>NC_080735.1:8403916-9003916 GCF_019097595.1 Hemibagrus wyckioides
TTAAATAAGCGCTTCACTTAATGTTCACAAACTTCAGAGTGGAGAAAAATATCTGATCTCAGTGACCTGAACCGTGGCCATGCTCGGTGTAGCCGGAGGCCTGGCGTGAATATCTCGGAATCTGCTGATCTCTTGGGATTTTTGTCTGTTGAAAAATCTTCCAATTTACACATAATGGTGCAAACGATCAAACTAACCATTCTCTCTGTGGGTGGACATGAGAGGTGAGAGGAGACTGATTTGTGCTGATGGAATTAAAATAACCAGCAAGACTCAACAGTTGAAGATGTTACCAGTCCACCTCATGATGCATTAGATTATGGTTTCTGAGATGTGTATCTATTCACCACAGCTGGAAATAGTGGTTCTTTTAGTTAGTGTGAAATTTTCCTTATGGGCAAGACGTTTCCTGGTGTGCCAGTGCCATGTGCCGGAGGTACAGGATGTCTGAGATGTGGAGCGAAATCCACGATACTGCATAAAAGTAAACATCCCATTGGATGTTTCACAGACTCTTCTCATGCCATCTGTGTGAAATCTACAGAGATCAGCACCTTCTGAAATACTCTCGCACACACACACATTCATTGAGAGTCATTGAGAGCTTCATTCTGATGTTTGAACTGAAGAAGCTCTTGACCCGTGTCTATCATATTATGCAGCACATCTGTGTCACCTGATAAAGCAGCCTATAATATTTAATGTTTGCAAGCTAAAGAAATCATTAAGTCGTGAACAAATATAAATGTGGAGTCATGTCTTTGCGTTCCTCCTCAGTTCCTGTTCCATAAGCCATTGCGGATCCTGAACCTTCTGATCGGGATCGAGTCGAGCGTGGTGCTCTACCAGCTGTACTCGCTGCTGCGCTCCGAGCGCTGGAATCACACGCTCTCGCTGGGCCTCATTCTCTTCTGCAACTACTACGTGCTGTTCAAGCTGCTGCGGGACCGCATCGTGCTGGGCAAAGCCTACTCGTACCCCCTGAACAGCAACAGCCTGGGCCTCAAGTCCCAGTGATGTGTGCAGGAGGGGTTTTATCAAAAGACTGTGAACTCCAGCTGGTATTTCTTTTGATACGGTTCTATTTTCCTGCAACGTTTCTATCTATTTAAGAAAATATTTTATTTTGTATACTGTTACATTGAATGAACGCAGGGCATTACGTTTGCATGACGTGATGTCAATTTCTTCCCCTATGTCAAAGTTTTCCAAAAAAAAATAAACAAAAAAAAAAAAACTATAAACAGTGGCAGCAGATGAGGAGAAGCTTTTTAGCACGTGACCCACATGACATCCAGATTTCGCCAAAGATGCTCTTAAAAAAAAAAAAAAATCCCACAGGCAGCCAGTCAAGAGATAAAATTCAATCTTATCTATGAATGCTGTATTATTTCTCTTCACTGCATTATTGTATTTTATGATGATCTGTTGATAGCGCAATGTTGTGTTTTTGTTTTTTTGGGTTTTTTTTTTTTTTTTTTGCCCAGGTGCCACTTTTTTCCTGTTGCCACACAGCATTTTGAAGCTTAATAGATGCCACTTTGTTTCCTGTTTATTTATGTTCATCTCTGTGCCAAATCCCAGGATGTATGGGAGCCTGCATTAGCCATTATTTTCTAGATGATTAATGGCTCTGGCTGCATAGATGCTGGGTGAGGGCCTGATCTGTCAGACTTTGCAGTATTTGACACAATGCAGCATTATTTCAGAACACCATGGCATCCAGAATAAAACAAGAAAACTTCTCCCATTGTCACGGCGTGTGGGTGTGGTGTTTGAGAAAGGAATTACGTCTAATACACAAATCAGCCACAAAGTAGGTTTTTGCCTGAAGGTTTGTACCAGACACTGCATCATTGTCACAGGATTAAAGTTACACACACTGCACAGACTTTTTATGGCACATTGTGTGTATAAACATCCATCTATCTATCTGTCTGTCTTATCCATCTACCCATATCTGTCCTTCCGTCTGTCCATCCATCTATCTACCCACATCTATCCGTCTGTCCATCCATCTACCTACCTGTCTGTCTCTCTGTCTTATCCATCTATCCACCCATATGTCTGTCTGTCTCTTCATCCATCCACCCATCTGTCTGTCTGGCTGTCTCATCCATCTTCCCATATCTATCTACCCATATCTGTCTGTCCATCCATCTACCTACCTACCTATCTGTCTGCCTGTCTTATCCATCTATCCACCCATATTTGTCTCTTCGTCCATCTGTCTCTCTGTCTTATCCCTCTACCCATATCTGTCTGTGTGTACATCCATCTATCTACTTGTCTGTCTGTCTGTCTTATCCATCTATCCATCCATCTGTCTGTCTGTCCAGCCATCTATCTATCCATCCATCCATTCATCGCGAGACAAAATCCTTAATAAATACATTTTTCTGAGCAAATGAAATCCGTCATCGTAAGTATGTCGTCAAAATATTTGTGTCCACAGTGACGTGTTAACATGACATTCTTTTCCAAAAGCATTTAATAAACATTCGTATAGTACAGAGTGTATTATCATACAAAGCTGTTAATGACGAAAGAAATCAGTAATTTAAAAAATTCAAAGTGCTTTAGGTGCTGCCGCTGGTAAATAAAGTTTAAGGTATAGGACCTCTGCGTCTCCAAGTACTTATTTAACTACAGGAAAAAAAAAAAAAGTTGTGTAAGGAGCTTCCAGCCACCACCACTGTGAAACATGAAGCTTGTGATGGCCAATTGACATAATGTCGTTGACCACTAGGGGGCGCGAAGAGATCAGAAATCACATGCCTCATGCATCACATATGGAGTTCATGTAGTAGTCAAAGACTTTTGTATATTTGTCTCGGATATCTATTTAAAACGCACCTTTGGTTAAGCTGGGTACATTCTTTATAAACAATAAAAAAGGCTTAAAGCCTACAGTGCTTTGTACTGGAAAAGTCCACAGGCATTAAAAACCGTCTTTGGTGATGTCAGTTCCGTCCATCTGTTCACAATTGTTTGCTATTTTGATCCAAATGAAAGATTAGCCGCAGTTTTGTCGATCAAAGATGAATCCTAAATTGCCGCTCTATTATTGTATACTGCCAACTGCAACTAGAGAGGTTAAAATTATTTGGTTAATTAACTGTTTTTAAGATACGATTGTAATTTCTGAAGGTTGACCGTGTGAATGCGTGTGTTAGGGTCATTCAGTGTTTCTATGCCAGTGTTTCATGTATTCCTAAGTGTTTCAACTCCATATGAACGAATCTAGAGGATGCACAAAACTTTACTCAAGGAAAGGATAAATACTGAAGCTTAATTCAGCCTTCTCTGCAGTCCACATAATTCCCTTTGATCCAGTAGCAGATCTGGGCATATTTAAGAGGAGTGATGCGCACTGCTACGTTAAACTCCTGAGAGGCACCGTTGAGGTCCACCCACTGGTGTCCCGAGAAGATGCCGATCACCTTGCGCTCCCATCGGCGCCGTCTGCGGTCCCACATCCGGGCATAAACCCCAGAGCCGCTAGCACCAGGCTGTGCATCGCAATGCTGATACAGAAGGTCGTAGGTTTCGTCTCCAGCTTTGCAGAAGCGGTAAACCAGCTGGCCGGCTCGATCGTTGTCAAAGCCGGAGAACTGAACTCGCTTCCCAGGTAGTTGCTGAGCAGAAGGACTCACTCCTAGCTTCATGTGTTTGCGCTTGTGAGTCTTCTTGAGTTCCAATAGGGCGTAATCATAGTCCATGCCAATGTCATTAGCGTTGCTCTTTATCCAGCCTTTGGGCACATGTGTGCGCTTGACTCTGATCCACTGGAACTTCATCTTGTTGTCAGTGCTGTTGTTAGATGGTTGGTCTTTTTGGCGCGGCTTCAGAAAACCGACACGCAACCTCTGAGCGCCTTTGACGTAGTTCTTTCCGTCGTGGATGCAATGGGCTGCAGTGAGAACATGCTGGTTACCCACTAGCGTGCCTGAGCACCCGGTAGACAGCTTCACAGCGGTCGAAAAGGGGTAGCTCAACAGGAAGTCGTGGCCCACAATGCTGAAGCGACCATCGTGACCAAAGATCTGGCGCTTGGCTCTGGACCGTCCCTGTTCGGCAGCAGGGCTCTTCAGCATGTTTGGGTTGAAGCCATAGATTCCCACTAGTGTCTCAGTCAGGTGGCCATTTGAGTGGAGAGTCTCGTAGGACAGGAACTGCTGCAGGTCCCAGTAGCTGGGTGTTGGGGTTTTCTTGTGACACTCAGGGCTGCAGGAAGAGGTCACTTCCAGATGAGCTGGGCCGATGAAATGAGGGGGCGGACGCTCCTCAATCTGTTGAGGAAGGACTACAGGCACACGCTGTAAAGGCCACTGGGGCTTCTGATGGAAGCTTGACTGAACATGGAGTAAGGGAAGTAGAAGCAACAGGACAGGATGGAGCAGGGATGCCATACTGGTAGAACTGAGGAGACAAACAGGAATGAGAAAATGACCTTTTGTTCAGAGAAGCTTCCTTAATTACTAAGTGCTGTCTATTTTCCTGTTTATATTTATCTCATCGTTTCAGATGAAACAAATGGCAAAATATAAAACACATGTTCTGTCTGTGTTCAGAGGAACTGTTTATTAATACTGAATATTAAATTGAAACACACTGTAGCTCGTCTTGTTCCCATTCTCGTCCCACAGCTATCTTGTATTATTATTATTTTTATTATTTTTTCATTCTTTCTTTAATCATGCAAAGAGACATAAATGGAGAACTCTGTGCTTAGATGTTGAGACTGCAGAAATATCTAACTGACTGAGCGCTGTTATTTTTAGCCACCAGCCTTGTGTAACACACCAGATCTGCTTGGAATTGAATTTCTTAAACGTTTCTGCAGATTTGAGGCAGAGGCATGTTTTTTATATATATATATAAGAGCACTGATTCCAGCTTTACATTACATTAGAAAACTCAGTTTGGGACCTAATCGTTAAATCCCAGTTTTAGACGTTTGTACTATTTAGGCACGTTCATGTATAATACTAAGAGGCTTCCGGGTTAATAAGACCTACAAGGTACAGCATTTAACGATTAGGTCCCAAACTGAGTTTTCTAATGTAATGTAAAGCTGGAATCAGTGCTCTTCTCCAATAATGTGTGACAGGCATGGAGCTATATTAATTATATAAAATAAATAAATAAATAAACAAATAAGACTCATTTAAAAGGCCAAAAGTTTGTTGATACAGGCACTAAATTACTGTACTTGTACCCCTTTCTTTTTTTAGTACTAATTTATTAAAGAAGCCCACAATAACACTGGTTATTTATTATTTATTTATTTTTTTATTTATACACTACGTGGACTTCACTAAGTCTGCACAGTATGATGTACACAAGCTGAAGGATTTAATCTGCCTGTGCTGTATCTGTCACCTTAAAAAACAACTATTAAAACGATCTCTGCTCTCCGTCTCCTTTACTGTGAATGAACATAAACAAAATGTACATTTTTTTTTTTATCAAGGCTAGACATGGACCAAATATTATTGTATTCTCTCTGGCTCTTGTTCCTTTCGTGAATCGTCTGAGGTTGTCATGCTTCCAACTGAAAACGTTTTGTCACAGCAAATATCAAAAATCCCAACCTCGTGAATCCTCACCCCACCCCAGATCTGATCTAAAGACGACATCTGGCAAATAAACACCAAGTAGAATGGACAAAGGCTGACCAGGCAGCAGGTTATAAGAGAATATTAATCACATTTAGAAAGGAGGATCCCAACAACCTTTAATTTTTTCCTCCTATTATTAACGTTAACACTTTTTGAAACTTAGCACACTTTCTTAATAGCTTCAATCTCTTCATAGCAAGGATTCTAATCAATCAATGTAGGTTTATCAATAAAATACCCTCACCCTCTGTGCTAGTCTAATCTCGGATCATCTTGTATTTCACAGAAACATATTTAAATATGCATATACTTATACACACTATAGTATTGATTCTGAGTGTATGCATTAGGAACCACAGTGCAAATCATTCAAGGAACAAATCAGACGTCCTGCACGTGAACCTTTTTTTTTTTTTTTTTTACTGTATTATACTGTAATTAGGTTCAATCCTGGATAGAAAGTCTGTTGCTGAGTCTAAACAACAAAACAGCAAAAGACCAACACCCATCGCTGTCAATACTCAAAACACTTCTCAGTCAGATGGAACTTTAGTTTCAGAAAGTAGAATAATCACAGTTTTCACCTGTAGCTGAGGGGCAGAGAGATCAGGTGTTATGAAGGAGATCCACAGAATGTCCGCTTAAAGAGATGGATGGGATGGAAAGGAGAGGTCGCGTGGCTCATTCCCTTCTTCCTCGGATCTCATCTCGTCAAAAGTCCCCATGAAGGTTTCCTGCAGGAAGCGTGCTGAGAGAGGAACCGCGTCCATCCATGTGCGGCGCTGGAGCGGGTGGAGGCAAGCGCGAGACACAGGCAGGCTGCAGTTCAGCACCACGTGACCGCGGCCACACACACACACACACACACACACACACACACACACAAACGCAGCCTGGGGGCCAAGTCTCAAAAACTCATTAACCTGGTGGATTTTAACTTTTCATTCGAGCTCAACTCTAACTATGTCCAACTACACTATATTGCCAAAAGTTTTGGGACACCCCTCCAAATCATTGAATTCAGGGGTTGGGCTCGGCCCCTTAGTTCCAGTGAAAGGAACTCTTAATGCTTCAGCATACCAAGACAATTTAATGCTCCCAACTTTGTGGGAACAGTTTGGGGATGACCCCTTCCTGTTCCAACATGACTGCACACCAGTGCACAAAGCAAGGTCCATAAAGACATGGATGAGCGAGTTTGGTGTGGAGTCCTGACCTCAACCCTATAGAACACCTTTGGGATGAATTAGAGCAGAGACTTCCTCGTCCTGACCTCACAAATGTGCTTCTTGAGGAATTCCCATCAACACACTCCTAAACCTTGTGGAAATCCTTCCCAGAAGAGTTGAAGCTGTTATAGCTGCAAAGGGCGGGCCAACTCCATATTACATTCATGTGCATGTAAAGGCAGACATCCCAAAACTTTTGCCAATATAGTGTATAAAATATATACAACTATATACTCACAGAACAAAAAAAAAAAACATACTGAACAGAAATTAGTTTAGTGTGCATCTTTTACAAGGTAATGTGAATGAGCTGTGTCTTTAAAAGTATTATTCAAGGCTTAAAACTGGACATTAAGTACCATAAATCTACACCATCTTAATGTAACAAACAAGTTAAGGTATAAGTCAAGGACTACAGATTGGAAGATTGTGAGCTTGAATCCCAGGTCCACCAAGCTGCCATTGCCAGGCCTTTGAGCAAGGCCCTTAACTTCCAGTTGTTAAAGAGATAGAGATAAGATTGTAAGTTTATTCTCCAGTGTCCCCCAAATGAGGATGAGGTTCCCTTCTGGGCCTGGTTCCTCTCAAGGATTCTTCCTCATATCATCTCAGGGAGTTTTTCCTTGCCACCGTTGCCTCAGTCTTGCTCATTAGGGATAAAATAGTAACTTAAATTTAAACTTTATAATTTTTTCTTTATGTTTCTATATATTTTTGTAAAACTGCTACTTGTTAAAAGCACTATACAAATAAATTGAATTGAATTGAGTTAAGTTGCTCTGGATAAGGGCATCTGCTAAATGCCAGAAATGTAAATGTATTCTGTATCATTACAGTGACTGGAATAGTAAATACCATTGTTTTTCTGTTGATCTTAAACAACAAGACTTAGTTCAAATTGTAGTATATGGTTTCTGTTTCCATTTGCATTTGGCAGATATGTTTATTGAAAGCGACTTATGACTGAGCTAAGCAGATGAGGTTTAAGGGCCTTGCCAACACTTTGAGACAGGATTTAAACTCATGACCAATTCAAATAAAAAATTTTAGTAGCCACACACAACCTTACACAGTCAGAAGTGCAGTGAAATGCTTTATTTTTGACTGTCTCGTGACATAATGTTTTTTTTTTTAACATGAAACATATTTTACTAGCATAGATGCATATATAAAGGATATAAAAAGCTAGTGGTGAAATAGCTGAGATATATTAACATTTAGAAATACATCTTTGACCAAAGTGTATAGTAGCAGGAGCCACAGCCGCTGATCCCATGTGGGCTTTTCACCTACAAATTAATAATATTATATTTTGCAGTTTTAGGTTTAGCAAACATGAAAGGGAATATGTTTGCATTTAGCACTGTGTTTAGCATTTGTCACTGACCCAAATGTCCCAAGCCTATTCATATATAAATAGGCCATATTGTCTCCCTGATGGAGAAATCACATCCATCTCACATATTTTTCACATGACTGTGCAAACATATGTAAAACATTAAGGTTCATTTCTATGTTATTCCCTGACACTGCATGAAAACCTAAAGACGAGTGTAACATCATCTGAGTAATATGTGATCATGTGAAGAATTCATTCATTCATTCATTCATCCATCCATTCATTCATTCCATCAGTTACCACTTTATCCTGGTAAAAGTCATGGTAGAGCCGGAGCCTGGAAATTCTAGGAGTGAGATGAAGAACAACTCCCTACATGGAACATCAGTCCATATTAAGGCATTACTCAAACATTTATTCACACATTGGGGCAGTTAAGTATACTGGTGGTTTGGTATCTTTAGGGTTATCCATGCTTTCCCTGCGTCTGTGTGGATTTTCTCTGGGATCTCCAGTTTACTTTAAGATGAATTGGCTACACTCAATAGCCTGTAGGTGTGTGTGGATGGTGTCACACCCAGAGTTTAGTTCCACTTCCCACTCAGTGTACGTGCTATAAGCTCTGAATGCATGAATGGATGGACAGATGGACTGATAAATGGATGGATTGATGGTTGGATGGATGCATCTAAATGAACTGGGGAATCTGGAGGAACCCTGGGTGCCAACATTTTTCTACTGTTGACTTAAAATCAGGATTCACTCTCATTCCCACCACCAAGTCTGACAAAATATTAGCGAGCAAAAAAGAGATGAGTTTGAGCGGTGCACATGAATATGTTATACATTTAAATTTGGGATGTATGTAAAGGTGCTGTATGGCAATAATATGGTAATAATGCATTATGTCAATTCACATATTGCATTTATGATTATTTCACATTGAACACAAATGTAAGACTATATCTAATATGCAAGACCTTGGAGTAACAGACAGGCCAACTGTGCTTGCTGTCTTGTAAATATCAAATCATTATACGTTCTCATGGAATGTTTGCTGAGTTTAGATTCTTAAGCAAACTAGAAATAATATGGAGAAATAATGCAAAGTCATTACAAGTTTCGAACATGCCACAAGTCTGGATTTACTTTGATTTGGGCAATGGCAAAGGTCAGAGAGTGATGGAAGGGAATACGGCTTTCCCACAGCCACAATTCTCCTTATTTAGGTCTGTTTTGTATTTCAGAGTCAATGACATCCGATATGTCCTTAGAGACTTCGCTTGGGGTCTTAGGGGAATTGTAAATATGTGCCCAAATATGTAGTGATTTTTGACATACAGTAATTGGGGTAAACGTAATAACATAAAAATTTATGGGGGAGGACAGCTCACTGAGTCTGTCACATTAGAAAATGTTTCTGATCCAGCCATCTAGTGAGAGAGAATAGAAAAACATAACATAATCCACCCCCCACCCCCACCCCCCCTTTATGAAATCAAAGGTGCAACTCAGGGAAACAAATTTCCTTTGTACAGTTAATGAGGGTGGTGCACAGGAAAGAGACAGAAACAAGGAAGAGGATGAAGAGAATGAGAGGGATTTCTGACCCCTGATGGTGACCTTAAGCCCAGCACAGTGGTGGGCGAAACTGTGATCCCATGAAAGCCTGGTCTGTTTTGGGCTACTGACTTAGTCACCATGGCAGCACTAAAGCCTGCACATTAGCATTGTCACCCTCCTACTCTGTCCAGCCTCGGCTTCTTGGCATGTTCTCCTGGCTTGAATGTCCTAATGTTTGTGCAATTCTGCCTCATCTCACAAACCTAACATTAGACTGCAGTCTGCTGTTGAGGTTATTAATGTTTGATATCCAGCTGGCTAATATCTAGATCAGGGTTATTCAGCATTTCTAAAGAAGTGGGCAAAATCAGGACAGTCATACAAATGGAATCAGATATGGTTTTAATATTAATAATATTATTATTATAATATTAATTCAGGATTCATCTTTTGTAACCAGGAAGCAGTAAAATCCCATGCCTATCCTCGGAATACTGGGTATGTTGTTGGAATACATGCTGGATGGGATTGCAGGTCACCATACACACATTCACCTACAGGCAATTGAGAGTAACCAGTCCACTGGCATATTTTAGAAGGAAATATACCACAGGCTTGAGCACAGGCTTAAATCAGGGACTCTGGAGCTGTGAGGTGGCAACGGTACCTGCTGTGCCACCATGCGACCCTTATAATATTAAATATTGTACTTATATAGGGGGGCACTATGGCCTGGTGGTTAGCATGTTTACCTCACACCTCCAGGGATGGGGTTTAATTCCCGACTTATATTTGTTTGTCGAGTTTGTAGGTTCTCTCTGTGCCTCAGGGGTTTCCTCTGGGCACTCTCAGACCAAAGACATGTCTTGTAGGCTGATTGGCAACTCTAAATTGTCCATAGTGTTTGTGCGATTGTGCCCTGCGATACACTGGCATCCTGTCCAGGGTATACCCCAGATTATGCCCCTAGTTTCCTGGGTTAGACTCCAGAGTTCAGTAGAATAAGTGGTGTTAGAGAATGGATGAATTTAATATACTATTACTGGTTCTGTTGTTACATAAAAAAAAAAAAACATTTCTGTAAATTGTGAAAAATTGTGCCATTGGATTCAGGCTGTATTTTCCTCTCTTGTTAGAACACAGCTTTCATTATCATAAGTGTTTTTCTTTTTGACTTTGTTTGTATAGATTCAGGCACATTGGGTAGTGATGCCATCTTATAGCTTCAGGGTCCCTGCTTTGAACCTTTTTCAGCTTAGGTTATTGTCCTTGTGGGGTTTTTGTCCAAAAAAACTGTTGGTCATGAGTTGTTTGTGCTAAATTGTGTCTGAATAGAATGACATCCCATTCAGGGTGTATTCCTGCCTTAAGCCCATACAACCTTGACTTGTATAACTGAAGATAAATAAACAAATTATGGCTTTTCTCATGTTGACTGAGTGTCATTGTACCTTGACCACTGATATTAATCCTGGTAATGATTTAGGCTCTGCCTATATAGCCTGGTTCCCCTGTTAAACACTAGATATTATTCGTACTAATGAATGGAAAGCTTTAGGCATTCCATTTAGAAACTGATACAGACTGACGCTGACCTCTAGGTTATTGGTTTAATAGCCCTGACCGAGATGACTTGAATAGAAATCAGATCCGAGATTAATTTGAAGGAGCACATTCCCATGGTCTGAGAATTTGACAGAAGATGGGCCAGAAAATGTCTGTCCCCCCCCACCCCCCCGTTTCACTGTAGTGTTTTTTCTGTGCCAAGCCCGGACTCTTTAACTGTGCAATTCCTGGTTCAGTGCAGATGAAGCATAGCTTACGTGTCTTTAGAGGTTTTTGATCAAATAGAAAACCCTGACGTCGTCTTCAAAATGTAACTACATGTATTATACGAAGTATTCAAAAGAGAAAGATATTTAGGAAGGAAACATTAGATGCTTTATAAATTATACTGTAACACAGTGAAATGGAAAATATCCCTTTAAATGTATTTAAAGGGATAATGTATGTATTAAATGTATCTAAAAGTAGCTTTATATTATATCCTTTTCGTATCTGCCTTTTACAGCTACTGTTAATACTGCGTTTCTTCTAGACTTTATATAGTTTGTCTAGTTTTAAAATTGTTTTAGAAGTTCATGTAAAGGAGCAGCTACGTTGTGCCTTATACAGTGAGAACATTTTTGATTTCTTTCAGAAATCAACTTCATCGTAATTCTGGTAATTCTTGCAAATCTGTTAAACTGTCTAGAATTAATTCTTCCCCATTGATTGAAAGGGGTTTTTTTAAAAAAAGTTTATAGATGTTCTACTATATTTGAAACCCTCCTTGACACAGAATCACTCTGTTGTAACGTTCTATGTAGATGTTTTTTCCCCGCGGATTTCATCGGTTCATCGTTGTCAGTTCCCACCCACCAGTTATTTTTCTCCATTTGCATGCTAGCTGCCAAACGGGGACAGTGAAAGGTAACACATGCTTCCTCTGAGTCATGTGCCACCCTGCCACTGCATCACAGGGCAGCCTATCATGCTTGGGGGAACGTGTTAAACTGCTGTTTTTCATATACCTATGTGAGTTCACTGATCCAGTTCCTTTCCACCCAAAGAGCATGTCCAGATATGATCTCCTCTTAGGACTTGTGATGTCTTGAAGCCTCATCATGTATTCAAACTTATCATTTCCCAACAATAGTGCAGACACTTTTTGGAAGCCCAGAAATTTTTAAGAGGTAAGGGATTAAGGGCTTAAGGGATTTGTTTCGTTCAGTTATTATTTCATCCTCATCAGGTTTAACCTTAATTGGATGCCAATCCATAGCAAGTCAACATCCATACACTTATTCTTGCCGGCCTAAATTAAGGTTAATTCATTTAATAAATAAAGGTTAAATCATACATTCCTCTTCTGTAATTGTTTTATGATGTCCATACACATAGTCGTTCATATGTAGGGGCAATTTAGTACATCCAGGCCAAAAGAAAACGGGGAAAAAAGCACAGAAACTCCACACAAGCAGTAATCTTAGCTTAGGATTGATCCCAGGACCCTGAAGCTGTGAGGCCCATCATACTGTCCACTTTACATTGTCAGCTACTTCAACATTTTTACTTCTCCATCCCTGAGATTTAAACAAATTGACATAAATACAGCTTACATTGACACAGTTACCAGAACTACTGTACGTTATACAAGTAATATACTTTCACTGTATGTGTGTACTTTCATTACTTTTTAATATAGCTCATGGTAACGCATATAATTCCTTTGTTGACAACAGGAAAATATTTGTATGTTGGAAGGAAAAATACAAGGGTGTTGACCTTGTATTTGAAAACACTTCAGTATCTCACAGAATTGGACAACAGCCAGCTCTCTGTAAAACGTCCCATAAAACCCGTTGCCAAAAGAAGTTTGCTGAAATGATTAACTTCTGTGCATAAGAGAAATTCTTCAGAGATCCAATAAAAGTGCACTCCCAAAGTTGTTAATTTTACAGAGGGATTTTTTTAGGAAAACAAAAATGAACATCTGTCCTTTTCCTCCCCTAAAAGCCAAATACAATCTCTGGCATCTACTTAAAGGGAAGTGCTTTGTGCCATATGGACAGTGTCACTTGTGTCGCTCCAGATGTTTCTACTTGATTGTTACGCTGGATGGAGGTGTGAATGCTTGGTGGGTGAGTTGGGGATGTGGGTGGGGTAATCTCCAGAACTCATCAAGGTACTAGAAAAATTCCCCAACACTTTTTCGCATGACTAATGTATGAGTCAGTACCACCAGGGAGAGAATGAGAAAACTCTGGCAGCTTCACAAAGTGGCTTTGCAATGGAAGGCTTTAGGGGGAGGGTTGGGGGAGGTGATTGAAGGGGTTAAGAAGATGTGATTGCGTGCAACCAGGCAAGTGGTTAGGGTTTATGATTTTGGCCCAAGACAGTGTCCATTCTTCTCAAAAAGCACAGGGTGTTGCTTTCTCATGGGTGCTTCAGACAGGGAAATGGGACAAACCCTTTCTGCCAACAAACACTAACACTGTTCCGCGTCTGGGCATCAAAATTTGTAGGGACATGGTTGATTTATAGAGGGAAAGGCCATGCTTTTTTTTTTGGAAATAAGTGAAGCGTACACGTGATAAATTGAGGGAATTGAAAGCTCAAAAGGCTTGTATCTAAGGGATATCTAGGTGACATTTTGGACTTGTCCAAAGCATGGATGGCCAAGCTCACCACCCTGTACTGTATATTTTCCTGTCCTGAAGCAATTGATCAGGCCTGGTTGGCCATGAATTCACATAAAACATAACCTATGCCAATGATTAAATAATAGAAATGGCTAAAATGACATTTGTTTAGACATTGATTGGGCAAAGATTTATGTGTGCTTATTTCCTCAGCCAAACACATTTTCTGTATAAGTCTATGTGTGTGAGATCATCAGAGAAAGTTAATGAAGAAAAGACTTTTGAATGCATTAGTATCACACCACAGATGCACCCTGTGTCGAGTTTGTTATGAAAGAAGCCACTTGTTTGGGAGGAACAGTGGTTGTTGCCAAGGAACCAGACATTCCTCAGAAAGTTGCCTTAGATAATTAGAGGATATTTTGCATGCATTCTTCTTCAGACTTTTACTTAAGGCATTGCCATCTCTAATCGACTTTATCGGTGTCTGTCCTCAAGATCATTCATCTTAGGTTCCCAGTGATATTACAGCTGTGTCTGTGAAACTATAAGAACCTATAGAACTATAGAAGCGGAAGCATGATGAAACGCAGAGGAATGCAGGCCAGGGAGGGAAACTGTGGGCCAAATTTCTATTCCAATGCAAACTCACAGAAAACATTTGGAATGGACAGTGTATGGGGTTTCATATTCCCCAATACAGGAATGCCAGGGCAAAAGGAACTCAGTATATGCCAAGTCAGCACCAGGGTATCCTTAATTTTTTGGATAAGCCTATTTTAACTATACATAATGACTGACTGATCAATACACATCCATATACACACATACACCTATCAGAATAACATGAAAACCACTGAGAGCTCAAATGAAAAACATTGATTATCTCATCACAGTGACACCTGACAAGAGGTGGGAAATATTGGTCAGTACTTAAAGTTGAAGTGCAGGAAGCAGGAAAAATTTGAGCAACTTTGACAAGGGTCAAATTGTGATGGCTAGACAACTGGGTCAGGCATCTACAAAACAGCAGGTCTTGTGGGGTGTTCCTAGAATGCAGTGGTCAGTACCTACCAAAAGTGGCCCAAGAAATTTCAATTAAATTCAATTCAGTTTATTTGTACAGTGCTTTTAACAATGGACATTGTCGCAAAGCAGCTTTACAGGAGTATAGAAACATAGAGAAAAAAATTTTAAAGTTTGTAAGTTAAGTAACTGTTTTATCCCTAATGAGAAGCCTGAGGTGACGGTGGCAAAGAAAAACTCCCTTTGATGATATGAGGAAGAAACCTTGGAAGGAACCAGGCTCAGAAGGGAATCTCATCCTCATTTGGGTGACACTGGACAGTAAATAATGTAAATATAAAGAATGTCCTTTTTACAACCAATTCCTTCCTGCCAAAATCTGACAGATGCAACGGCAGTTCAAAGACGTCTCCAAGTGATTCTATCCACAGCAGTCCCCTGGGTCACAGGCTGTCCACACAGATCTATCCACAGCAGCAGTGAGCACCACCAAGCGAAGAGACTCCAACCAGGGGTAGAGCACCTGGATGGATCAGACAGGTCTCGGAAAGAAGAAGTGGCCACGCTGGAAACTCAGAACACTGGAAACTCGGGAGTGGGATGTATAGCTTGACAGAGAGAGAGAGAGACAGAAAGAAAGATATTAGGTATGCTTGTGATCATGTGATGTTTAAAAACGATGTAGATTATGTGTAAAGTGCAGGCAGGGGGACTCAGAAGAACTACCAGTGAACCAGTGGCAGAATCATGAGTGCTCAAGGACTCATTGATGCATGTGGAGAGTAAAGTCTAGCCCATGTGATTCCATAGAAGTAGCCCAAACTGCTAAAACATGAATGCTAGCTCTGATAGAAAGGTTCAAAACACACTTGCTGTGTAGCTGCAGTCTGGTCAGAGTACCCATGCTGTCCCCTGTCCACAACAGGCATGTGAGCATCAAAACTTGACCCTGGAGCAATGGAAGAAGGTGGCTTGGTCTGATGAATCATTTTATTATTTACATCATGTGGATGGTTGGTTTCATTACCTATTAGATGGCAGAGATGGCATCAGGATGCAATATGGGAAGAAAACAAGCTGGCTAAGGCAGAGTGATGCTCTGGGTAATGTTCTGCTGGGAAACCTTGGGTCCTGCATTCATGTGGATGTTACTTTGTCACATATCACCTACCCAAACATTGTTACAGACCTTCAACAGCATTCCCTATTGGCAGTAGTCTGTTTCAGCAGGATAATGCTCCCGGCCACACTGCAGAAGGAATGGTTAGGAATGGCTTAAGGAACATTACAAAAAGGTCAAGGTGTTGACTTGGCTTCCAATTACTAATACTCAGATCTTAATCCGATCAAGCATCTGTGGGATAAGCTGGACATGGAGGCGGCACCTCACAACTCACAGGGCTTGAGGTCTTAAGGAGTCAGTGTCTTGACAGGTCATTTGGCTGCACAAGGGGAACCTACACAATATTAGGCAGATGGTTTTAATTGTAATGGCTGATCATGTATGTCCATGCACATCATAGTTTTAGCTTCTTTTGCATCTATGTTTATCTTTCACATCTCAATTGTTTTAAAGTATGGCCAGTGCAAATGATCTGCAGCTGTGCTCTGTACATTTTGGAATCGATGAATAACATAATAGCCCATGGCTAGGCTTGGAATGAAATTATATGTAATTTGATCCAAATAACACTTTGTTTATGAAAGTCATCAAGATCTGCAGATCAATGTCACAACATCTGAGTGCAAGCTTAGTAATGCAGCTGGGACTTTCCATCAAGGAATTTAAACAATGTGCTTTTTAGTGAAAACAATTTCCTCAACATTTATCTCAACACCAGCACACGTGCATTTGGTCCAATTGTGAAATTGTCTAAAGCTTGAAATTTGCTCTGAGCCCTACTCTTTTTTTTTTCTCTCTTTGTTACCCTTTTTTGGTTTTCATTTTTGTCTTATGGATAGTTAACAAGATAACAGATCTGCACTGATTAGTAAGAACATGAGATCAGACACGATTTCTTTGGTCATAAGGAAAATGAAAACTCTGCAGCTGTGTTTATGGTAAATTCATGAGTACTGATGCTGATGTGTTCACTTAGATAAAAGTCGAACTTATACATTTACATGTTACTTCATATGCACAGCTGTGCTAAGGCTCCACTTGGGCTTTTGGGATTTAGTCTGATTTGGGTGGGGTGGTGACTCATTTAAGCCCTGGCCTGGAAACCAAGGAGTGGAAGGGTTGTGTGTTTGGATAATAGTCACAGCATGCACTGCTATGTAATTGGTGTATTTTTGTGGTTTACTTTTGAAAGCATGCGATGGAGAAGGCAGGTTAGGATCTGTGCACTGGTAATATCCAATTCAGGAAGTTTCCAGATGCCTGAGATTTCCTCTTATCGAATTTATGCAGCGATATTATTCACTTACCAAATTGAGAAAAAATAAATTCCTTTAGATGTTACAAGGAATTAAGTTAAGTAGCCTTTATTTATAACACAGACATCACTGCACAGTGAAATTCCTTCTTCACATATCCCATCCTTGTGGGCTGGGGTCAGAGCGCAGGGTCAGCCATGATACAGCACCCCTGGAGTAGGGAAGGTTGGGGGCCTTGCTCAAAGACCCAACAGTAGCAGCTTTTCAGAGCTGGGCCTTGAACCCCAAACTTCCAGGCAACGAGCCAGAGTCTTAACCACTTGAGCCACCACCACCTCTTTTATTGGCCACATATTGTTCTGTATTAAAAGTGGCTACTGTAATTTCTTTCTATATGTATAAACTGATTTGAAGCTATCTTTAGGAACCCCCCCCTTTTTATATCACTTTAATATGCCATACTTTACTTTTGTTCTATATACAAATAGTTATCATCTTTAATTCCAATTATTTTTTAATATATTTTGCCCAGAAAAGCTACCATACCTGACCATTTCTGTCTCCAGCTATGACTAACATTTTTGGAACACCTTGACACACTGTGGATTTTCCAAAGATATTAAAAAAAACAAAACAAAACAGGATGTACACCAGGTTTCATTGGATGTTTAATGGTCGGACATTAAGGTTTTCCATCCTCTCTTAGTGCTAAAAATACATGTCCATGTTTACCCTGGGAAATCTGACCAGTCGGAATGGTATTTAGTCACTCAGAAAACACAGATGTGATCGTATATCCAAGTGGACAAAAAACAAGCGAAAAAAAAAAATGGAAAAGAGGAGATGAAGAGATTTAAAGAATTAAAAGCAACAGCGCTAGACTTAGTATATTTGTTTAAATGATCAATATTTATATAGTATTCATTGTATGTTTCAAATTGGCACACCACACTTTAAACACCACTAGTTAAAAATAGACGAAACACCTGTATTTGTATGGGATGTGCATCCGCTGTGGGTTTTTTTTCTACTGAGATGATAAATAAAACGATGGAAAAGGGAAATGATTCATACAGAACAGGACGACTGAGTTTTAACTGACTGCTAGTCAATTGAAGGTCAGCAGATTAACAGTGTGTTCTGTCCATATGTGTTTTGTGTATAATGCACTACACATTACAGGTACATGTCTGTTAACACCAACTCGTTAAGGTAAAGTGTTAGAAGATCAGCACCCATTAAAATGCTTTTGGGATTTAGAAGTGTTGAGTGATCTTAGCACCTGTCTGAAGAGGTAAGGTCAGAGTTCAAGACACCAGGTATTTCAGAACTGCAGTAAAATTATGCTTTTTTCTTTCTATCTACAGCAGAGTTTCTTCCTGTGATATTTTTGCCATTGGAATACATCAGTACCTGTATGAGAGCCTGTAGTAACAGTTAAAGTGCAATGTGCAGAATGTCAGTGGAGTCATTATGGACTCCTAAGGGATCTGTATGGTGGACATGAAGTTCTGTGTCAGGAGTCTGATGATTAGCCATCAGGACTGAGCTGATAAGATGCTCAACAGACAGTTATAGAGGTGGGTGGTGTCTTTGTGATGATTTTAGCAGCTCTGGTTCTGCATCATCTGTTGTAGTTGTCAGATGACAAACTGAGGAAAAATTTCATTGTATAACCCTTTCTAGGTCACAGATCACAGTGAAACCAGGCAAAGTGGAGAAAGTGAAAAGAATGAAATCTCAATCTCCAGTTACCATGACAACAACAACAACCAGTTCCAGCACAGTATGAATGTACACTATACTGCCAAAAGTTTCGGGACACCACTCGAAATCATTGAATTCAGATGTTGTTTTTCAGGGGTTGATCTCGGCCCCTTAGTTCCAGTGAAAGGAACTCTTAATGCTTCAGCACACCAAGACAATTTCATGCTCCCAACTTTGTGGGAACAGTTTGGCGAGTTTGTTGTTGGGGAACTTTACAGAGTCCTGACTTCAACCCGATAGAACACCTAAGGGATGAATTAGAGCGGAGACTGTGAGCCAGACCTTCTCGTCCAGCATCAGTGCCTGACCTCACAAATGCGCTTCTAGAGAAATGGTCAAAAATCCCCATAAACACACTCCTAAACCTTGTGGAAAGCCTTCCCAGAAGAGTTGAAGCTGTTATAGCTGAAAAGGGCAAAGTTGGGAGCATGAAATTGTCCAAAATGTCTTGGCATGCTGAAGCATTAAGCGTTCCTTTCACTGGAACTAAGGGGCCGAGCCCAACCCCTGAAAAACAACACCTGAATTCAATGATTTGGAGGGGCGTCCCAAAACTTTTGGCAATATAGTGTATATTGCTCAATATAATGTGCCTAGACTCATGATCGAAAGAACAGCATGAAGTTTGATCATCTATCAGAAAGCACTGGAATAACAACCTCACGGTCACAGTATGAAAGTGTTTAAAGCTTTTACACTACATTTTCTTTTACTCCCTATATAAAGTCTGCATTTGTTATAGCCAAATTGTTATACAGGAGCATTTTTACCTAAGAATTTAGCCTCCATACATTTTTAGAATGGTTTGTAGTGTTACAATCTGCACCAGAAATCACCATACCTAAACATTCAGTATCATGAAGACCAAGGATCTTTCAAAAACTATTCCAGGACAAAGTTGTGCAAAAATATCAACCAGGGTTTGGTTTAAATCATCCCAAATTTTGTACAACCTCCATGTAGAAACATGACTCCATGTAGAAGAAGCTCTCCACCAAAAGTCAGTTACTCAGAGAAGAAACTATGTATATATAGATTATATCAGATGGATTGTATAAAATCCATCCTTAGCTTCCACGGCTGGATTAACGTTATAGCCTCTAGCTTCATCAACACAGAGGCCTCACATCACTGGGTTCAGTTTGAATCTGAAACATTTTTGGCCATTTACCTCCCCCATATTCACGTCCTCCCACATGATGGAGGAGAGGGTGTAGATGAGAAAGGGTGTGCTATCGAACCTAACTTCATATTAAGCTATTTATTTGTATTATTTCTTCATATTATCTGATTTAATTTTTTTTTTTGCCTTTACTTCAGCAGCTTAAGCTAAAAAAAGCACAGACGTTGGCGATTTCAAAAGCTAGGTAATTTTTTATGCATTTTTTTATTGACAGATTGGTGGCATGGGTGGTCTGTTCTATTTTTAGTCCAAGCTTGGTGGCACGACTTCCTGTGAGGACCCTTGACATGGAATGCTTGGTTTGGGTCAGTTATTCATAAGCAGCTATACAGTTTACATACGCTTCATATTGGTAATATTGGTCATATTTTTGGGTGGCTGGAACGGATTATCTACATTTACGTTATTTTTTCTAGGAAAATTCTTTTTGCAATACAAGTTTTCGCCTTAAGAACACGCCTCCAGAACAAATTAAATTCGTGTGCCGAGGTTCCACTCTACAAATTTCAGTGTGGGAGTCCCTGGAGGTCTACTAGTTCAGTGCTCTCAGCATTGCTCACTACTGACTCTGGGGTTTGATTCCCTGCCAGGGAACCATAACACGGTTCACTCCCAGTGCCAGTCCCAAGCTTAGATAAATTCTGGACGGTTGCTTCAGGAAGGAGATTCGGTGTAAAATCTGTGCCAAATTAAATGTGCAGATGAATAAAAATAGCTGCTGTGGTGACCCTTAACAGGGGACGCCGAAAGAGGAAAAAAAAATTCAGAGAGGGTCAGCTAGTTTTCAGACACTACAACAGAAAAAGGGCTACGTTTACACTATATTGCTAAAAGTTTTGGGACACCCCTCCAAATTATTGAATTCAGGTGTTGTTTTTCAGGTGTTGATCTCGGCCCCTTAGTTCCAGTGAAAGGAACTCTTAATGCTTCATCAAACGAAGACATTTTGGACAATTTCATGCTCCCAACTTTGTGGGAACAGTTTGGGGATGACCCCTTCCTGTTCCAACATGACTGTGCACAAAGCAAGGTCCATAAAGACATGGATGAGTGAGTTTGACCTCAACCTGATAGAACACCTAGAGTGGAGACTGTGAGTCAGGCCTTCAGTGCCTGACCTCACAAAAGAGTTCCTAGAGGAATGGTCAAAAATTTACAAAAACACACTCCTTGTGGAAAGCCTTCCCAGAAGAGTTGAAGCTGTTATAGCTGCAAAAGGAGGAACAACACCACAATAAATTCATGTGCATGTAAAGGCAGACGTCCCAGTCCAGTCCTTTCACTGGAACTAAGAGGCCAAGCCCAATCCCCTGAATAACAATACCTGAATTTGATTTGGATGGGTGTCCCAAAACCTTTGGCAATATAGTGTCTCATGATTTAGTAAAATCAGTTATGCATTTCTTTCTTTTTTCCATTTCTGCATTTACTAGGCAATATACTGTATGTATATAATGCCATGTTAAGGTTACCTTTATAATAACTAATATAATACACAACTTTATAATATCCCTTATAATTTCAAGACCTTGTCTTGATGTTATCTTTTTCTTTAGCTGTTATCCCTTTCCCACTGTAACTATGCGAATTTCCACACTGTGAAATCTTTTATAGCGTCTTCATTTTTAAATAGCATATCTAAAGTCTTCATTTTAGAGTAGCTCATATTTTCTTCCATAGACTAGTGCCACAACATGGCTTAAACCAGCCTTACTTCTCAGGCTTCTCCTGCAGTGTTCCACTTAATCTTTTCTCTGTTCCCATCACATCTGATCCAACTCATCAGCTGATTCTGTATTAATAGTCTGTAGTAATAATAATATAACTCCACTGCTAGTCTAGCTACACAGTTTAAATATAGCACTGTGAGAAAAGTCATCATGACACAGCAGTGTCCGAAGCTTCCATATGGTTTGCTCATACACTGAGAGTACAAGCTGAGGAAATGGAGATTGTGTGTGACTTTGGAACGCTGCCAGTGTAAATTCTCAGGACATGTGTCACACAAATAAACAGTTCACACAAGGACAATTACGCCATGGAGACTTCCACGTGTCTTTCCTTGCAAAAGCACTAAAATCCCGTTGTATATATTTCAAATATAATTTTTTAGATTCAGATTTATTGCCCAGAAATCATTTTTCTTGTCTTAACTCACTTTCTCTTATAGGTATCATGAGTGCTTTGCCTGCTGAAAGTGACCTATCGCCATGCAGGCAGGTTTAAAATAGAGGCGCAAAAATCCTCACCTGTCACCTGGAACTTAAATTATTACGGTAATAACATTTGTGTGTTTGAAGGTGAACTCATTAGAAAAAGGGCAGCATAATAGAAATACAAATACAACCATCATGAAGATAGTTTTAGGACGACAAATACCACAAACACACTCAAATCTCCATCAGTGCCAATGCCATTGATAAATTCATCAAATTAGACGGCTTGTTAAAACTTGAATGAATATTACACACTTATAGAAGTGATTAATAATCACACTCTGTCCGGTGTCACCCAGATGAGGACGAGGTTCCCTTTTGAGTCTCTCAAGGTTCCTTCCTCATATCATCTCAGGGAATTTTTCCTCACCACCGTCACCTCCGGCTTGCTCATTTGGGATGAATGTAAAAATGTATATCCTGAATCTGTATATTTCTATAGATTTCTAGAAAGTCCATTTGTCCATTGTTAAAAGTGCTATACAAATAAAATTGAATTGAAGTAAAAGTAAACACCAAGAAGTAGTTCAAAAAATCTTTCAGTCATTTGCTGAGTCTAAGGACTAATGATCATTAAAAGTAATTCCTAAATGACCTTCGCATCTTGAGCTGTGCAGAAGGATGGACAAGGATAGGACTGAGGCAGCTAAGGTGTTGGGCTACTGGTCAGAAGGTTATGAGTTCAAATCTCATGTCCACTAATCTGCCATTGTTGGGTCCTTGAGCAAAGCCATCAGTTGTATTAAAGGAGATGAAAATGTAAGTTGCTCTGGATAAAGGGGTCTACCAAATGGTCAAGCTGTTGCAATAAAACGTTTTTTTTTTTACATGCTCTACAGTCATGACCAGTGCATTTGAGCTTGTGTGATGTCTAAAAAGAACATGTGGTAGAGATGAACCAAACTGTGATGCTTCATTCGGGGTCATTACATTAGATAGTAAGAATAAAACCAAATAAGAACAAATAACATGGCTTAAACAAATACAAATATAAACAGGAGGCACACTATTCAGTTTTTTTTTCTTTTAAATAGGAAGGTTTATAGGCAGCTAATTATAGGGATAAAATAAAATAGTTTAATAATTTAATTTAATAATTTATGCTTATTTCTAGGTATTTATTTTATTTAATTTAATTTTATTTATTTATTTATTAATTTTATTTTTTTTTATCACAACCCCCCCCCCCCCCCGTTTCTCTTCTTTTGTAAAGCTGCTTTGAGACAATGTTCATTGTAAAAGGCGCTATACAAAATAAATTGAATTGAATTGAATTGGTTGAGAAATTAGAAATTAGGCTGATAGATTGCTTGTATTTTGGGAAATAAGGAAAACAAATTCTTTAGCCAGGTTAAACAAACAAAATGAATAGCTCGAGTGATGTAGGCCAGCGGTTTAGGCCACGCTTACTTTGGGTTTCATTAGCAATAAACAGACACAGATTCAGATAAAGGCAGATTCAGACTCCTGTAGAAGGTAATAAAAAGTTTCTTTTCAGACCAGTACACTTAGTGGACACCTTTATACTGCAGAAATGTATCTATCCACAATCAAGTGATCCAACATCAACAAGACATCAGGTCTTGACTTAACTTGACTTGAAAATTGAGGTATCTGAAATCCAAACCTGATATTAAAACAAACATCAGTAGCATGTTACAGCACACCCTGTTCAAAGTGTACTGAAGAAGAGATCAGGATGGTCAGCTCCAAGCCTAGAGGCACAAACAGACACACACACACACACACACACACAATGTGAAGCCTCTTCTCTTTCACTTATTCAGCTTGAGTTGGACCAGAGAAAGCTTTTCCTTGGCCTGACTCTGCAAAATCCTCCAGTGTGTAGAGAGGTGTGGGAGAGGAGATTAGGTCTCTGTGAATCAGCACTGGGGTGATGAGAAATTTATTCTCTGTTCATCCTGAAAGGATTTAGTGTCTGTGTAGAAACACATCGGATGAAAATAATCACATGCAGAGCGCCAGAAGCTCAGTTTGCAGTTGCGTGCTTGAAGATCTTTTACTGTCCTGGTTTGGGTCTCATAACATCAGGAAATGAGTCTGCGGAAGATGATTAATCGGCAAGTGACCCATAAACGCAGCTGTGGGCAAGCTGACAAACAGTACAGGGAGTGATCTTTGTCTGCTAGGTGTACATGTACCCGCATGAGATGCTGTCTCGCTAATTCTCTAAAGCATGTACATACAGATGCTCTGTGATGAGGCCAGCATGTCTCACACAAACACACCCTGCTGAGAACCCAGGCTTTTATTTCTTATGCAGTAAAAAAAAAAGAAAGAAAAAAGAGAAGCATCAGCATGGAGCACGGTTTAGAGAATTCCACGGAGAGCCGCTGCAGGTCACACGTCAGCATCCAGAGAACATTTTATAACAGGGATTATTCTCTGTTTATTTTCACACACCCAAAGACAGAACAGTTTGATTTATAAGCTTACTGCTCACTCTTCTCTGGGATGTCATTTGTACGCACTTTCAATCTGTTGATTGTTAATAATTAGTTCATTATGGATATTACATACTAGGAGAAAATGCTGACTACAAAGTATTATGCTTCTGGCTTTAACTGAAGTAAATTATATACTATATTAATAATATATATAATATATAATATAATATATTAATATATTATATATCTGTATATAATTTACTTCAATAAAAGCAATCTAAAGCAATCTCACAGATCTACACTTTATTCAAAACAGTCCTGCTGTTCTGTATTCATATCTTATATTTTCTATATATTTTCCCATTTCCTACCTGTATGATTAAATTCTATATATATATTGTAATTCTATTCTGATTCTATTTTATCATACTGACAAGGATTCCATTGCTTATCGTATGTGACCAATCTTCTTCTTCTTCTTCTTCTTCTATTGGTTTTTCCCTTCAGGGGTCGCCACAGCGAATCATCTCTCTCCACCTGTCCCTATCTTTTGCACCCTCAACACTTACACCCACTAGCTTCATATCCTCATTTATTACATCCATATACCTCCTCTTTGGCCTTCCTCTTTGCCTCCTGCCTGGCAGCTCCATGTCCAACATTCTCCTACCAATATCCTCACTCTCCCTCTGAACATGTCCAAACCATCTTAATCTGTCCTCCCTAACTCTGTCCCCCAAACGTCCAACATGAGCTGTCCCTCTGATGTACTCGTTCCTAATCCTGTCCAACCGTGTCACTCCCAAAGAGAACCTCAACATCTTCAGCTCTGCTACCTCCAGCTCTGACTCCTGTCTCTTCCTCAGTGACACTGTCTCTAAACCATACAGCATGGCCGGTCTTGTACACCTTCCCCTTGATTCTCGCTGATATTTTTCCATCACACAGAACTCCCGACACCTTTCTCCACCCATTCCAACCTGTCTGCACTTCAAACTGGCTGTAAAACAGTTCTTGGGTTTTTGGGTTTAAGCATCAGCGTGTCTCCTATTCTTAAAATGACATTAAATAGTACAAGAAAAGCAGCTTGTCTGAAACCTTAACGTTTTTTAGATGGTGGTTAAAAACTCCTGGATGAGATTCATAATCTGGTAAACTTAATACATTTTTTTATTCCAGTTCTCTGGAACATAATAATATATAATATTGTAATAATTTGAACATGCATTATAATAATAACAGTATTTTTATATTGTAAAATGATCATGAATTGAAGACATATTAATTCAATGCATTAATTCAATTTTATTTGTGTAGCACTTTATAAAAATTCTGAATAATCCATCAAATTTAAAACTAAAATTTACATTTATACCTAATGAGCAAGCCAGTTGCAAGGAAAAAACTCTCTAAGACATTTTTATGAATATAAATTTTAGAATTTTATAAAAGTCAAAAGCTCACAGGGATGACAAATATGTCTTAAATTCCCATAATCACAAAATCATATTCTGTGCAGTGTTGGATACATCGTTCTAAGGGAAGCGTGCTTGGGTCGGTTTACCAGCAGTGTGAGTTGGAGGTTAATGAGGCCCCTAGTGGGAAAGGCACGTCCATGTCACGGTGCTCCTCCCGCACTGACGGGGTTTTCCCAGCTACTTGTACATTTCAAATAATGTTTTCACGTGTTATTTCCATTTGTGAACAGTGTAATATTTGTGTTCTTTTTCCAGATCAACAGACAGCTCTTTCCTCCGATTGTGTGCACAGGACTTCTGGTGGAGAACTGTGATGATGTTGACCTCTGTTTCCCACCCATTCATATACATGTGCGCACACCCTACTGCTACACACACACTTTAAGTAAAAAAACGTCAGATTTTTACCTTTGTTCTTTCTTTCGAATATCCTTTCGAGCATGCTGAATCTTGTCAAAATCTATTCATCGTAATTTCTAAGAAGATAATGTCTCATCTTTGGACTGGAATAAAATGCTTCTAATAATAAAAAGGCTTTTTCAGGTCTTTATATTATGGCGGTTGGACATTTTATGATGTTTTGATTGATGAAGACAGCAAAAGATATCTTTATTAGAGGTGATGTTATCCCTGGAACAGCATCCCTTCAGTGTGTAATACAGTGCAACTCTCTGTACTGCTTTAGTGCTGCAGATATCTGTATTCGTATTTGAACCGTATTTGAGCTGAGTGTTTTTAATAAAAATGAATTCGACCCCTATGCTTCTGGAAACACTGGGAAACACAGAGCTGCCGGAAAAAGAAGTCATATTTCAATGAAATGCAAATGTTTTCCCCCAACATCAGTGTACTATTGTTTATACACTGATCAGGCATAACATTATGAGCAGGTGAAGTGCAGGACCGTTTTGGCAGCAAAAGGAGGACCAACACAGTATTAGGCAGGTGGTCATTATGTTATGCCTGGTTGGTGTGGTTGCATAATAATATTCAAACAGATTTCCTCTTCACTTTTGGGGTGTGTCCCAGTCAAGAAAAATCTGAAAAGTTCAACGGACATGATCAGTGTCTACTACAAGGTCTAAATAAGGTTGTTGTAGCGGCATGTGGTTATAATTCCTGTCTCATTTTGCAGGAAGAGATTCATTTAATAGTAATAAAGCATGCTCTCTCCTGTGCACAGTGCATGGTCTGTATGAGATTTATGGAACTTAATTGACTTGTGATTTTTAAACTGGTTTGTATGGAAATACTGTATAAATATACAGTAGGTGTAACATCAGACTCCTCCACAACAGCAGAGGGCCCCTCACCCCGAGTACAAACCACCACTTCCTGTTCCATGAGCACTTTCTCATCAGAGTTCACTACAACATTGTGAATTCTTCCGCATTCATTTTGTATGGTCTTTGCCATTGCTTCCTCACTGAGATCTATATCTACATCTCTGTGCAGTGATCTTTGTTCTTTTGTTTTCATTAGTCTATGGATTTCCCCTTTATTGTATTGTAGAAATTCTGTATTCTGACCCTCTGCCTGTTTTTTTTTTTTTTTAGATATATATATTTGATCTTTGGATTGTGTGCAACGATTTTTTATTCCAGGACATGGAAATCATTTCCTGAGTCTGCCGTCTTATTTATTGGTGGGTTTATTTTATAGCTCAGTGAGGCAGGGTTTAGGTCAGGCTACTGGAACAAATTACTGGCAATGGACACAAGAAAAATAGGTTTCCCTGGTTCGTATCTGTGTTTGTCTCTTTAGCAAATACTTTGTTAAACATCACTAATGACTGTGTTCTCCGCATGTTATCCAGGTCATTCTCACTAAGCCTGCAGTGCAGCTTCCATTAAAATGGAGCTGAAGGGCCACAAACATGAATTTGTCACAGAATTCCCAGCTGTAAATGCTAATAAATGCTTACTAAAATTAAGGCTGGTACTTAATAATACATTAAGTAGATTTAATTTATGGTTTTGGCCTACTGTGGACCTTTTGTATTTCCTGAGAGGATGACATTTAGTAGCTTAGACTAAACTCCAGCACCAGATCACATATAAATTTATTTGGCTAAAGAAATTAAGATATTTTTTTAATTGAGATGATGTAGTTTGGGCAGCATTGGCTTAGTGGTTGCCACTGTTGCCTCACAGCAAGAAGGTCCTGGGTTAGGGTTGCCGAATCCCGGGTTCGAACAGGTAGGGGCCTTTCTGTGTGGAGTTTGCCCACATGTTCTCCCCATGCCTGTGTGGGTTTACTCCGTGTACTCCGGTTTCCTCCCACAGTCCAAAAACAATGTGAGTGGTTGTCTGTCTATATGTGGCCCTGCGATGGACTGGCGACCTGTCCAAGGTGTACCCCTGCCTTTCACCCAGCGTGTGCTGGGATACTATCCTGTACTATAACTATCTGGATGGTCAGGTGGTAAGTTTTCAATTTGTTCTCTGCAAGGTTTTGCATCTAAATGATTGATGATCTTCACATTTTAATACATTAAGACGCTGTGCTCTGTGATGTGCTGTTAGTTTCAATCCACTAATTTGACTGGATCAGCGATGTTCCGAAAAATGCTTATATTTAGTTTAATCACACTGGGATGTTTGGCTCTTTGTATATCTCCACTTATCTGTGTTTGTCATGTAACATTCCACTTCTAGCAACAGAAACGTTTACCACAGTATGGTTAGTGACAGCATCAGTGGACATGGCAAGCGATATATATTTTTCTTCTGACTTAAAATATGAAAGCCCGTCAGAGAAAGACCGGAGTTCAACCTCACTTTACGCAACGATATTTAATAGATGTAATGGGAGCTAGCTAGCTGACAGCCTGACAATGAGTATTGACATAATGGGATCTATTTCCATTCATGGAGCAAAAGCAAACACAATTTTTTGGCATGTCATGTCAGAAATTTATAAAAATGTTGTATAAAAGCAATATCATGCATGCATGCTGTGAATAATAGAGGATATTAACACTAAGAAGAAAGTAATTCCTTCTTCAAGCAGTAATCACTGCTTCATTAATGGCTTTAAATTTAATCCAAAAATAATTCAGCAGCTAATGCTAGAATCACTTCTGATCACCCTGTTAAGCAGCTCGGTAATCAATAACAATAATGTTTATGTGTCCTTAAAGTCGTGCATTTGGAAAAAAGGCAAATGGCTGTGCGGCATTTTGTATTTTCTCAATGGAAATGCAATATTATTTTAAAAACTGCTCAGCTACCACTACACTACTCCGTTATAGGATAGGATTTATACTGATAATACTGGTAAATTGTCCTGTTTGCACACATTTGTCACTTTCCATTACACCTTACACTTTACACTGATCTTGTTTACATGTAACTTTAATATTTGCACTCACTGTCAACACTATTCTTTTGCACAGAGTCGGTCTACATGTTGTTTGTCTGCACTGTCTTGTCTTGTCATCCTGTACACTTCTGTTGTATGTCTAATTTTACTAAAGATTTCACCTTAAGTATAGTTTAGCTTTATCTCTGTGTTTAGCTCTATGTTTGTCTGCGTCACCTGTACTTTGTCTTTGTTATGTGTAGCACCTCTGGTCTAGGAGGAACGTTGTTTCACTTCACTGTGTGCTGCATCAGCTATATATGATTGAAGTGGCAATAAAGCTTCTTTGACTTTGACTTTGACTGGTCTTATCTCTTGAATCCATTTATTTATTCTTTTTGTTAAACCTTTACCTTTAACCCGGCTTGTACCGTTATTTACCCTCCATTTAACCAGGTCAGTCTCACTGAGATACAGATCACAACAACTCATATTTATACTAGACATCTGAGCGGGAATGCTTGTTTTAGTCTAAAGTCTGAGACAAGAAAATCATCAATACATAAAAACAAATAATATTAGTGGCTCACTAAAATATAAAAGAAACAACGTCTAAGGCAGCAGACTGAAGTAAAAACAAAGTATGAGGAGGGACCTTAAGACTCCATAATACAGACAATCCATCAGGGAGACAATGAGATGAAATTAGATTCGATTTAATTCTGTTTATTGTGATGATTCAGGGATTTTTTTTTTTTACTCCCAGCTTTGTTTGACCTCACTTTAATATTAGTTCACAATTAAACACTAGGCTGCTAGCAGTTAAGAGAAGCATGTTACATACACTATATTGCCAAAAGTTTTGGGACGTCTGCCTTTACATGCACATGAATGTAATATGGAGTTGTCCCGCCCTTTGCAGCTATAACAGCTTCAACTCTTCTGGGAAGGCTTTCCACAAGGTTTAGGAGTGTGTTTATGGGAATTTTTTTGTCCATTCCAATAGAAGTGCATTTGTGAGGTCAGGCACTGATGTTGGATGAGAAGGCCTGGCTCTCAGTCTCCACTCTAGTTCATACCAAAGGTGTTCTATCAGGTTGAGGTCAGGACTCTGTGCAGGCCAGTCAAGTTCCTCCACACCAAACTCAGTCATCCATGTCTTTATGGACCTTGCTTTGTCCTCTGGTGCGCAGTCATGTAGGAACAGGAAGGGGTCATCCCCAAATTAAGAGTTCCTTTCACTGGAACTAAAGGGGCCAAAAGTGTCCCAAAACATTTAGCAATATAGTGTAGATTCTCACAGATAGAAAGTTTAAAGAGAGCAGTGTCTAGCTGAACACATCTCCGGGTCTGCTCTGCCCTCTCTGTATGACATAAACACCAGGTGATCCAGAGCTGCTGGACTTCACCCACCCAGGTAACGTTCAGTCTGATCAGCGTGTGTTTCTGTAGTCCGATGGCTAAAACTAAGAGTCTCAGGAGGAACTTCATCCATCTCTCAGGCCAACTCCACTATGCAGATCATTAAGACTCTATAAAGTCTCTCTGTCACTCTGCACTGCACTGACTCTTGCACTACTGAGACTTTTACTACATTTAACACACCTACACATTAATACATCACTGTTAAGCTGTCAAGTTGTGACCATGACCTCATGTGAACAACCTGTAAAAGGAGCACTGGGGCAAGTTCGTTCTCTGGCCATACAGATGTGAAGTGTTGACACATCCACACACACACACACACACACACACACACACACACACACACAGAAGCACATCCACATGCGCACACAAACAAATACACAAAAACATGCACACATGCACAAACAAACAATCACACACACACAACGTGCACAAACACACACACACACACACACACACAACGTGCACAAACACACACACACACACAGAAGCACATCCACATGCACACACAAACAAATACACGAAAACATGCACACATGCACAAACAAACAATCACACACACACACACAACGTGCACGAACACACACACACACACAGAAGCACATCCACATGCACACACAAACAAATACACGAAAACATGCACACATGCACAAACAAACAGAAACATCACACACACACACAACGTGCACAAACACACACACACACACAGAAGCACATCCACATGCACACACAAACAAATACATGAAAACATGCACACATGCACAAACAAACAGAAACATCACACACACACATACACACACAACGTGCACAAACACACACATTCACACACACACACACACACACACCTCCAGCTAAGCTTTGATTTGTAGGACATGGTAACGATCACAGAGGAGTATTAAAACCAGGAAACGAGTGTGTTGAACAGAAACAGCGGTTCAGCTTGGTGCCAAGCAATGGCTGAGGTCTTCAAGGACAAACCACACAATATTGCGTATGATGTCTCTCGTCAATGCCATTTAGAATCAGCTTCACAGAACTGAGGTTATTTAACAATGTCCAAACTTGCACAGTGCGTTAGGGCTGAAAACTAATTAACACGAGTGAAGTCATTAAGCTGAGCTCGGTCAGTTTAGTCCAAGTAAACAATCATGCTTTGTTAGCCTGTTTGACTTAAATCATTTCAAATATGTGTGGGATCCAACTTGTGGTTATGAACTGCTGACATGGAAAACATTCTGCTAAACCGGCTGCCACAAATCATTAACAATAGGCAAGGCGCTTTCTTTCTCCGCTTCCAGTAGAAATGCTTAAACAACAGGTCAGGAGTGAAACAGATCCGCTACAGCTTCAAACATTTAGAGGTTGAAGAAATGAAGGCTGTCATGCAGTTAGAGTAGTTTCAGTGCACTAGAAAAGATATTTGACAAGTTAACTGGATGACTAAGTGGATTTTTTGGTATAAAGGGACAACCACAATGTATCCAAATGTCTATAAAAACTAACTTGGTAGAATTTCCTTTTGTCTGGCTGAGTATTACAGAGGGAGACATTGTTTTAACTCGAGAAGCCCTTTATCTTCATCAAACCCAACAGAGTGTGTTTTGGATCCAAACAAAGTCTGTGGCTGCTTATTAATGGGAAGTGTGGCTCCAGCGTAGTTTAGTTAATGAACAAACAGAGTTTCTGCACATGAGAACACAGGATGTGAAACAGGATTTGAGGTTTCTAATAAAGTAGAAGAACAAGGAACATCAGGCTACATCTACAAATTTCTGTTAAGGTTAGTTCAGATAAAAGAACCATCAACTTCAGCATTGACACAAGATAATTAACATTAGCAAAGTAACTATCACTTGTATTACAAAAACGTCATTCGAACTTCATTCATCCTTTAAAATGACACCTGAAAAGGTTTGATGTCTCTGAGGGTTGAGGTGGCTTACGCATGCAAATCTGTCGCATCCAAGATGCAGCACTAAAGTGATATTACAGGATTGTCTGTGTCACTAATTTTCAGAATGGTGCAGGAATCCTTGAGAGGAACCAGGCTCAGAAGGGAACCTCATCCTTATTTGGGTGACACTGGACAGTAAATAATGTAAATGTTTATAATGTGCATTCTACAACAGCAACCAAGCACTCTTGAGGAACTAATAGGTCAGTGCAGTTCATTGTTCATATAGAACTAATTCCTTCCTGCTGAAAGCTGACAACAGTTCAAAGACAGCGTGATAGTCTCCAAGTGGTTCTATCCACAGCAGTCCCCTGGGTCACAGGCTGTCCACTCAGATCTATCGCCAGCAGCAGTGAGCACCACCAAGCTACAAGACTCCAACCAGGGGTAGAGCATCTGGATGGATCAGGCAGGTCCGGAAAGATGATGTGGTCACACTGTAAACTCAGAACACTGGGAGCTCAGGAGTGTGAGGTATAGCTTGACAGAATCTATTTACAATACATGATTTACAGTCATTCCCATAGATTTACAGTCAATTAACATAATTTAGTTTACTTATTTAGTATGTCATTAATATGTTGTCATCAAAATCTTACTAACCTTCTATTCTTTTGAATGTAAAACTTAGAGATTTTGTACTGACCTATCACATTTATATACCCCGATCAGGCATAACATTATGAGCAGTGACCGGTGAAGTGAATAAAACTGATTATCTCCTCATCATGGGACCTGTTAGTGGGTGGGATATATTAGGCAGCAAGTGAACATTTTGTCCTCAAAGTTAATGTTAGAAGCAGGAAAAATGGACAAGCGTGAGGATTTGAGTGACTTTGACCAAAAGGGCCAAATTGTGATGGCTAGACGACTGGATCAGAGCATCTCAAAAACTGCAGCTCTTGTGGGGTGTTCCCGGTCTGCAGTGGTCAGTATCTATCAAAAGTGGTCCAAGGAAGGAACAGTGGTGAACCGGCGACAGGGTCATGGGGGGTCAGGGCTCATTGATGCATGTGGGGAGAGAAGGCTGGCCCGTGTGATCCGATCCAACAGACGAGCTACTGTTGCTCAAATTGCTGAAGAAGTTAATGCTGGACACAGCAACCTACAGTATGTATCTCATGATTCAGAGAAAAATAAGCATTAATTAAATAATTAGCAGACAATCACTATTACCACACTTTACCTTGAAATATAAATCATCAAACATCTTCATGGTGGCTTAGTGGTTAGTGTGTTTGCCTCATAGCTCTGGGATTGAGGTTTCGGTTCCTGCCTCTGCTCCTGTGTGTGTGGAGTTCCTGTGCTCTGGGGGTTTCCTCCTGGTACTTGGGTTTCCTCTCCCAGTCCAGATGCATGTTGTAGACTGATTGGCACCTCTAAATCATCTGTAGTGTGTGTGAATGTGTGTGCCCTGTGATGTGTTGGCACCCTCTCCAGCCTGACCCCCCACCTTGTGCCTGGAGTATAATTGGTGCAGAAAATGGATGTATGGAAAATCCTTAAAACATCTTATTGTTCTTGCATTAACAGATGAATCCATTTAATCTCATGATTTTTCCTTTAGTCATCCTTTATATAAGTTTACATGTTTGTTTAGTGTCCCACAACATTCCTTCAGTTCTGCCACCTCATCACATTCACCCCTACGAAATATCCGGAATATTCCATGAGTTCACATTTCCAAACGGAAGCTGCATAAATCCTTATAACACGATGGATTACAAACGGATAAGTGCCTTTTGTGCAGCATACAACATTTTGGATGACTTTATTTATTTATGTTTTTTTTTTAATTAAATGTGAATCAAGGACTAATTATTTGAATATCGTAGTTTTATGGAACAGGGATGAACAGAAAGATTCATCGCATCACCCCTGACAGATGGCCCTGGAGGCATTTATGAGACAAAATACAAGACAGAAATACAAAACAGAACTAAATTCTTAAGTTAAGCTTTTTGGGAAGGGACCTAGAAAGGGTCCTTTGCGAGGCTTTGTATAAAACCATGATGCTGGTGAAAGAATACTGAAGGATGTGGTAAGAGTAATAGTAATAGTGTAATGTAATAGTGAACACTTACTTCATTTATCATGTACAAATCTCGACAGGGTTCAGTGCAGCAACAGATTAAAGGAGGAAACCATTCAAAATCCCATAATGGGGGGAAACTGAGTACAGATTTAAGGTATCTCTGGATTTTTTGAGTCATGTGACCTGATGGAATAGAAAAATGTAGTGGAAGAAACAGATGAATGATGATTACATTTAGGAAACACAAAACAGTTTATAATTCCTGGATATTCTTTATCTCTTCAACAACTTATCAGTCTACTAAAACAATTAGTTTTGACTAATATCTAATCCTTGCTTGATGGTGTCCTGTTTATTTTGTCCATCAGACTGAAAGAACATTTCATACTCAGGAACAGAGTATTTCTGTATTTCTTCCTCATGCCCAGTGTTATCAGGATAGACTTTGGATCCACTGCCAAGAATAAAGCAATTACTGAAGTGAATAAACGAATGGATGAACTGATTAATTGCAGTTTTTGGAAACAGGTCCATGGTTTGAAAACTTTAAATCTCAGCAGTGATGAGAGTATTTGTGGTTTTCATATTCATGGATTCATGGATCCATGATGAGTCATTGGGTCACAAGATTCTTTATGGCTTTTGTGTTCGGGGGCAGCTTACATAATGCCTTGGGGAATTGTCATTTTCCAGTTATTATTGTAAATGTTTCAGGACTGGATGCTAAGTCAGAGTCAGAAATGCTAGCATGCTTTCCTATGGTCTGAAACTCAATGGCAACATAATTCTGCTGTTATGACATACTGTATATTCAGTTTAGATATTCGAGATCAAGGCAGATGGTCCACAATAGCAATAATCTTAATGCTGAAGTAACCATGTAGCCAAGCATTATGAAATTTACAGTCCATCATAGCCCGTTACCCAAGACTCTAAAGTTTCACCACTCAAGTTTAGGAATTTTGTTTTTGCTATGGTGAGATTCCAAACAATCCTTCACTATAGTCACTACATGAGATTTCTAATCATAACATCTTAAAAAATGACTTCAAATCAAATTATCTTCAGGTAGAGGATGTTGCCCTGAGTTTGAAAGTAAAATTGGATTTATTTTGGATGGAAGGATTGTGGACAAGAACGTATGAGAAGATCAGATTTAGTTCACAAAACTACATTAGTAGTTCATTTTAATTTTCAGCTGAAATGTTTTGTTGTAAACAGAATGTACTCACATGTGAAAAGTAATCAGGTCTGTACTGTGAACAACAACCTAACCGACTTCACATGATGCTTCTAGGTTTTGCTCTAGTCATCTTATTTAGCATTTCATTTCTTCGACTGTATTTGGCACCGAGTTCCTTGGGCTGTCATCAGTGACCTGCTCCATGCTGAAGGAAAACAACTGTTAAGCAGAGAAATGAGTCAGATTTGGCATCTAGGCTGAATATGACTGAATGGTGCAAAGTGACCTTAAATATTGAATTATAAATAATGCATGAAAACCTATTAGGGTTTTTTTTAGCAGTTATTTTCACTGGCCGTTCTGTTACTTTGTTGATTTATTTCCTTGTAATGTGTGTATTTTGTGCCCAGCACTCCCTCCAACTCTCATGTTAACAGACATATCTCTCTCTCTCTCTCTCTCTCTCTCTCTCTCTCTCTCTGTCTGTCTGTCTGTCTTTTTGTGTGTTTAGTTATGGATCTTCATAAACTATCCTGAGATTTTGCTTAGGCTTTATCTCTAAAATAGAAATGTAAACATAAATCTCAGTTGTCAGGATGGTGTAAGACGAAGTGTGTTTGCAGTGCGGTTTTGTGGATACAGTTCTTGGTGCTTGGTTACAGGGAGAATGGACCGAGGCTCAGTGCCAGAACATCTGGACACAGGAACCGAATCCGGCCAAGTGTTACAGGCCAGTAAATGTGGGATTTCAATTTGATTTGGTGCCCTGGGAAAGTGGAACTCCCATTTATCTCCTCTGCTGTATCTAGCCCTTGATCAGTCTTTAAACATGTGTGTGTGTGTGTGTACACGTGTGTCATGTGTCTATGTTCTAGCAATGTTAATGAGTTTGAGTGTTTCCCCCCAACTCTTATTCCCTTGGTGTCTGTGAGTAGGAGTTACTTCAGGATATTTCTCAGACAGAGATTGCACGTGAATTTTCTCTGAAGACACGAATTTTATTGCCAAAGGCATATGGCCCTGTAAGAATGCACTAAACAGTGTAACTGTAATGTACTAAGAATACAGAAAATCTAGTTCATCCAGTATGATCCTTTACTAATAACAATCCCGTATCAACTGACCTCAAGTTAATGCAATACCTACACTTGCTGTATTCTGTATTTTTAATATTATTGTATGGTGTACTATAAAATGTTATTTTGGGTGAACCTTTGGTCTGTTTGGCAAATTGTACACATTTAGTACCTCAGACAAATAAAAAAAAATAAAAAAAATACATTGCCAAATCTTTTCTGGTTAAAGTAACTGGTCAGGATGAGAAATGGGAGTTCAGCGCCTTCTAGTCACAGCCACCATTCCTCCAAGGTAGGCTTTATGGATAGCAGCTCCTACATAATCATAATTTCTTTCTGTAGGAGGTTCGATTTTGTGAGTAAAAGGCACAACCTTGACATTATGAGAAAACAGCCATCCTTCATCTTTCAGATGCGTCAGCTGTGATTATGAATGGTAGCAAGACAAAGACAAAGTCTGAATGACAAAGAATAGGGAGCTGGTCAATTGTTCCAGTTCAGGTGGCTTCATTGAACCACATCATGGTTCTGGGTTTCCCTTTCAGAAGGGATTTTAGCAATGGAGCTTAAACCTTTTGAGGAAGTGACAATAGTAATTCATTGATTTAACCCTAATCCTATACTCTGCTATTGTAAGATGTAGCCTAAAACCTTGAAAGGAGGTTGGTGAAATTGTAAAGACGTTTTCCAGCTTGACAAACAATTTGTTTTCCAAGAGCATTTTGAGGATATGCTGTACATCCTGAATACGTTCTTTTACTTATGAAAAGATCAGTACACAATGTGCACCACAATGGAAATCTATTCAAGCACTCTCTCCGAATTTTTTTTTATGAACAAAACCTGAGAATTTCTAAGGCAAAATGACACCACAAGAAATGAGAGAGGTGGTGATGAACTACTTACATATGATATAAATGATGGTTATATCCATGGTAAAGTTCTAATTTGGTAATTTCTTTTTACCAAGAAAGGACAGAGTAGTTGTCAGCAAACGGCAATGAGGCCTTGGTAATCAACACAAGGTCTTAGCTTGCCATCTTTCTTTTCCACAAACAAGAATCCTACGTACCGCTGGCTGGCTGGCTGGCTGGATGGATGGATGGATGGTCTTATTTATTGCCTTGGCTCACGGCTTCCTTAAAGTACGGTAACAAAAAGCTTGCACACCTCTATCAAAATTGCAGCAATGAAAACAAAACAGAAGATAAGTCATGTCAGATCGTTTAATGTCATTATAGCAACCAATGACATTCAAGTGAAACCAATAGCAATGTTTAAGGAGAAAAAATAAATAAAATGGACATTGAATATGTATACATACCCTTTTATCATTCGGCATGGGACTGCTTAATCTAAAATAAGAGAAATCAAAAGACTAGGCAAGGCCATACATGGGACAGTTGTTAAAAACAAAAGGGTCAGAACTTACTCAAGAGTAAACTATCACTATTATGTCCATGTGGTTTAAATACTTAGGAAATTGAACGAACAAATGATGAAGAGTTATAGAACTTGGAGGAGATTTCCCTCTGGTGGCGTGGTGGAGAACTGCCTGTGACAGATGGGACAAAAATTCTTGTATTTATTTTTCTTTGTTTGTTTATTTATTTTAGATTCTTCTATAGACTGAGTACAGACCATTTTAATGATCGTGTGCAATGCGTATTTTATACATCTATACTTTTTCTATGAAGGGTGTCAATAATTATACAGAGCACAATGGAATAAAATTGAACATTCATAAAACATTCAATTAGATAACTTTTAATTACACATTTAATGATGGTGCAAGAAAGAATATAATAACTGCCCTTGTAGGGGCAACAATGGCATAATTTGAGTGGTACACATAAAGAACCATTTTCTGATTGCTAAATAATTAAATATGTAATTATATATATTGTCACTGTTCTATATAGAACTGTTGCCTTTAAGCTTAAAGAATCCTTAAAGAAGCATTTTTTTCCTAAGAGTTTAGATTTATGGAACCATTTAGCCGTTTTGGAGGTTAAGGTAGGTGTGCAGAGAGGGTTTTTGGGGGGAAGATTATGAGGTGTGGAGGGAGCTATGAAAAATGAGAAAATCGTGACATGTTCTGGGGTGTAACGCCATCTGGTCCTCATTTTTCCAGCGCCCCTATTCACTGTCCAGGAATCAGAAGGTACTTTTCATAAAGAGTTTACATTGGACCCAAATCTTCAATAAACTTTACTAATTATTTTGGATTTGTCAACAAAATATCCTTGTGAATGCGCTCAACCTTTAAAAAATGTTCTTTCCCAACTTCTAGCACCAAGTGAGACATTATATCCAGCATTATATCCAGTACTAGCTTTATTACTAATCACTGTAAAAGGGTGTTTAACACGCAATAAACAACAAATTGTCACTTTAGATTAGAACCGATCACATTAAAGTGAAATTTCTGTAAGAAGCGGGACAAGCAAAACTGCGACTACTTGCAAAAACATCAACAATCAACTGTTCATGCTTCTAACAAGTCGAAGAACACAGCAGTGATCTAAAATGTACAAAAGGCACTTTTGCATATAATTTTGGAGCATTATAAAAGCCCAATGCTAATGTACAACAGCACATAAGCTAACAACCTGGTCCAGTTCAGCAGAAACTGTGGTAGCTTTGTCAAGTTTTATTTAATGCCGAATACTAACTAAGACTAGACTAATACTGATCAGGGCCTCATTTCCTAAAACATTTTAAAGCTATGTTTTTATTAACTTATATAATTGTATATTATAACCAATATTGTATATTGTTTATGTTAACTTTTTAGCACTTTGTAGCACTCCTTTGGTTATTGAACCAAGTATTAAACTTTCACCTATTTTAAAACTGTAGCTGAGCTCCAATTCAATTCAATAACCTGGTCCATGGACATTATCTCAAAGCAGCCTTTATTTGTCACATATACATTACTGCACAGAGAAATTCTTTCTTCGCATATCCCATCCTTGGAGGTTGGGGTCAGAGCGCAGGATCAGCCGTGATACAGTGCCCCTGGAGCAGAGAGGGTTAAGGGCCTTACTCAAGGGCCCAACAGTGGCAATTTGGTGGTGCTGGGGCTTGAACCCCTGATCTTCCTGTCAACAGCCCAGAGCCTTAACCACTTGAGCCACCACCACCCCAGGAATATATCACACATTGCTCAAGAACAAATACAGGCTGTGAGGAGCCAAGTGCAGGAGTTTCTTCTTTATTAAACAAAACAAAATAAATACTATAAATGTTGCAAGAAGCAGATCAAGAACAGAACAGGCTCAGGAACTACAATAAACAATGTTTCAGGCATAATGAGAGGTATAAAATACTATACCAGGGAGGATCTGTGCTGAGGTGAAAAAGACACACTAAAAATGTAGCAAAGACACACTACACTTCACAATAAAGACGAGACACACAAGGGTTTAAACAAGGATATTAATAAGAGAACAAACTACAACTAAGGGAGTTTTTCCTTGCCAGAGTCACCTCAGGCTTCCTCATTAAGGATGAATACAAACAAATTAATATTATAAGTCTTGTTCTATATGTCTTATGTTCTGTAAAGCTGCTTCGTGACAGTGCACATGGTTAAAAGTGCTATACAAGTAAAATTGAATTGAATTGAACAACCAGGAGGGAACAATAAGGATATATGCAGATGCCAAGGAAACTGAAATGAACTGACATGACAGGAGCGGGGTAAGGCAGGAAACAAAACAAAGGCACGTGGCAGTGTAAATAAACTACGGACATGGTGGAACATAAATCAAACACAAGAGGAAGTGAACTCGGGTTAATGTTTTGCCGTGAGCTGCACACTCAGCACCGAAAAGCAGGGCAGAGATTCATGAAAAAAGTAATGTACATTACAAATTTATCAGTTTGTCCATAATGATCAAGCCAGAGGCGATGGTGGTCACATGAAACAATGAGAACTTTCCATTTTCTGACTCTTTTATCTGTCTTCACTGTCCAGAATGTAAACTGATTATTCCTGGTACATAATATATAGGAATATTTAATATTTACAGGGTTGTAGGTTTGGTAACACAAGCTGTCATTCCTTACGGATTTGCTCATGATGATTTCAGAGATGTTTAAACCATTACAAATTATTTACTATTTATTTTTTGCAGCAAGCCTGACCAACGGGTCAACACTGACCTCTGGAATGCACTGAGTGACAATATTTATTGTTCTCCCTGATGATGGACCTTCAGGACAGTTTGCTCAGGATAATCCACTTATATATAACTACACATATCATTCACACACTCTCTCTCATTAGGTTTTAACTCACTAGCACGCTCTTGCTGTCTCTGCCTCACACACACACACACACACTAAAATATAATGCAGGCAGACCTACAAACTGTATATCATCATGTTAAAATAAACATCCAGCAATGTTGTTGCTGTTAATCACTGATTAGAGGAGAAGAAACACATTCAGTACCCTCTCTTCTCTCCCAAGCATGCAGATAAAGCACAAGAATTTGCAAACACAAACACACACGATAAGGGCTTGTGCATTCCAGAACAATTTATGCCTGTGCTGTGTAAGCACCAAATAAACACTGCATGTGTGCATGTCCGTGCCAGTTCCTGCTTTCTGTCTGCCATCTCACATCTCCCAGACCGCCTCTCTCTTTTACACTGTATAATATGTCTTTCTATGCTGTAGCTTTACAATTTCCCTTCACTGGAACTAAGAGACTCATATAGACGCCATATTTGAGCATGGCGATGCCCCTGTGCACAAAGCAAGCTTCATAAAGACATACTTTGTCAAAGATATAGTGGAAGGACTTTAGTGTCCTGCACAGAACCCTGACCTCAACCCCACTGAATATCTTTAAGATGAACTGGAACCCTGACTGCACCCCAGACCAGTCAGTGCCTGATTGATCACCCCAACATCAGTGCTTGATCTCCCTATTGCTCTTTTATCTGAATGCACACTATAATCCAAACAGCCACGCTACAACATCTGGTGTAAAGCCTTTCCAGAAGTGTGGAAGGTATTATAACAGTAAAGGGGGAATCAAATTTTGAATAAAGAGTTTAAAAAATCACATACGGGTGTTCAGGTGTCCACATACCTTTGGCCATAGATAAGTATTCATATATTGCCAGAAGTTTTGGGATGTTTCAGATGTTGTTTTTCAGGGGTTGGGCTTGGCCAAGCAAGGTCCATAAAGACATGGTTAACCGTATTTGGTGTGGAGGAACTTGATTGGCCTGACCTCAACCTTTGGGATGAATTAGAGTGTGGGCCAGACCTTCTCGTCCAACATCAGTGCCTGACCTCACAAATGTGCTTCTAGAGGAATGGTCAAAGTATTCCCATAAACACACTCCTAAACCTTGTGGAAAGAAGCTGCTATAGCTGCAAAGGGAGGGCCAACTCCATATTACATTCATGTGCATGTAAAGGCAGATGTCCCTGTTTTAGCCTGGCTCGCAGTCTCCACTCTAATTCATCCCAAAGGTGTTCTGAACACACCTGAATTCAATGATTTGGAGGGGTGTCCCAAAACCTTTGGCAATATAGGGTAATAAAATATATGCCTTTGTCAGACAGAGGTTACAAAGAGTTGTATGGTAGAAAATAGGTGTGAAAATTGGCTTCCTATGATGCGCTGTGCTTCTGCTCAGGACCTTGGGCACAGCTCCAACCCCGGCCATACCAAGATTGAAACTCCGTCCAAGTCTCATCTACTGTCAACAAAGTCTGCCAGACGGACATTACTCCCACTGTTACTGATTCTACACAGGCCGTACAATCTCGCACCCAAACCTCGTAGTGTTAAACCCTTCATTGTTAAAAATGTAAATAGAGGTGACGAATAAATTAAGGTGGTGCCTGACAACCTAACCATGCTGTCCTCTGATTATTTTATACAAACACAAACAAGAATGCATTCAAAAACACTTTAAACACTCAAAAACACTTTAAACACTCTAAACCACTTTAAACACTCTAAACCACTTTAAACACTCTAAACCACTTTAAACACTCTAAACCACTTTAAACACTCTAAACCATTCAAAAATTAATCCCACAAAATGTCATTACATGATGCAGAAGAACTAGGGTATGATTTTGTTACCTCCAGGATGGACTTCTAATGCCTTGATGTCTGGATGTTCCACTAGGAGCATAAAGCTTTACTTAGTCCAGAATGCAACAGCTGGAGTCTGAGGTTTTGTTCATATCACTCCAAATCTTTTTGCATTCTAAGGGCTGTGGTAGATCATTGGTTAAGATGTTGGCTGTCTGCTGTGAAGCTCGTTCAAATCTAAGCATTGCTGAGCTGCTACTGCTGGGGCCTTGAGCAAGCCCTTAACTCTGAACTGCTCATTGGTATAAATCAGATAAATGCAAGTTGCTCTGGAGAATTGTGTCTGCCAAAAGGCATAAATGTGAAGCACTGAATGGTTCAAACCTCAATACCTGAACAAAGTGCACTTTATCAGCACCTAAAATATTACAGACTACAGGTAATTTAACTAATCCACACTTAAGGAACAGGTGTGGAACGTGTGTTTAAGGACATAGACACAGTTCAACATTAAAGTCTAGGTTGAAAAGCACTATGTTGAGTCTAACACCATGTTCGCGTCACATGTTTGTTGACAGTGGAGTGGTGGGCTGCTTTAAGTCCCTTCATGCCCGTGTTACCTTCACTTTTTCAGTCATAGCTAGGAGTCTTCCTGATGCTTTTCTTCTGCTGCATCTGAGAATCGTTCACTACTGGAAATGATGACCCTAGACTAAAGTTTGCTGTGAGATTGCGGTGGTCAGTAATGTTTGACTTTACAGCATACAATTGTGGAAGAGTATTGACTCATAACCTGGTGTCACTCGGATGAGGATGGGTTCCTTCTTCAGTCTGGTTCCTCTCAAGCTTTCTTCCTCATATCACTTCAGGAAGCTTTACACTGCCACTGTCATCTCTTGCTCATTAGGAAGCTAAATACACATCTGGATTTCTGTTAAGCTGAATCACATTAAAAGTGAAGAATAAAACCTGATATTGTACAAAATTTATAAACACCAGAGTGGTGTATGATCTGACCTGAAGTGGAGTTGCTGTTACCTTGAAGTAATTTATTCACCTTAAACTACAGCAATTTTCCAGGTTTAACTATATTTCATGTATGATACTGACTTTGTTAATTAACTATTAGTATTATTAACAGCTAGTCCTTAATGACTCAAAGGTATACGAAGTATAATATATAACATACTGTATTATGCGTCATTATTTCCTAATGCTCCAAAAATTAGCTCACGTATTAATTAAAGCTTGAATTGATTATTAATAAATGTTCATTTGTGGTACTTCTACTGCAAAATATTTCACAGGTTTTTCTTTGGGACTTTTTATTTTAGGCCATTAAAAGAATGACACATGTAGCCAGAAGGACATTTGTACCTTTATGACTTTTAGTGTAAAGAAATCACTCAGCAGAGGTTTCAGCATCCATGCCAGATACCAAACAGATATCAGTCTTTCCAGGAATTTTTCAATCACAGAAATTAACGCAAAATCAAAAGTAATTACGTGTGTCTTCACTGGTGGGAGAATCACAGAAGGAGAAGGATCCTGTGATGGCAATTTTACCAGTTGTTGTAGTTTTCTTCAAATAGATACCACCACATTCAATTGTACTAGAACTTCAAGTATTTGAGTTGATTCTAGAGTAGAGTAGAGTAGAGTAGAGTAGAGTAGAGTAGAGTAGAGTAGAGTAGAGTAGAGTAGAGTAGAGTAGAGGAGGCTACACCATCAGACGAGAGCCGGGGATGTAGTGTGACTCCTTCCAGATGTTGCTCTCACCACAGTTGGTGGTTTTTCTCTTGCACTGGAAACAGCGGCGGTACTGTTCACACTGATCCATCAGCAGCCTGCCACCAGACCTGCACATACAAACATAAGCAAATAAAACCATAATGACACAAGTGACACTGACTCCATGTGTACACTCAGAAGAGGCATTTGTTCAGAAGCAGCTTTTTGAGAAATGTACAATATAATCTTATATGAAATCATCTTACAGTATTTCTTTGTTGTCTCATACATTTGTAGTAAAAACAGAACACATTATAGCAACCATTAACTCCTGAAAGTCTCAGAATATTGCTCAGATATTTATATTACTATTAGTAACCCCAGCCTCTGGAATAGAAAATGATGTACTGTATGTTGTTACATAACTGAGTAAAGTCTTAGCCCGATAAATGATCCCTTGAGTTTAAGAAAATTCTTTAAAAAAATTCAACACCTCCTGACCAATCAAGTCTGAGAATTCAAGAGCTGTTGTATAAAGTTACAAAGAAGTAAAGTGCTCTTGTTCACAACAATAACTAATATTGTAATTTAAAAAATAAAACATAACAATTGAAGTAAATATACACCGATCAGGCATAACATTATGACCACCTGCCTAATAATGTGTTGGTATATTTATGCTGCCCTGGCATCTACTAGTTCCCTGAAGGTGTGTTGTGACAACTGGCACCAAGATGTTAGCAGCAGATGCTTTAAGTCCTGGAGGCCCAACCTCGCAACTTACAGAACTTAAAGGATACTTTTGATAGATACTGACCACTGCAGACCGGGAACACCCCACAAGAGCTGGAGTTTTGGAGACGCTCTGATCCAGTCGTCTAGCCATCACAATTTGGTCCTTGTCAAACTCGCTCAAATCCTTACTCTTGCCCATTTTTTCCTGCTTCTAACATCAACTTTGAGGGCAAAATGTTCACTTGCTGCCTAATATATCCCACCCACTAACAGGTGCCATGATGAGGAGATCATCAGTGTTATTCACTTCACCTCTCAGTGCTCATAATGTTGTGCCTGATCGGTGTAAAAACTATATAATGTCAAGCACTGCTACTTTATTTATGACTTTATGACTACTGTGCATTTATTTATACCCACACTAGCAGAATGCTCATGATACACATACAGTTTTGTGAGTATTTTGTGAACTTATTGTGCTGTTCTTGTGTTAAGTGCTAGTCTTCTCTGTTGTTCTTCTGTTGTGACACCAAATTTGGATTGGGGAATACAAAATACTCATTTATGGTTAGGTTAGGTTCATTTTTACTCTTCAGCTTTTAGTTTTGTGTTTTATTATGTAGCTCTGTGTCTTTATGTAGCACCATGGTCCTAGAAGAACGTTGTCTCATATCATTATGTACTATATCAGCTATATATAGTCGAAATGACAATAAAAGCTTCTTGAATTCACTCTACTGTAAAAAGGAATATAAAATAATCAATGTGGTTGCTTGTGAAAACCTATTTAATCCCATTCGTCCTTTTAATTACAACATTCAAGGTTCTTTGTCGTTCTTCGTTGCCGTCTTTTTGTCTCACCTAATGAAAGCTCTCTCCTCCAAGTCTCGGCAGTGTTTCAGGTCAGCGCTGCGAGACCATGCGTCTTCTAGCACAGTCTTCAGTTTCCTCAGCCTCTCATAACGGTTGATCCGATCTGCATTTAATCTGCCAAGCAGTGAAATGAGAGATCGACACAGTCTCATTAAAAAATTTGTAGAACACCGGGGGGAAGTCAGTTCTCATGAAAAAGTACAAATGGTTCTAGACTTTTTTCTTGCAAAATATTAACTCAAAAACGTCCTGCTGAATAATACCTCATTTTTAAGACTGCACAGAAAAAGCACAGTCCTCAGTAAGGAACAGTTTTGACATCTGGTTTAAAAAAATATCCAGAAACACTGCATTTCCTCTGACATCTGGAACTTTATATGCATGTCATATATTACACTGCCTGATGTATTGATCTCTGACATTAAACAGTGCATGTGCACTGGCAGCTCAACGATTTCTTATGTTTATAAGAAAGATCCCTTTCCAATAATATATCAACACTATCATTTAATATATTCACTGAGAATTCAATGAACTCGGTGTGAAGGAATCTTATTTTCACTGAGATCATATCTGAATCGATCTGGATATAATGGAAACTAAGCCATACATAATTTTAAAGGAATGACCTGATATACAGGTGTTGGACAAAATAATAAGAACACTTATTGTTATATTTAATTAATTTATTATTTAATTAATTAATTGGTTAATATTATGTGTGTAGGCTAAATGTTGTGATTATCATTTATTTATTTTCCGTTACTGTCTAGTGTATAGGTGGCATGCCAGTATAAAACAGGTTGTGTTCAACAGTGGTTAGTTTAAGACACTGTAGAAATAGGTGACTTGTCAGATTTCCAAAGGGGACAGATCGTGGGAGCCCTTTTAGCAGGATTATCTGTAACCTTCACAGCCCAACTCTTTAGTGTTTCAAAAGCAACAGCCTCCATGATTATGACTGCTTATACAAAGCATGGCAGGACTTTATCAGCGAAGAACAATAGTGGATGAAAATCCAAAGATAATGATAGGGACCGTCAACCACAAGGAAGGACTGTGTCCAAACACCACAGAGCTATTGCAGCAAAAGTGAAAGCAGAACTTAATATCCACCTTAAAGACCCTGTTTACACAAAAACAGTCCACAGAGAGCTTCACAAAGCCAACATCCACGAAAGAGCTGCAACTGCTAAACCATTAATCATAGAAAAAACGAAAAAAGATGGTGTCATAAAACCTGGACAGCTGAAGTGAGTGATATGGTCTGATGAATCACCATTTACATTATTCCCAACAGAAGGTTGAGTTTATGTTTGGAGAACATTGTCTGATTCCATTTGTCAAACATGGGTGTGGATCTGTGAAGATTTGGATGACCATATCTTAGTATTCTGCTGGTCTGCTACATGGTCATGTTACTGCCAGCAAGTATTTAGAAAATCTAAGTGAACATTGCATCCTATGGTCCATAGGTTGTTTTCAAACAGTGAAGCCCATACGCACAGCAAGGAGCACCTGTATGAAATTCAACATCTGCCCTGGCCAGACTTGAACATCATCAAACCAGTGAGGGAAATTTTGGAGAGAAGAGTGAGAAGTTCTCTGCTCCAACCTTTCTGAACCAACTAGCAGATATTCTGGTAGAGGAATGGTTAAAAATTCCATTAGAAGGTATTCAGAAATTGTATTAATCGAAATGCTGGTCCAACATCTTATTAATAAAGAGATATTACATATTTCATTGGTGTTCACATTATTTTGTCCAACCCCTTTATCAGTGCACTGGGTCTCCACTCCTGTCCTAGTAACATAATTCCCTGCAACCTTTTAGTCTTAACCCTTCTTAATATATATTTATTTAACCCTAGTTTGATCGTAAGAAAGTTACATGACTTATAACGTATGAATGTCAACTTTTCCACTTGTGCTCTCTGTAGCCCTTACACATGTGTGGATGTCATGTTTGCTTTAAATGCTCGAACTGAAGGATGTGGGATTCTTATTCTGGTGGGATAGAACTAAGGAGAACATGCTCTGGAGATGAGAAGGCTGAGGAAACTTCTCAGGATCTTTGAAAACACATCACACCCCCTGCATGCAACACAGCCGTCCTACCGGAGCACATTCAGCTGGCTGAGACCACTGATGACAACCACAGGAGGACTTTCTAGTGACCATCAAACTCTATAACCCTTCTCCTTTCACTACGGAGCAGAGCCGACTCAATGAACACTGAGTATCACTGTTATTATGTGCACTATCCAAATCACAATATTTACAATATTTACATTAATATCATACTATGTGCAATATCATGTTCAGTATGGTCTTAATCTTATCTTATCTGATCTCATCTTATGTGCTGTTCACTCACTCCTGGTGGTTGCGCTGCAGCATTTCTCTTTCCTTCCTCTGCTCACTCAGTCGGCTACACAGCGCATCCTTCCTCTTCATGCTCGCTGCATTTTGCTGCTCTTCACAAACTCTTTGTGCTCTCAGTTTTTGTTCAGCTAGCAAATCTGGAGCACCGTCCCACACCCCAAACACAGGGCCGTCCGAGTCAGGCTGACGTGCAGGGAGGCCTGGACTCCGGTGTTCCAGCTGAATGAGGAAAGACACGATCACAGAGATCTTATTGCACCGTTTCTGTATGAATAGCATCTTAATATTTTTTGCTTGTGATCCTGGACACTTGTTATTTCATCTTGCTGTGTATGGATTGAATGTCAATACAAATCACATGACGTGTGTACACTTGGCTTTTGACTGATATAGTAGACTGTAGATCAGGTCTAAAGATTATTAAGTAACTGCATTGAAGTCACAGCATGTACCCTTATATCAACACCTTCCCTTGAACTCTACTACTACTTACCTTCAATTTTTGCTAATCAAACATATTCAAAGCTTTACATGAATTTAAGAACATGATGCAAGAACTACATCTTTCTACCATTATGTTCATTCCCTTACTTGGGTATCCAGGGCCTTCTGGAGCCTCTTCATGTTCTCCTTTTTCTGGAGACGTTCCTGAGATTTCATTTTAGCAAACCTGAGAAACACAACACCTCAGTTACTAACCACATATCCTCTTACACGATCTTAGAGCTTTTTCAACAGTGTGGCACAGAATAGTACTTTTGCCAACCTCATCCCATAATAGTACCTTTGAAAGCATGAGTTCTCTGGAAGTTGTGAGATTATTTCCAAAATCACAACAATGCAATATGGTACGATGATACGATACTAAGAGTAAACACTAATCAGTAAACAGTGATGATAAAGGAGGAGACGAGAAGGTGCTGAGTGGCATGAAAACTGAGCAGCAAGAGCTGAGCTGTGTATGTGTATGTGTGTCTTGGTGTGAGACGTAAAAGTGAAATCTACAATAGCATTGAAAAATGTTTGGAAAAATAAAGAAAAGAATAAAAAAAAAACAATGAAGAGGTATTCCAAGTCTTCCTCCTCTTTACTCATACCCTTCCAGACCAATAAAAGTGTTACACTGGTGCTGAAACTCAGGGCATGAGGAAGTAAGAAGTGTCCTGGCTCTCTGCTTACAGTATTAAGACCACATTTAATGTACTCTATGGCTGAAGCCCATGTGGCCTCTTAGATATCATGCAGGAAAAATGAGAGGAAAGACCATCAGAGAACAAGAATGAAATGAAATAAATTCCTGACCGGAGTGTAAAACAAAACACAGTGAGGAAATGAACACAGGAGAATTTGCTCTAATGTTTAGAACTGCAATTCCGGCTGATTGGGGTGTTCACAATTATGTACGTTTTCCCAGGGAGATAAAGTGCTCGTATTATTACCCCATGTTAAGCTCTAAATTACTTCCAAACTGGCATGGGCCGTTTGAGGTCTCATGGCAAGAGGGAGATGAAGTAAGGCAGACAGAAAGCGGTAAGTCATCTCATAAAACTATAGCAGAAGTTGGTCACTTTGGTGGTGATAGTTCCTGAGAGAGAGAGAGAGGAGCTGGGACCAGAGGTGAATCTCAAAGGACAGAGATTGCTGAGTTGCAAAGTAAGTTTTCTGGTGTGTTTTTGCATCTACCTGGTTGCATTTATCTCATAGAACATCACACTGAGACTTTAGGGAAAATTCAGGAGTCCCACAGTGATGGGTCTAGTCACATCTTCCTGGTTCCTAAGGCCACTGATTTGGTCTAGATCTGTGTGGACTTTAGACACTGACTCCAAAGTCTGAAGATAGAACTGCCTTTAACACTCCATTTGTTTTACACCAATTTCTCTTTTCAGGGCTTCAGCCAAGTTTCAATAACTCATGTACAGAATCCTACAACACATGCTGCCAATGCCACATCTGAGGTTCTTAAGATGGGTGGGACACAGCAAGCCCAAAGAAGCTCTTTGGTATGCGGGCAGTTGCTAAGACAGAAGCAACTGAGGAGACCAAAAAGGGTGTGAGCTACTTTCTGGGGTTTGTTGGCTATTATTTTGTACCTAATAATTTGGATGTGGTAAAATAAAAATAATCTATGACTATGTGGAGCGATATTCTAAAATTGATTATATCTTCATATACCTTGCATATTCCACTAGCCTACATAAAAGTGACCCACCTATTTAGATTTCTGGAACAAGTCATTGTTTTGGTGTCATTGTCTGGTGTCTCTGTTTCTCTATTCAGGCCAGTCTATATAATGAACAGTGAATGAGTGAGAGAGGGAGTAATCTCAGACACAGCAACAGACATTTATCGTCTTACTCATCAGCTAGCTGGATTTGATGGAGCCGCTCAGTGAGCTCCTGGTCTTGGCATCTCTGTGTGTGGTTCAGCCTCCTGTGAGTCAGCTGCTCTGTCAATTCCTGCATGTAGCACCTCTGTTTCAGAAGCTTGGGAGGAGTGGCAGGCCGTCTACCAAAGATGTACGAGCCCTGGACAGTAACAAAAAGTACTAAACATGTTATTGGCAAAATGACACAAAGGCAAAGTCTTTAAATATTATAGAATGCTACAGAGAGAAGACCTTCTATACACTGTTGGATGAAGTTCCTGAAAGTGAAGCACAGAGTTAGGGTTATTGCGCTGTGGCTTCTTAGGATGTATGATAGATTGATAACACATTGCAATTGCAGGGGCAGCAGACTTTGTTCATTTGATTTCTCTTGTTTACTGCTGACTACACCTGCAAATGAGTATACCTGGCTACAGACAAAAAGCACAAAGTTAACAGAGAGTGGAGATTATTATGGAGACAAGAATACGCTTTTATCAAATGCCAGAGTAAATAGGTACACCCTGTATGTCAAGAGACTGTTCTGGTAATTGAAGGATTTAATATGATGAGACATTATGAAACTATTCATGGGCGAGGTTTAGTGGGAAGAGAAACTGAGGCAGCTGGAATCTTTTATCAGGCTGATCGCATTAAGCATGGAAATCTTTTTGTGAATTCCCGGAAACCTCCTTGAAATACTAGTGCACGTGCAGCCAAATTAATTTGTTAGTTAGTCCAATTATTTTTGGTCCCTTGAATAGTGAGACCACATACACTGATCAGGCATAACATTATGACCACTGACAGGTAAGGTGAATAAGACTGATGATCTCCTCATCATGGGACCTGTTAGTGGGTGGGATATATTAGGCAGCAGGTGAACATTTTGTCCTCAAAGTTGATGTTAGAAGCAGGAAAAATGGACAAGCGTAAGGATTTGAGCGAGTTTGACGAAGGGCCAAATTGTGATGGCTAGACCACTGGATCAGAGCATCTCCAAAACTGCAGCTCTTGTGGGGTGGTCAGTATCTTTCAAAAGAATCCTTTAAGTTCTGTAAGTCCTTTAAGTCCTGTAAGTTGTGAGGTGGGGCCCATGGGGCAATTCTTACATTGTTCACTTGACTTGCATGTAAACACTCTAAAGAAACCTAAAACTCTGCATCTGGACTTTTTTGTAGCTTCTGAAATACTCAAACCAGCCAATTCTGGTGCCAATATCAATGCCATGATCAAACCAGCAGAGTTCACACATTTGTTTCATCCTGAAAATATTAACTGAAGCTCTTGATCTGTTTCTGCATGATTTTATCCTTTGTGCTGCTGCCACACGAATGGCTCATCAGATAACTGCATGAATGTGCAGGTTAGAGGTGAACATGCATGTGTGTGATTTTGCATTTAGTCCGCTTTGAAGAATGCTTGGATAACCCTGCAACATGCATCACATTATTTACCTTCATGCTCAAAGCAATGGGAAAGCCCCTTAACGATAGCAATCTCAGTGTGAATGTGTTTACATTGCTAAAGACACACCTCAAACTTGGACGACCTTGCTGACTTCGTTGCCCGCAGTGTTTCAGCAACCCCGAGATTAAATGCTGCCATCTTCTTATTGTTCTGCCGTTTCTGCTCTTGCTTGGCCTTAAAGCATCACAAAAAAGGAACTGTATGGCTTGTTGTCTTTTTCCAATCATATAACTATTTACAGCGAAGTTAGGAATACTCTGTGTGTGTGTGTGTGTGGTGGGGTGTTGATGTGGCTAATCCTTACTTGTTCTCTCTGAAAGAATTGCTCATCTCTGTGTTTCTGAGCGAGCAGCAGCAGTTTCTCCTCTTCCTTGTCCTTTCTGCTTCTCTCCTCTGCTAGATACAGTGGCACATTACGCTGGGCTCGCTGCATACACAGGTAGCAGAGCTCCTACACACACACACACACACACACACGGATGTATGTGATCACATGCAGTGATTGCCTTAGAATATGAGCTTCACAAGAATAAGTTAAAACTCAGATATACACTGAAATCCACAACAGCTGTTGGTTTAGATAGACTTACATGATCTAAATCCATAGAAAATGGGGTGTGCAGGGAGCTTTAATCTTTAATCTTTATTAAAGTTATAATATTTATTTATTAACTTCCATATATCTTCTGTACCACTTAGCCTACACAGGGTGGTAGGGAGCCTGTATATCGGAAATCTATAGTAGGGTTGGGGGACACGCTGGACTGCCAACCCATCATGGGACATTTATTCATTTCTAGTAATTATTTATGTATATAATATATGTAGATAACAGTTTAATCAAAATCTCAACAACTCAACAATTAGGCATATAAATGGAGTTAATAATAATAAAAATAATATCCAACATTTGAAACAAAATTAAAAATAAAAATAATAAAAACTCTACTGTTTAGTAAATCCACTTAAGCAGTAAATGTAATAGTTGTAAAATTTTCTTAAAATAAGTCTGTACAAAGAGGACCCATGGAATTTTTTCCCCCAACTTAAAAACATTTGAGAACCTCTGCTCTATTCTGAGCTTTTAAGATCCCTCACATGGGTTTCATAGCTCAAGAAAATGAATAAATACGCTCTCTCACCTGTCCAGCTCGGGTGTGGTCCAGGCATGACAGACCGGGGCATTCAGCTTCTTGCTTCTCTTCTACTTTTTCAGCAGTGCCATCTGGTGGCTGTGGGGCTCTAGCCTGTCTAAAATGGAACAGGGTTTCTGTCTATTAAAAAGATAAATAAATTTCTCTGTCTTGAAGTCTTTCCCATGTCTGAAAATTTAATGACTGTTATAAAATGCTGGCACTGGAGACTCCTTCAATCTGCCTTCAAATGTCATCATGACGAATGATTGAATGAATGATTATTCAAGTATCACCTTGTGTTTTTTAATAAATGACAATTTTAAAAAAACAGCTCTTGATGCTGGCTCGATATCACAAACACAAACCTATGAATATTCCATGAGTTCCATGAAGCAGTGAATTAAAACTCGGTCTGTCAGCACGGCCCCCCACTGAGTGGTAATCTAAATCCGTTCAATCAGCACAGTCTGAGAGAACAGGTCACTAAAGGCCAGCGTGTAGACTGTTCTGCTTCCTACTGTGATATGGAACAGTGCTGACAGATGGCAGCGTCCTCCGCAAGGTCTTGGGTTTCAGGGCTTGTAGAGGTTGTGCTTTTGACACTGCTCTTGGTTCAGAGGTTCGGTTTCTGTTATATTGCTTTCTATTAGGATCTGGCAGTAGGTAAGCTGGTGCTTGGTCAGAATACGAGTAACTTTTACAGAGGGCTTCAGTTACACCGGACCTGCAGGACGCATGCAGAGGCTAGCCATCATGATATTTAGTAGTTAGTACTGACATCTCATTTAATGAAATCAGTTTTGATGTGCAATCTTTGTTTTTATATACAGAAGGGTAGAAATTAAAGTTAAAATGGCCGTGCCTGATCATCTTTATCCTATTATAAAATATTTCTATCCTGGAATTTGTCTCTTTCAGAATAACTTGAACGGAACAGCTCACTGAATGGAGTCTAAAAATTATGTAAAGCGTATGCTTTGGCTTTATAGTCACTGGATCTCCACCAAACTGGACAACTACACTGTTTGGAAAACTGTAGTTTAAGAGATGTGCAGAATCTATGGCAAGGTTCAGTAATGGACACAACAGTGCAGGGAGATGATCCTGGTGGCAGTTGTGTGTGTGCATGATGGGGGGGAGTGTACATGAGAGACACAGAACACAAGAGCACTGGGACCAGTCATATTTATCACTTTTAATTCACTCGAAGCTCAGTCTTACTGGTAAATAAATCCGCCGTAGTGTTTCATTTTATTTCATTTCTAGCAATGGATCATTTTGACCGAACAGCTGAACACCAAGCTCACACTCAGACTCAATATGACTTTTAATAAAAAAATCTTTAACTCATTCGAGGTTTAGCCTGTTTACATTGTGGACTTAGAAATAGAAGTATATGCTCAGAAGTATATGCTTTATACTGACTCGAATGATAACATATTCAATCTGACGTACCTTTCCATAGTTTCTAATGGAATTTCAGTCTCTTGGTTATCACTTGAGATGTTTCCATATACTTTGGCTGGGGGCGGCCTGGACTCTGTAACACACACACACACACACACGATTGATGTTTTTCATGCTTTGACTCCTAAATGTATAAATGAATAATTAATAATGATGATGATGATGATGATGGTCAATTTAATCCTAAGAATATAAAACTCCCCTGTATTAGTTTCTCACAGATGATTTATGAAAGTGAACATTTATGTAATAATTTAACATTATTTAACTGAATTCTACTGGAAATAACTCACCATTCCTATTCTCCTCTTGTCTATCATACAGCTCAGAGGCAGAACCTTCATCCTCCACTTCCTTCACCTCTCTCAGTGCATTTCCGGATGAGATTTTGGGGAAGGTCATGGCATTGCAGCTCCCAGGGCGCTGGAGGCTTGAGTGTTTCCCAGAGATTACGGAGATGCTTGTTCCAGGTCTCTAAAAAATAAGCTTGTGGCTTTACTCCAGGTTGCTTCAGAGCCCTGTGTCCATTATAATACACCAGTTTAGACTTGTTACATATTTGAATGGACCTGAAACCATACACACTGAAGTAAAGTATTGCAGCACATGAGCTCAAAAAGGTAAATAATTTTTTCGTTATTGTTTATCGGTTTGTTGTACTTTAAAATATTTACTTTTCTGTCATTTGGCAGACTCTTATCCAGAGTGACTTACAGTTATCTCATTTACACAACTGAGCAACTGAAGGTTAAGGGCCTTGCTCAGGGGCCCCAGGAGTGGTAGCTTGGTGTCCTGGGATTTGAACTCAAAATATGATAAAGTGTGGGCGGTGTGAAACGTGAAAGAAGATAACCCAGTATTCTGTTTCCCTGAAGTTTACAATGAGCCAGGGTTAAAGTCCTTAAAGCGCTCAGGCTAAATGACAGTGGGAAGATTTCAGAGATTCATAGGATGAGGATAATGTTAAATGACAAAAAAAAAAGTATACTAAGAACATGATTTTGTTAAAGAATCAAATTTCATGATGGTGTTCTGAATAATCAGGATATATATATAAATAATTTAGTTTCCACAGTAAATGGGAGGTAGCAGCATTCAGTAGGTCACCAGGGCAGGGTTCTCTATTATGTGAAGATGACCTTTTAACCTTCAGGACAAAAGTAACCAGGTATAAACACTACAATGCTCAGAGAAAACATGACAACCGTGGCAGCTGCAAGGTCGGCTACTGTTTAGTTTTGGGCAAAACAGCTTAAGAGCAGCTCGTAAAAATGAAAAAAAAAAAAAAAAAATAGACATCGTTTCAGAGAACACTGAGATAAAAGATAAAAATGCCATGCAATGGAAAATGTTCTGTGTAAATCGATGTGATGCAAATACAAGAATATATGTTGAGTTTACTTGCAGCTCTTCACTGCAAATTGTCTATATACTATATATCATTATTGCAGATTTATCGTAAAAATGGAAGCACTACTTAAAGAATACTACTTCTACTTCAACTACTAAGAAGAAGAAGAAGAAAAAGAAGAAGAAGAAGAAGAGGCTAGACCAGTGTCCACAAGACAATTTCTTCTGTATTTGTGGCAGAAGGTCAACATATTCTGAAGAAAATAACCTCAAGGCAGTGTCTGATTTTGTTTAGCTGTTTTATTGGCTGATCTCTTTCTGTTTAATTACATTTTGCGGTCTCATGAATGCCTGAGGCCTGTGCTTAAAACCACCTCTGCAGCTTGACCGCTGTTAGACTGCATGAGAAGTATCGTAACTAACCACTTTAACAAAGTCAGTTTAATAGCTTTGTGCTGATCTAGAGCCCTCATTAGATCCCTCACCATTTATAATCTCCACAAGAGATAACTGTATATTTTAAAGATTTAGTAAGAACCATCAGTTTAATCCCATTAACACAGCAAACTGATATATGTGACTCACGTTGGTCAGAGCCCAGAGGAGTGTGCCTGAGCCATCCATGCTCGAGATGAAGTCACGGTAGAACTTCATCTTGACGATGCTGTGCCGGAATGAGAGGACGCCAATGCCCCTGAAGATAAGGAAGATGCTGCGCTGGGCAGCCACAGCACGCAGCAACAGGAGGAGCATCTCCCTCACACAGCCCTCCACCACGTCGCGCTCGAACGGGCTGTCCACACTCAGGGCGCTGAAATTGAGCTGCACCACCGGAATGTCCCCTGCTGTGTGCCATTAATGTTAGAAAGTTCATTGAAAGCACCACTGGCTCCACTCAGTCTGTTTCTTAAACACTGTTGTCCTGTTCAGGTCAAAATGTTTACTAAAATATGTTTTTGCGCAGAAAACTTTGCAGAACTCTATAGTATTAACACAAAACATGTAGTACAGCAAGTAAAACACTAACACTGAGGAACAGGGAATGAACCATTGCCTTCGGCTTGCTCGTTAGGGCTAATTTTATCTTTAAAATATATAATTTAAATATAATGTATTATACTATTTATCCTAATTTTATATATTCCTGTAAAGTGTCTATACAAATTAAATTGAATTGAATTGAATCACCCCTTGATCCTAGATATGTTATTTCATTGCTGGAAATATTGAATTTGTATAGAGCTTTTAACCGCAGACAATGTCTCAAAGCATATTTACTCAAATCCAGATGTAGATGAGATCTCTATTGAAGAAAACAGATGTGCCAATGCCAAGCACAGTGGCTGATGAAGTGCCACCATATAAATGTGTGTAAGCTTTTAAAGAGCATTGTCTCATGATTGCACAATGTCGAGAAAACTTGGAGAGCAAATCGCTGAATAGTGTTTTCATCTCATCCAAAAGTATCGGAACACCAAACACAATTCTCTTGTTTCCGCTTGTCACTGAAGACATGTACGTGTCTTGAGTGAGATTAACAATGAGATTTAATGATGAGAAACGGACTAAATATGAGGACTATGAATACGATTTACATCTAGATGTGTTAGGACATGGCAACTTAGCTCTTCCTGTTTCATTTTTGCTTGATTTCACCATCAGTACATTTACGTACTCTGAATTTCTTTACATTATTGTTAACGCTCTACATTAAGGTTCCCTACACTAATATCATTTACCACAACAGTGGCACCACTATACACAACATACCACCAATGAGGAAAATAAACCCCAGTGAACAACATGTACAGCACCTTAATGAACGTGTTTGTGGTTGTTAATTGGCAAAATTTCCGAACTGAAGCTGAAATGAATTCCAGTGTTTACACCTGGAGACCACAGATCTGAAAGTTATTAACATTTATGATAACATACTGTAACTTAATTTATGGAAAGTTACCATTTAGTGTTAGCTTACTTGCATTGCTAACATAGTTGTTAGGTTTTTTACTGCTGAAGATAAATGAAAAAGGTTCATGAATGTTAACTAAAATGGTAAATAATACAGTAAATACTTGTGCAATAGCCTTGAGTCTAGGCCAGGGGTTTCCAACATGTTGCCTGCCACCTACCAGTAGCTCGTGAGTAGTAGCTCATCTAATTTCTGGAGTTGTACTGAGATCAGGTCTCTGTTTTCAGTCTTGCTGAGGACATCAGGGTATGTACCGGGGGGACTTGTAAGTAACAATTTGCTGATAAATAACAGACTCGGGGGCAGCATGGTGGTTTAGTGGTTAGCACTGTTGCATCGCAGCAAGAAGGTCCTGGGTTTGAACAGGCAGGGGCCTTTCTGTGTGGAGTGGGCATGTTCTCCCCGTACTTGCGTGGGTTTACTCCGGTTTCCTCCCACAGTCCAAAAACATGTACATTAGGTTGATTGGTATTTCTAAATTGCCCATAGAAGTGAGTGTGAGTGTGTGTGGTTGTCTGTCTATATGTGTGGCCCTGTGATGGACTGGTGACCTGTCCAGGGTGTACCCCTGCCTTTTGCCTAATGTGTACAGGGATACAAGTGTGTAAGTCACACAAAAATTGCTCATTCAGCTGGTTTGGTTTATGGCAATAAGCTATGTAAATAAATGTTACTAATAATATAACATGAGTAGCTCTTGGCCACATAAATTTTGTCAAAGAAGGTTGGAGCCCCCTGGTCTAGGCTGTTATGAGACAATAATATGTATGTATAACTTTCTATTGATTTTCTATGGATTATCTATGAACAGAAAAGAAAAGGTCTGATGAAGGTAGATTTAAATAAATTATTGAGGTAGCAGTTGGCCAGTGTGATGATGCATGTTCTCACCTGCAGCAAGAGGTTTGCTCTGTTTAAGGCCATGAGACTGGCAGAGTTTCTCAGTTAAGATGAAGACTGGCCTCTGATAAAGGACATACTTGCTGCCTACGTCCAGCTTCTGCTGCGAGAAGGTGAAGACTCCGAGGCCAGCGATGCACACTCCCTAAAGAATATCCATTTGACCACTTACATCCTGACACTTTGTGCACTGTACTCTGAAGAACATTAAGACACTCACAGAGATGATATTCAAAACTGACATTTTAAGTACACGGTTGTCTAGACCACAGCTTCCCTTCCCTTGGTCTTGATGTACCCCATGCCAGGCAGATTATAGTGTTTTTCCTACTATAACATACCCACACAAATCAACTGATTATTTGAATCAGATGTTTAAGAAAACATGATATGAAGAAGACTTGGGGTAATACAGAAGCCTGGTTGGGAACCAGTGGTGTCGAAGTTGTCAAATCTATGCATCTGTTCAGTGTAGAGGAAAGATCTAGATTATTCCAATTATGAAAAATGGACTACAGACAATGGACACTACATTTTCTAAATTGATCTAATTTGCAGGATAATACACACACAACACAAACACACACATTTTCTATACATACACAAGATTCAAGATGGTGCCAGTGATGTCAGGTGCCGATACGACTGCTCCAACCACTCTTTCTTTTTGTTTCTTTTTTCTAATTTCACTACATGTTGTATTGTCATGGTGATGAACATACTGCGCATCAGTGCACAAAGCTCTAATTCATCCCAAAGGTGTTCTATCAGGTTGAGGTCAGGAATCTGTCAAAACTCGCTTATCCATGACCTTACTTTGTGCACTGGTGTACAGTCATGTTGGAACAGGAAGGGGTCATAACCAAACTGTTCCCAGAAATTTGCGAGCATAAAATTGTCCAAATTGTCTGGTATGCTGAAGCATTAAGAGTTCCTTTCACTGGAATTAAGGGGCCGAGTCCAACCCCTGAATTCAATGGTTTGGAGGGGTGTCCCAAAACTTTTGGCAATATAGTGTATGTGACAAATAAAATTTGTATTTGATTGTGCTTTATTCTTTAGCTGGAGATTAGATATGTACTCTCACCTCATATGGATGGAATAAAGATAAATTTTTGACTATTTTAGTGATCCTTAATTCAATAAAATTACTTCCAGCAGAGCTTTAATTTTTTTTTTTAACACAGAGTATCATTTATTCCATTCAAGTTTGCTTATGCTAGCAGGCTCTTTTTACTTTACCTTGCGTCACTTACCTTTTGCATAGACATGTGCCGTTCGATGAAAGCTGACACATTTGCCCAAATATTGTCCACATCTATGCAGGAATAAAACACACGATGTATTTGTTTGGAATTATTTTCCTTCCTGATTCACATATCATCACCATCATAATTCACTTACATTCGACATTCAAGAAATGTCTTTATTGTAGCATTCATGTGTAAAAACATTGTAATTTGTCATAGTGCTAATAATACCAGTAAAGATGAGAACAATGGAAAATATTAGACTGGAGACCTTACAAAATATTTATTCATTGTTTAGTCAAACATCTGACGGTAAAGCATCTAGTTTCTCTAATCAATGTAATAATTGGCATCATAATGAAAGCATATTATACATACAGTATTATAAAATGTTTACACAACCCTGATAAATAGTAGATTGCTGTCATGTTATTTAAAAAAAAAAAATCCAGATAAATCAGTGCAGATCCACCTTTAATCTACTATATGAACCAACAAACACGTTCACTTCCTGTCCTTTCGGAGAGACGTCCTAATCTAAGCGATGTCCCTGTTGTGCCCCAATTTCTCCACTTGATGATAACCTTCACGGTGCTTCATGGTCCATCTAATGTTTTAAAAGCTCTTTTTCCCCCTCTCCTGATTGATACATTTGGACAATGAGATGCTGTACATACTTTATAAGCTGTTTGAGAAGAGTTGGATGAAAGCAAGTTGATGTCAAGAAAATCCTAACCAGAACAGGAACAACTAACCAGAATCTGGTTAATCAGAATCACTTCACTGATGACAGCTTGATGATAACTTTTAAACATGAGTTTGAATGTGATCGATTCATTCTGTGAACATTATACACTGACCAGGCATAACATTATGACCACCTGCCTAATACTGTGTTGGTCCCCCTTTTGCTACCCTGACCCGTCATGCACTGTGTATTCCGACACCTTTCTATCAGAACCAGAATTAACTTCTTCAGCAATTTGAGCAACAGTAGCTCGTCTGTTGGATCGGATCACACGGGCCAGCCTTCACTCCTCATGTACATCAGTGACACTTGTACGTCAATGACCCTGTCGCCGGTTCACCACTGTTCCTTCCTTGGACCACTGATAGATACTGACCACTGCAGACCAGGAACACCCCACAAGAGCTGCAGTTTTGGAGATGCTCTGATCCAGTCGTCTAGCCATCACAATTTGGCCCTTTGTCAAACTCGCTCAAATCCTTACACTTGTCCATTTTTCCTGCTTCTAACATCAACTTTGAGGACAAAATGTTTACTTGCTGCCTAATATATCCCACCCACTAACAGGTGCCATGATGAGGAGATAAATCAGTGTTATTCACTTCACCTCTCTATCTATCTATCTATCTATCTATCTATCTATCTATCTATCTATCTATCTATCTATCTATCTATCTATCTATCTATCCATCCAAACACCGAAAGACACACCCACCCACCCGTCAATTTATCTATCCAACACCCACCTACCCACCCAGCCATATCTCTCTCTCTCTCTCTCTCTCTCTCGGAATAAACTGCAAGCGAGACTCTGGATATTTACTTTGCTGTTCATTTCCCCTCTGTTGGAAATTTTATTTGCTGATCTTCCAGCTGAAACAGTACAGAACAGATTAAACCCATAATAAAGCAAACTGTCTCTACCTTTCACTTAAAGTCTAGTCTTTTACAGCTGAGAGGACATTACCGTTCTCGCTCAGCTGGGACAGAGTTGGGAAGCTGTTGCGTTCTGCCTCCGACACCACGGCAAGCAAGCCGTCTGTCATGGCGTTAAAACTGCTCCTGAAACCAACAAATCTGAACAATTTATAATAAAAATCCGTCTAAACAAGGAGCAGTCCGTGTCCGCTCCGCGCGAGCGCAGGAATCTTGGTGAGCTGAGTTCGTTGCCATGGAGAGATGACGCAACACACTGATGCGCGCTCCAACCTCCCGCATTGTGGTTTTAGACAATAGACAGGGACGGAATTGGCACATACACTACATTGCCAAAAGTTTTGGGACACCCCTTCAAATCATTGAATTCAGGTGTTCCAGTCAATGGCCTCAGGTGTATCAGGTCAAGAACCTAGGCATGGAGACTGCTTCTACAAACATTTGTGAAAGAATGGGTCTCTCTCAGGAGCTCAGTGAATTTAAGCGTGGTGCCCTGATAAGTTGCAACCAAGTCCATTCATGAAATTTCCTTACTACTAAACATTCTCTGTCCTGTGATGGACTGGCGACCTGTCCTGGGTGTACCCCTGCCTCTTGCCCAATGTGTGCTGGCATAGGTTCCAGGAGATCCCCGTGACCCTAATTAGGAATAAAGTGTGTATCAAAAATGGATGGATGGAAACATTCTCTGGTCAACTGTTAGTGGAATTATAACAAAGTGGAAGCAATTAGGAACAACAGCAGCTCGGCCACGAGGTCAGCGTATGTTGAGGCGCGCAGTGCGCAGAAGTCGCCAACTTTCTACAGAGTCAGTAGCTACACACCTCCAAACTCCTTCAGATTAGCACAAGAACAGTGAGCAAGCAGCTGCATCCCAGCCTTACATCACCAAGTGCAATGCAAAGTGACGGATGCACTGGTGTAAAACACACCGCCACTGGACTCTAGAGCAGTGGAAACGTGTTCTCTGGAGTGACCAATCACGCTTCTCTGTCTGGCAATCCGAGTCTGGGTTTGGTGGTTTCCAGGAGAATGGTACTTGCCTGACTGCATTGTGGCAAGTGTAAAGTTTGGTGGATGGGGGATTATGGTGTGGAGTTGTTTTTCAGGGGTTGGACTCGGCCCCAGTGAAAGGAACTCTTAATGCTTCAGCATACCAAGACATTTTGGACAATTTCATGCGACCAACTTTGTGGGAACAGTTTGGGGATGACCCCTTCCTGCTCCAACGTGACTGCACACCAGTGCGCAAGAGCCATAAAGACATGGATGAGTGAGTTTGGTGTGGAGGAACTTCACTGGCCTGCAGTCTCTTTAGGATGAATTAGAGCAGAGACTGCGAGTCAGAGTCTTGTCCAACATCAGTGCCTGACCTCGCAAATGAGCTTCTAGAGGAATGGTCAAAAATTCCCATAAACACACTCCTAAACCTTGTGGAAAGACTTCCCAGAAGAGTTGAAGCTGTTATAGCTGCAAGTTCATGTGCATGTAAAACCAGACATCCCAAAACTTACATAAACCACAAACCTCCTGTGCACGAATAGGCTTAGGGTCAAAAGTCTCATTTCTTTATGCACTTTTTAAGCAGGTAACTCCTAGTTCTAGTCAATCAAACTGCTTTACCTCCTCAGCACTCAGATTTTCTCCATCATCATAGTCTGTGGAAAAGTTACATAATCAACAGGGGATGGAGGAAAATTACTTTGTGGCTATTTTTAAAAACGCTGGGTTGACAACCATTCTTTTGAGAAATCTCGGTGTAATTGTTATTACACTGTAAATATTGAGCAATTCAGAAACCAATAGAATCAAAACACAAACCCTAATATAACGTAACCCTAATCCCAAATGATATATACACATGAATCATCAGAATGGGGAAACATGATCTCAGTTACTCTGAGTGGGAAATGGTCACTGGAGTCAGAAAGGGTCATTCGTGGTTCATCACAAAATGCACAATACAAGAGCTTCAACAGCAGTTGACGGGAAACACAAGGGCTCCTGTCAGAAAATGACGGGAATCACAGTGACTAAAACTTGACAACTGAATACAGAAAGAAGAGGTTTGTCTAATCTTCAGCTGTCTAGTTTGGTTGAAGCTCTTGCACCATATTATTCGTTGCAATGCTGCTACCTGATTGGATGATTCAATCATCACATTTATGAGATGAATAGTTCTTAAAATACTAATAAAGAATATACAGGATTTTCTCTTCCTTTAAGAAAGTCTTTACCAGTAAAATGCTCTATGGAGATCCAAAATTAAGTGGATGTGTTAGCTTAGTGGTTAAGGTGTTGGACTAGTGATTGAAAGGTTGTAAATTATAATCCTAGTTCCACCAAGCTGCCACTGCTGGGCCCTTGAGCAAGACCCTTAACCCCTTAATTGCTCACTTGTATAAAATGAAAGTCGCTCTGGATGAGGGCGTCTGCCAAATGCCTGAAACAAATTATTAAATTATTGTTATAAAAATGTCACATACACTATATTGCCACAAGTTATGGGACCCCCCAACAAATCCAAGCCAGTAACGTTCCTCCACACCAAACTCACTCATCCATGTCTTTATGGACCTTGCTTTGTGTGTAGTCATGTTGGAACAGGAAGGGGTCATCTCCAAACTGTTCCCACAAAGTTGGGAGCATGAAATTGTCCAAAATGTCTTAATATGCTGAAGCATTAAGAGTTCCTTTCACTGGAAATAAGGAACCCTGAATTCAATGATTTGGAGGGGTGTCCCAAAACTTTTGGCAATACAGTATAACTTATGTAGATCTTGTTGGTCAATATAAACAGATGAATAGACTACAATCAAGAAAAGAAAATTGTTCATTCACTTTTGTTACTTCACAATTAATGGTCATACATCAGATAAACAAAAGCTGTTATCAATTTTTTTCAACTACTTTTCTGATCTTTATCATAGACATGAAGCAATAAAAATAAAAACTTACAGAGGAGATAGACATATGAAGAGCTGCATTTTATAACTACATTATAAATGTCAGCCATTTTGTATGAAAAGTCTGTAAGTCGTCTTCAGCTGGCGAACCCGGAAGCAGCCGGTCGGCATCCACTGCATTAAAACTGCAAACATATTTCAGTAACACTGTATTTACTTTTCTGTTCCATAAAATTCATTCATGGGCTATACTGATATTCATCTTATTCTTAAGTAAGAGGTTTCAATCCAAATGATGATATGAATTCACAATTTTCTTCTACTCTCTTCATTTAAGAGCTTTGTTTAATAAAGCACGTCATGTCTTCCAGAAGTTCGGATTCTGCACCATTCGCCTCTGGAAGTTTTCATACCTGGACAAAGAGGACAAGGAGACAAAGAAGTAAGTCGAGGATACTGATGTTTAATAATCTACACACTAAACAACTGGAGAGGACACGCTTACTGAGCTAGTAACGTGGAGCTAAACAAAACACACTTACTCCTGTTCACACACCTGGGGTCGAGCTCAACCCCTGAATTCAATGATTTGGAGGAGTGTATAGTGTATTTATCTACTTCCACTTTAAATCCTGAAGTCAATTCTGTCAACAGATTAGCTCTGACCAGCAACAACTGTGGATCGTACCCATGACTGAGGTCGAGTTTCAGTAGTGACACCTGAGCTTTAATTCTTTTCAGTTGGAAAAACTTTGGGTGTGATGCTCAGTTTAACAGACACTCACCACTTGAGGATGGAGCTGGCCGGAACATAGGTTTCCGTGGGGTTTGGCATCATCTGAGCTTGTGTCAGAGCGAAGGAGGAGGTGAAGTTGTACAGGCTCTCCAACATCTTCTGGGTGAACTATCCAGAGACAAGCACAAGGTTAACATCACATCAAGAGATTAACCACAGCAAATAAACACACAGAAATATGTAACGGTCATTAGAGCTGTAGCTTGTGTTGGTCACCTGCGTGAAGGAATCCATGGTGGAGACGGTTGCATTGGAAACTGGAGTCTGTTGAGCGAGCTGGTCGAGAGGTTCAACTGAAACCCCGACCTGAGCCACTGAGGCGGCCTGCGGGGCAGCCATCATCCCGAACGGATGAGTTCCTCCCTCACCTTTAGAAGACAGGGATATACACTATGGATCAGGAGATTATTTTTAATCGTGATCTCATTTATTGGCTTTCACAGTTAGTTTAATAAAATTGTCAGTAAGTTAGCACACACACATGCACTCTCGCACTCACATGCACTACTCTCGTGCTCACGCTCACAGGCACTCTCACACTCACAGGCACTACTCTCGCACTCACACTCACAGGCACTACTCTCACAATCACAATCACTGGCACTACTCTCACACTCACCGGCACTCTCGCACTCACACTCACAGGCACTACTCTCACACTCACAGGCACTCTCGCACTCACACTCACATGCACTACTCTCGTGCTCACACTCACATGCACTACTCTCGTGCTCACACTCACATGCACTACTCTCGTGCTCACACTCACAGGCACTACTCTCGTGCTCACACTCACAGGCACTACTCTCGTGCTCACACTCACAGGCACTACTCTCACAATCACAATCACTGGCACTACTCTCGCTCTCACAGGCACTACTCTCGCACTCACACTCACAGGCGCACTGGCGCACATGCACTCTCACACTCGCAGGCACTCTCGCGCTCACATGCCCTACTCTCGCACTCGCAGGCACTCTAGCACTCACAGGGATTCTCCCACTCAAGCTCGCAGGCACTCTCGCACTCGTGTTCACAGGCACTCCTCTCGTGCTCACAGGCACTCTTGCGCATGTTCTAATTCGCATGCACCCCTACTTGCACACAGCCCCACTTTCACTCACTCCAAAAGTATATTCCCCACATGACCGTCACAGCCATGCTTTTGTCACAAAAGTAACGCTTTTGTGAAAGCGTTAGAGCATATGGTTCTGAGATGCTTGCAAAGATGCGCATGCAGATGTATTAATCAGCCTTGTCTGGTCAGGTGTCCAAGGTGTGTGTGTGTGTGTGTATGTGTACACTTTGGTAATGCCTTGATGTGTATTTTCTATATTTGTTTGAGATCGATTTTAATCTTTAAATAAAAGTGGATATTTATCATTATGTGATTTGTACCTTTATTATAATAATACACTGTGATGTGGGATTTCTTAACTTTAAACTTTATTATTTTTTTCCTTTATATTTCTATACTTCTGTAAAGCTGTATGAGACAATGTCCATCGTTAAAAGTGCTATACAAATAAATTGAATTGAATTTTTATAATAGTAGGTGTATCAATTCTATTAATTGCTTTGTAGGCATTTTGGAGAGTATTGAGATTCATTTAAGCCCTTACAGCTTTTAAAGCCCTTTCTTGGTATTCCCTGGCCCAAAAATGTCATTCAAAACATTCAGCTTTAAGATTTATTACTCATTTAGTCTGTAGGGTTTTAATAATATGTTAAAGAACACCTGAGTGATGCCTTTCGGAGGTTAAAAGTCGATCACAATGATCATAGTGATACTGTAGTAAACTCACCAGCTTTGAGGCCAGAGATTTTAAAGATGGCACTTGGCTTTTCGTTGGTGATGAAGCCCAGGAGCTGCCACACCTGCCCCACACTGGGGTCAGGGAAGGAGAAGTAAACAGCACCTCCCATGCCAGCAGGAAAAGGCACTGTGCCCAGCATGAAGACCACCACGTGGTTCACATTCTCATAGTCCGGCAGGTTGAAGACAAATTTATCACCAGCGACCTGCTGGGCGTCGGTCTGGACCTTCAGTGGACAAGTGACGTCATTGCAATGACGTGAGACCGCATAACAACACTGGGCTGAACTGAACAGTCCAGCTGTACTATTCACATACAGATAAATAATTATAAATAAAAATGATGCTCTGATCATCAATACTCACCAATCTGCCTGCAACTAGACACCCAAACATGACCAGCGGTCAGTCTGATGACCAGTGCAGCTCTAGTGTATTAAATTATTCTTTTCAAACTAAGAAACACATAAAAATATCTCCTGAAACCCTAAGCATGGCTCTATAAGCGCTCGTTCAGCTGCGAAGAGACCACCATTACAGCCGGTCCGGTGAGTCCAGAAACAGATCTCAGATCAGGGGGCAGATGTTTCTCCTGCTGCTAGAAACTTCCAAAAGTAGGCAGTCCTCAAGCAGGAGTTGCTAAGCTAAAACAACTGCTCCGACCTCTGACCACGGAAATAAAACACGGGAAGGGGCGTGACTGAGGATCACGTGGAGGTTTCGGTTAAAAACGAAACGGTAAGCTGCGATCCATCACTGAGAATAAAGACCTTTTAACTATAAAATAAACAGAATTCACCAGCAATAATAATAATAATAATAATAATAATAATAGTTTTTTTACATTTATGCTTGCATGTATATTAAATATAAATAATACATTAACATATAACATATCATAATATGCTTACATTTATATTAATTATTAATAATAAAACATTAACAGATAATACAACGATGATGATGATAATAATAATAATAGGTTTTCTATTTATTATATATATATATATATATATATATATATATATATTAATTAATATATTAATTAATATTATTAATATAATTAATAATATATTAACATATAGTACAATAATAATAATAATAATAATAATAATAATAATAATAATAATAATAATAAAAGCAACAATCACAATGTTTGTTAATTATACAAAATAATCAAACATTTTAATATTTGTACTCATTTACACATGCTATTCCCACTGAATTCACTTATTTCCTGATTTGTGAACACGAACGGCTGCTGAATATTTTTCTTTTTTTTTTTCAATTTAAATTTTATTTAGATTTTTTTTTTGCCATTTACAAGTGTAAAAATGTAGAATAAAAAAAAGCCCTAGAATATTTTTTATTAACGTTCTTTTTTTTTTTGGATGCATAAACAACAAAAAGCTGTTTTTTCCCCCAGTTAAAATTCTTTAGGAAAATATATAAGTAGACTTTTTTAAACAAAATATTTCAAGCTGTAACATCCTTCTTCACCACAGAATAACATCAGAATAACACACATCCCACAGTATAATTTATTGCAGCATATGGCTTTGCAGCAAGGTACAATAAATGTCCATCATGACTGATAGTCATAGGAATTCTCAGGCTATAAAAAGGTTCCGGTTCAATTAGCTCAATCATTTATCTGTAAATGTTTTCAACCAACCAAACAATTGGAACTGGTCCCAGCAGCAGAAGAAGGTGAGTGCAGAAGCTCCAAGTAAAAGCAGAGCATCGGTATAAATTAGGCAGGTCCAGAGGATGGAGAAGTCACAGCAGTAGAAGAAAGTCATGTCAGGATCTGGCCCTTGCATCACATCTTAATGGTCAAGACAAATCCATATGGCTTTTTCTTTATTCCAGGTTTCTGACTTGATTTTATTAAAATGTTTCTTTTGCTTTAAAGAGAGGTTTTAATTGTAAGCAGGACTGTGCACAGATCTCGGGTTTATTCTCTCCGAATTCTAAATGATCATCATAAACTCTAATGATCTAAACTCTCCATGTAAATTCATTACAAAAATGGTCCTCGGTTTATTCACTCGAACTTTGGTTGTTTTTTTGACTCTTGATGTGATTCTAATAGTATAATCACTGTATAAAATAACTATTAAGATAACACTGTAGATAAGAGCTCTTCAACGGTGTGATGCAAAGAAACTCGACACAACACTCAAGTTCAAAACCTCACACATTATAGGCAGTTTTAGAATCATTCAGACAGATATCCTTGTCCTAAAAAAGCAAGGTAAACAAGTAAAAACAGGTTTTTATTAAAAGACAGAAAAGGTAATAAAAGAAGAACAGAAAAAAAGCAGACACATCTGAGGTAAGCAACCTCCAAAGCTTAAGCTAATAAGCATCCATAGTCCAGGTTGCGCTGCCATTAAGAACGTGTCCTGCGACGAGCGCTCGGTTCTAGCGGTCCGGGAAAGAAAACATCAGGGTAAGAAGAGTCATCAGCGTAGCCTGTCCCAGCGCCAGATAGACGCGTCGTCACACACTGCTATAAGAATACTGCTGTCTCTGCTGAAGCTGGTCTGCCTGATGGCTGAAGTGCATTTAGGTAGCGTGAGCGTGGTGCACCTGCAGAATGAGCAAAATCACCATCATTTCTATAATCTTGTTATATTAAAAATAAGGCCTTGTGTAAAACTGAACAGTTATATAATGTGTGAAATAGGCAAAGGATTGATCTTACTTTGCTTTATGAGGATCTTCGACCTCCAGGTCCCACACATACAGTTTCCCCACCTGATTTCCCAGAGCCAGCATCTGTAGCGATAAACATCACAGCAAATAATCATTAACATGTTTCCTCACTGATCTAGTCTTTTCCTCTTTAAGTAAACAGAAAATATCTTCAGTCCTTAAGACTCTCTTGTGCTCCTGTAACAGATAACATACTGACTTTTACAAAGTGCTGACACTGGAGTCTCCTTCTAGAAATGTATAAATCATACGTCTTCCATAAATAAAATATTTGTTAAAAAATTTGCGTATTAGCCATAGATTATGCAGATCAGAAGTCTTGTAAATAAGTTGTTTCTATAGAAAAAATGTCATATTAAAATGTATATAAAGGTCTATTGAACTGTAGTCACAGCTGCTCTTATAGAGAATTAATCAACAACGCCTGACCCATCAGATTTAGACGACTTCATTAGTTTCCACAACACACATGTAGCATGAGTGGAAAGGGAATGATGTGGGACACAGAAGAGGTGAGATGCCTTACTGCTCCATATAATAGCACCAAAAAACAAAGCAACCAACCAAAACAAAACATGGTCGGTCATGTTAGTGATGACATGGATGCAGCGGGGTTTAATCGAATCAAGAGTATGGGCAACGTGAGAAATCACACCAAGTGTCCGCTGTGATAACCATCATTAAAAAAGGAGGAAAAAAAACAAAAAACAAAAACAACTCTAGCTCTGCGTTATAAAAACCTATAAGAAGATTTTTTCTTCCTGTTACATATTTAAATAAATGTTGATTAAACTCATACACAATGTTTATTCTGACTTAAACCTTCCTATACTACAGTAATAAGAATTTTCTGGAATTAAAAAAAAAAAAGGGCAGTGGTTTAGTTCAATCCCAGTTTACTCTATAGTGTTCTGCTCTACACCAATCAAGCATAACATTATGACCACCATGCACTGTGTATTCTGACACCTTTCTATCATTTAACTTCTCCAGCAATTTGAGCAACAGTAGCTCGTCTGTTGGATCGGATCACACGGGCCAGCCTTCACTCCCCACATACATCAATGAGTCTTGTCCGCCCATGACCCTGTTACCGGTTCACCACTGTTCCTTCCTTAGACCACATTTGACAGATACTGACCACTGCAGACCGGGAACACCCCACAAGAGCTGCAGTTTTGGAGATGCTCTGATCCAGTCTTCTAGCCATCACAATTTGGTCCTTGTCAAACTCACTCAAATCCTCACGCTTGTCCATTTTTCCTGCTTTTAACATCAACTTTGAGGACAAAATGTTCACTTGCTGCCTAATATATCCCACCCACTAACAGGTGCCATGATGAGGAGATAAATCAGTGTTATACACTTCACCTCTCACTGCTCATAATGTTATGGCTGATCGGTGTATATGTAGCCATTTTAGTGGTTATTTGCTTTTGCTTTTTTTGTAGTTAAATGTTGCTGGGTAATTTGTAATGTTCAAACATGGGTCATGATGTTTTTACAGAGCAAATTCAGTTTGGTGTCTTGGCTACCGCTGCCCTTTAAACCACTACACACTAGACAGATTAGTGAAACGAGAGATAATGCATAAGAGATAATGATGAGATAGTGAGGGTGATATCAGTTGCAGCACAGGTAAAACTGTGTGTTTTGTAGGCACCTTCTGCCAGAAGTCCATCGAGAAGCGCATGTACCAGATGTCACACTGACTGTAGTCGAAGCGGCCCAGAATAGTCACGTTGGACTCACTGGGCTTGATGTGGTCAATATCATCCTCCATCTTCCCGGGTTTCCAGCACACAATGGCATTTTCACATGACTGCAACACACAGAAAGATGCAGTATAAACCATTCATTGAGCAATTACAGCTAAAAATAAAACTGGCCTGAGGCTCAATATAAAAAAGAGGCTTTACAGTGATTCATTTTCTCACATTCAGTCCTGTGATTTGACCTCTGATGTAAACAATCAGATCTTTACCTTCGAAAGAATTAAATCCCCAAGCCAGCGCACACAATCTACATAGTTTCTGTGGATGTCCCGTGTGGAGAAATCTGGGAAGTGAATCTTCTGAGACACAAAAGGCCTGAAATATGAAACGACTATAAATGACAGTCCATATAACGATATGGGTTTACTTAATGCCTAGAACACCAAAAATCAGTGGTTGCTTCTTTGAATTAGGTTAAGGCTGGTTTTATAGCCACATAATATATACTCTGGCAAAATATCACATCTTTTCATACATAAATGTACCGTTCCTCATTGATTACATGGCTTTTACTGCTGAGCTGGTTCTGATGTAGCAGCCTTGGACTGCGTGATGTGAATCAACAAAGTTGTTTAAAAATATCCGTCTCATATTTCACATCATTTTTCATATATAACATTCACTTCAGGCATCATATAAACATTTTGTCCCACAATACACTACAGCCACAGTCTAACCGTTCTTACCTGTTGGTCTTGCTGGGGTTGTACTCGTAAGAGCCTCGTATTGCTTTCTGCATTCTCTCGGAGTTTATTCTCCACAGCTTCAAAGAGTGGTCCATTCCACAAGACATGATCTTCTCCCCAAGTAGGTCAAAATCCTATAATCCACAGGATCATAACGCAGGAGCTTCATTCAAATGGTAACACTTTTATAAATATGTTCATTGTCACTGATTTCTCTATTCCACTAGATTGTGTACACTTCAGTTCACAGGTTTCCACACACACCATCCATTGTTCCCATCTCCAAACTTACCGCACTCAAGACCTCATCTCGATGGCCTTCCACGCCTCCGAATATAGCTACGAGCGTATCCGTCTGGATGTTCCACAGCCGTAACGCGTGGTCTGACAGGCGACAGTGGAAATGTTAGCCACATATCTGAGCAAAAACCTTGTTAAGGTTTAGGATTAAATGTGCTCTTTACCTTTGCTCACAGACAGCAGCAGGTTGGGATCTCTCGGATGAAACTTGAGCTCGTTGATCGCGTTTCCGTGTCCCACATAATGCTGAAAGTAGAAATGATCAAAGATATTACAAGACCTTACTAGTAACCATATTGCTTGTTAGTTTTATTTGTAAAAGAATGTCTAGGACACAGTGGGGGAAAAGACAAGTTGGCTATAATGGGGCGGTGGTAGCTCTAGTGATTAAGGCTCTGGGTCATTGACCAGAAGATCGGCACTGCCAAGCTGCCACCGTTGGGCCCTTGAGCAAGGCCCAACCTACCCTGCATCATGGCTGACCCTGTGCTCTGACCCCAACCCCCAAGGATGGGATACGCGAAGTAAGAATTTCACTGTGCAGTAATGTGTATGTGACAAAGACTTAACATTTATTATATAAGCCTTAAACCTGATGAAGTATTCTACTATTGCACAGCGCTTTGTTCTGCTCACACTTCATACAAAAAGGTGTGTTCCACCTGTCCCAAAGGCATGACGTTTAATTATTACAGGACGGTATATAATAACACCCTAGTGGACACAGGGAGAGACACTTACTTTGACACATTGCATAGTAATGTGGTTGATGATGCGGATGATGCCGCGGGAACCAGCCACCGCTAACAGAGGGTGACTGGTGCTGGTGTCGTACGTCCAAGCGCAGGTGTAGAAGTTCTCATCTGCCTGTGCGGTCGTTAAGAACCAATACAACTTTTCAAAATAAACCGAGGACTGGACTATGGGTCTTTTGTGTTGGGCACAAGACCAGAGATGACTTGGATATTTAAATGACTTTACCGTGTAGTGCAATAGCAATAAGTTCAATAACCCCCTTCATATTAAAGATACACTCTGGTCATGATTACATTAAATCCATGAAACTCTGGATAAAAATAAACTGTCATTTTTAACCTAATCCATTTTGTTACTGTAAAGCTGTTTTGAGAAATTTAATTGAAACATAGTCTTCCTAAAGAGGTCTAAAACCTTGCTAACTGATTGTACCTCGTGCAAAAACACAGTAAGATTTCCACATTGTTTTTAGTGAAACATTTTGTTTCTTTTGGTTTAACTGTGATCACTAAAAGTATTTTATTTTCTTACCACAATGCTGCAATTTATCAACAATGTCTTCAACAAATGCATACAGAACATCTTAGTGGAGTGCACACTGTGACCTGTTAAAGTGCTGATATACTGTGCAGCCCTGAATATTTTACTGTTTTATATTTAACCAAACAACAAATTTAGAGATAATGGAGAAAAGGAACAAAGAGTGTGAGACAAGGATACATCTGCATCTACGTAAGACTGCAGGAGCCGGATCTCTCCTTGGGAATGACACTCGTATAATGTGACCTGTAGAGGTTAAAAAAGTAAGAAAAAATGTAGGATTAATGGTAAAGTTAATGATTTTTCTTTAGACTGAGAGATAATATAGTATGTTTCTTACAAGCTGTTCAACTGTAATGTAGTAGAGGTGAGCACCTCAGCTCTCTGTGCACTGCATTTACCCATAAAACCTGAACACGATATAGACTTCAACACAGAAAGCTAAACCATTTGTAGACTATAAACTGGCCATTTGCTTCCGTTTGACATAAAAATGTCAGAAAAGGAATGGCTAGTGGCTAAACAATGATATCATCATATACTCATTTACACTCCTGATCTTTTTATATCCGGCACACAGCTTGAGCCACTCACTCTGTTGCTTCCGACCGTCGCGAAGACGAGGGGGTCGCCCTCCTTACTGTGCCAATTGAACTGGACTCCAAACAAAGGCTGGCCATGGTCTTCCTAAAAATTGCATTAAACAAAATGAGCATAACCGACACAAGAAACACCACTTTTACTTTTATAAAACAAAGTTTCAGCAACATATCTGAGCTCTCGTTGAGGATATTTTTTTAATTATTATCGGGTACTGGGATGTCTGGAAAGAGTTTTATCCCGAAAGTGCCCTTGTGGGTGTAAGGGTTTCAACCAATTCCAACCAAGCAGAAGTCACTGAAAGCCACTGATTAAACAGGTGGAATCAGGTGTGGCTTCTGAAAATTTGCACCACACACACGCACGCGCACGCGCACACGCACGCGCACGCCTTTTACGGCTAAGATTGGACACGTCTGGTCTAGTATTAGTAAGTGACAATCATTAGACTCAGAAGAGGGGCTGATCAAGCCTGTGAGAAATGGAGTGAAGTGTCTCTTTCTTACCCTCAGACTGTTCACACACTTGAAGGAGTATTTGCACTTCTTCGACTTCCACTTGCCCTTGCCCCAGCTCTTCCTGCCCGGGGCGCTTGCCGTGTTGGTAGGGGTGTCGGGCCGCTCGGCGTTCGTTCCACTCTCAACGCTGACCGCATCGTCCTAGAAAACAGCGGCACGTTAATGATTAGAGGAGTCATCTAAAAAAAATCACTGATCAAATACTGACTTGATCTGCTGATTCATTTCCCTAGCAGAGCAGCACCAGTCCAATACGGGCCTCAAACACTGAATCATACACATTACTTGCACCAAAATATGCAGTGATTTTTGCTTCTGATATTTCATGCAACTTGTCTATTATATTATATACATGAGTTCAAGCTCTGGCTCGGTTTCTGGCTCACTACACAATGACTCAATTTCTGTTGATGTGACTACATTCTCACGTCATAAAACATCACCACTGACATCTATCAACAACAGGAAGGACCGATATCTTACTTCAATTGTTCTGTTAGGTATCTTTACAAGATTTCTAGCTAGTGGATTTTTCTGAAAAACATTAGACTCAATCGAACTGTTTATTGAACATTAAATAAAGTTAAAAATTGCTAACATAATAACAATGACTCGAGAGCTACAACAACACATAACAACCTACATACATATGTAGATGAAGTCGGCTGAGAGTCCATTCAGCATTTTTCAAGCTGTGAAACATCAGAAACTAAGACTTTCCAGTAAGGAACAGAGTGAGCACTGATGCGAGAGAGAGAGAGAGAGAGAGAGAGAGAGAGAGAGACAGAGACAGAGAGAAAGAGAGAGAGACAGACATCCCTTAAAATGGCCGACATCCTGATCAGTGCCCTGATTGCTGAACTATGGACCTGTTTGAGACGGAACATTTGGAAAAAAGACATGGCTTGCTTCTTCCCTAGATTACGGGTCATCAAGACTGCGGTCCAGCTGCAGAAAAACCAACCACTCGTACACGTGTACATATACACTGAAGCAGAACTGATCAGTGTGTAAAACAAACACTAAACTTCGCTCACAGATTTTTTTATTTTATTTAAACATAAACCATCACGGCTTCTGTAGCAGATTATCTGTTGCGCCTTGTCGTGTCCGATTACGCAGACTTATGCAAATTTTTCAGCTGAAGGGAGTGCACTGGGACGGGATCGTTTTCAGAGACTTTCACTAATCTGTGAAGAGCGAAGTGAGGACAAAAGAAACGCCTGGACAGAGACGTATCCAGGCTTCGAGTCCAAACCAAACGTCTCATGGAGTGAGAGTATCAGTATCAGTGCAAAAAAAAACAAACTTGTATCCACATGGTCTTATTTACAGATTTAAACTAAACATTAATGTTTAAGCAGCTTAACAATTTATCTCACCTTTTTATCATAATATAACGACACAAAAAGCTGTATGTAGATTAAGGTCATGATGATGGAAATCGTTTTGTTAGAGAGCAGTGTTACAGTGTCACTTTTAGTGGTGGCTCAAGTGGTTAAGGCTCTGGGTCACTGACCAGAAGATTGGAGGTTCAAGCCCCAGCACCGCCAAGTTGCCACTGTTGGGCCCTTGAGCAAGGCCCTTAACCCTCTCTGCTCCAGCCCTCTGACCCCAACCTCCAAGGATGGGATATGCGAAGAAAGAATTTCACTGTGCTGTAATGTATATATGTATTTCCATATTTAATCATTTTCTTTGCAGGTTGTTTTTAAAGCCAAGGCACTTGCTCTTCATAGTGTTTCAGAGTGTGTGTGTTTTCTTGGCAGAGATGCTAATCTTACTGAAACACTGCTCTGAGAAATCACACACACACACACACACACACACACACACATAGATAGAGATATATATATATATATAAAAGGCAAGGCACTGCAGGTAGTCCAACCCAAAGAAACATGAAACAGACCGAATTATTTACACGTCTTTTTGGCTAAGTAAAGTAGAAATAACGTGAAAACAACATCTACACCAGGAAACATCAAAACAAACTCAGACAATTGTCCACCATGCAGCCCAGTCTGCTAGCAAGCTATTAGCCAGTCCGAGTGAATAAGGCACACTGGGCTCTCACAGAGGAGACAAAAACAAAGGCAGAGGGGGGGGAAAGGAAAAACAAAAACAATTGTCCACCAGAATGAACACGTGGCCATGTTGGAAGTCGTGCTCTTACAGAAACAAGCCCAGTGAACTTTACTACAAGCGACAATGACAACTTCGCTCCAAGAAGAGAAAATACAGCGTTAGAAACCCCCCACCCTCATCAATTCTAGCTACAAAAATAATGTACATGAAAATTACACACTTCGCTTACATTTTCGTCCCCGGAGAGGTCAGGGTTGCTGTTTTCATCGCTGCTCAGTTTCTGCTTTTTTGCCGGCATGATGTCGTTTCCCGCCTCGGTGTGAGCCTCGGACATCTTCCCCCTCATCCTCCGCGGCCTCGCTGCCGGAAACAGGGTGCGCACTGTCGCAAAAACGCCACACCGGCTAACTCCCAAACGCCTACGCGCTCCACATATTTGAGCACTACGTAGGGGGCGATATAATGCTTCCTATGTGTACGGTAAGTGCGCTACACGCGAAAAAATCTGCTATTTGGGACTCGGACACGGTTAGAGGTCCTCGTACACTAGATGGGGCTCTTTGCACAGGCAACGTTTCGCATCTACTTTATATTGCCAAAAGTTTTGGGACACCCTTCCAAATCATTGAATTCAGGTGTTGTTTTTTCAAGGGTTGGGCTTGACCACTTAGTTCCAGTGAAAGGAGCTCTTAATGCTTCAGTATACCAAGACATTTTGGACAATTTCATGCTCCCAACTTTGTGGGAACAGTTTGGGGATGACCCCTTCCTGTTCCAACATGACTGCACACCAGTGCACAAAGCAAGGTCTATAAAGACATGGATGGTGTGGAGGAACTTGACTGGTCTGCACAGAGTCCTGACCTGATAGAACACCTTTGGGATGAATTAGAGCGGAGAACTACTCAAACTACCTCAAACTGTTCCCACAAAGTTAGGAGCATGAAATTGTCCAAAATGTCTTGGTATGCTGAAGCATTAAGCCTAACCCCTGAAAAACAACGCCTGAATTCAATGATTTGGAGGGGTGTCCCAAAACTTTTGGCAATATAGTGTTTTTCACGCTGAAAGCAATGTGTTCAGGAAAGCAGCAAAGTTTTTCAGATTTCTTTAATATAACAGCCCAAGGGTGAATTCTCGATTCTGATTGGTCAGAAGGTGTTGATTAGTTTTCTAAATGCTGAGAAACTGCAGCGTTTTAATGATAATGAATATGTTTAGAATGGATTAATGGAGGTGTACATTACAACATAATAAATAAGAGAACAAAATGAAATATACCCAAGTAATGGGTATTTTCAAGGCTTTGTATAAAATATTAAGCTTAAAGTTTTAATAGCTTTCTCGTTTCATATCGCATACTGTGTTTTAAAATAAACATTGATTTCCATCACTAATTCTTGCAATCTTTGTTTGGTTTTTTTTTACCCTGTTTACATTTATGGATATTGTTATTATATTATTATAGTTTATTATATTATGGAAGCTGGTGCAGGCAGGTTGGAATGGGTGGAGAAAGGTGTCAGGAGTTCTGTGTGATAGAAAAATATCAACGAGAATCAAGGGGAAGACAGTGGTGAGACCGGCCATGCTGTATGGTTTAGAGACAGGAGTCAGAGCTGGAGCTAGCAGAGCTGAAGATGTTGAGGTTCTCTTTGGGAGTGACACGGTTGGACAGGATTAGTAACGAGTACATCAGAGGGACAGCTCATGTTGGACGTTTGGGGGACATAGTTAGGGAGGCCAGATTAAGATGGTTTGGACATGTCCAGAGGAGGGAGAGTGAGTATATGGGTAGGAGAATGTTGGACATGGAGCTGCCAGGCAGGAGGCAAAGAGGAAGGCAAAAGAGGAGGTATATGGATGTAATAAATTATATGAAGCTAGGGATAGGTGGAAAGAGATGATTCGCTGTGGTGACCCCTGAAGGGAAAAGACGAAAGATGAAGAAGACATTTATGGATATTGTATTTTCCATATAAAAACATTCAAAACAAACTAATGATGATAATGATGATGATGATGATGATGATGATGATGATCATCATCATCATCACTTCCACATTAATGGAAAATAATATTCTTTCCACTTAATTGTACTTTAACCCTATACAAGATTATTATCATTCTTTTTTATATTTCAATATCTAGCCAAAATATTTAAACATACATTGAACATTAGCATCACTTAGTTTGTCAAGTAATTTACTTTTGTAAATTCTTTTGTAAATTTCTGTAAAGAAACATTTATTTTTTTCCTCAAGCTGCATTTGTTTATTGTTTTTGTTTAACATAAAAAAGGGCTTGTGAGCTATGAGGAAGTATAGCAACTGTAATGGAAAAATAACAGGAACTAACCTGTTATAATCTCATGATCACTCCAAAACATTCAATTTAACCATATAAGGTTTACAAAGTATGTCTTGCCATTCATTAATAAACTGGGATGTGGTGTTTCAAGCTGGACCACACACACCCAAATAAAACCAGTCAAACATAAAACATTTTTATTTACTATATATTAGAAAAAGGAACAATCCTATTAACAAACACTTCTACTGTTCTTTCCTAACTCTTGATGAACTTGTATTGAACTTCCACTTGTATTTCGGATTCGAAACGAAGTGCATGTATCCACACCTATTCGGTTAGAAACCCTCATTTGTGACTCATTTTGTATCAGCAGGAAATGGACAGTTATCATTTATCAAGCTGCGTAATCAATCTGTGTCATCATACCACAAAATTGATATTCCAGTGTTGCTGTGTTATGTGCTATACTTCCTTTTTTTTATTGTTTCATATTTAATATTTTACCCCAATTGTAGGATCCTCTCATAAAAAAAAAAAAATGAAGGTTTCTTTAACTCCACCCTCTGGAGAACCCTTAAAGGTTCCATGTGGAGCCCAAGATTCTGAAATGACTCTCTATTTGATCTATAGAACTTTATATATAAACAGTTTCCAGATTTAGTTAGCTAGGTAATGTTATTTATTCAAAGAAATCCTGAGGGACTCTACTTGCGCATATTTAGTGTGATTGTATCCTGTTTTGGACTTTGAAGTTCTACATTTCCATGTACTTCCTATATTTCCATATTTGGGCATAAGGAAGTGATCTGATTGATGTTGAAAAAAAAAAGGCTGATTATACAAAACATGGGCTTTATTAAAACTCATACCCTAATTAAACCTAATAACCTAGGTCAAACCCGTACATTAGACCTAAAATCCTGTTTCAAAGCATGTTGACAGCCTGACAGCTGCATCATATTATCGTATCATATTATCATCATGTCTCGGGTGTGTATCATATTCCACGATGTGGGTAATGAAGCAGGGTAATGTGAGTGCATTCCAATTTTGTGTCAAACCAGGTGCATGCCTGTGGAATATTACACAATCATATGAAGTGAAGCAAATCTTCTTCTACAGGTTACAACAGCTCCTGGCATCCAGTACTGAATTGTTGGTGGAAAACAAACTCTGGGAAAGTAAGCAGGAATGCTCCTGAAGTGTATATGGGTGGCTGCTGCAGAATTAATCATGTTTGGCTGGGCATCAGATTAAACCGAAATTGCCAAATGCTTGTGTGTGATGATTGTATAATCACAGCTAGGTTACAGGGGTGTAGTAGAGGAAAGTATTGCAAAAAAGGAAGTTCTATAGGCTGTTGAAACCTAGCCCTAACCTTTTCTACTTTCCCTGTTGATTTATTCCACAGGTGGGTTACGCTTCATATAAAAAACGAATTTTCCCACGAATCAAATTCAATAAAGTACAGAATACAGGTCGCTTTCAGTTGGCTACGATAAAGAAACAAAGAAAGAAAGAAATATGTGAATGTTTTGTCTATTTGGGCACTTTGTGAACATTGGAAAGATGTCAGATGAAGAAAACAAAACCTGAAATAACTTTACAATATTTTGAAACATTCTAGTTTTTCCTTTTCTCTTGAGTCAATTCCATTATATTGAAATTAATTGTGACCAGAGACATGTTGATGCTTATGATCTTTTGTCAAACTAACCAAAAATGTCCTTAACATTGTTTTTAACGTACAATTTGTTGTTATTGTCACACAGAACAGACAGCACAAGCCTGTAAAAGGAAAAGGGAGATGTTCACATTTGTTCTTGTATCCACAGGCAAACCCCTCTCACTTTCACAACTTTTGATGTTCCTAGTGAGCAGCGTTTGCCTTGAGCAATGCTCTCTGCCATGGAGTTTCCAGGCCTCAGTGGCCAAATGGTCAAAGTTAAGCTGCTGTTGTTGTTCTTTCAGCTCCTTCCTCTTTGGGGCCGCTACAGCAGATCATCTGGTCCACACACTTGATTTGGCACAGGTTTAATGCCAAATATTTTATCTAGGCTTGGGACCGGAGTTAACTCTTCAATGGCTGGGTTAGCTCCCTGCTTGGGAATCAAACCCAGGCCGCAGCAAAGAGAGCGAGGTGTCCTTCTGCTGGACCACCAGGGGAAAAAATGCTTTAAGTTAAGTAGCATACAGTCGGAACACAGGAGCACTGAGGACACTGTCTCCATAGCACTGCACACCATACTAACACACCTGAATTCTGTTTGTTGATTTGAGTTCAGCATTCAATACGGTCACCCCCTCCATGCTGATCACTAAACTTGGGGACCTTGGCATCAACACCAACAGCCTGCAGCATTTTGAGGTCACCTCCTCGACCATCACACTGAACAGCGGCATACCCCAAGGCTATGTACTGAGCCCCTATGTACTGAGCTCATTGTGGACTTTAGGAAGAAGAGTGGTTACACACACACCCCCATTCACATTAGTGGGATGATGGTTGATCATGTTAACAGCTTCAAGTTCCTGTGGATCCACAATTCTGAGGACTTGTATTGGTTCAGCAACACTTCCAGTCTGATCAAGAAAGTTCACCAGCGCCTCTTATTCCCGAAATTACTGAAGAATAGCCACCTTTCTGCAGCTATCTTAGAAAACTTCTATTTCTGTGCAGTTGAGAGCATCCTAACCAGCTGTATCTCAGTCTAGTATGGGAATTGCTCCCTTATGAAACAGAAAGCAATACAGAAGGTGGTAAAAACTCCCAGTGCATTATTATGACCCCACTTCCTGCCGGACATTGAGAGGAAGCGGTGTCTACCTAAAGCTTGCAACATCGTCAAGGACACCTCTCATCCAACCCATCTGTATATCTGCACATATTTCACTACTGCTTTGCACTTTTATATATCTGTACATATTTCGTTGCCTTGTATGCATTTATGACAATAAAGTTGAATCTAATCTAATCTGATTAATTTGATTTAAAACAATGACCTTTAATTGAGAGTGGGTTCAGGACTGTACATTTGTGCAGTGGCAGCTCAAATCAGGACTATTTAAACCCAAAACAAATATCAGCCTCTATAAAAAATCACCATCTGGAATCTTGTGTTCCTTCTTTTTATAAATAAGATTTTAACTGAAATGTTGACTTGCCTAAAAATAATCATATACCATGTCATCAAAAAATTGCCTTGCCTTAAAAAAATGTAGCCCAAAAACGCTGCTTCTTATATTCCACTTCCTCCTGGGGTCTTTGCATGGAAAAGCCAGAAATATATGTATATATATATATATATATATATATATATATATATATATATATATATATATATATATATATATATATATATATATATACACTATATTGCCAAAAGTATTCGCTCACCCATCCAAATATGAGCTGGGCTTGTCCCCTTAGTTCCAGTGAAAGGAACACTGAATGCTTCAGCATACCAAGACATTTTGGACAATTCCATGCTCCCAACTTTGTGGGAACAGTTTGGAGCTGGCCCCTTCCTCTTCCAACATGGCTGTGCACCAGTGCACAAAGCAAGGTCCTTAAAGATATGGATGACAGAGTCTGGTGTGGAGGAACTTGACTGGCCTGCACAGAGTCCTGACCTCAACCCGAAAGAACACCTTTGGGATGAATTAGAGCGGAGACTGAGAGCCAGGCCTTCTCGTCCAACATCAGTGTGTGACCTCACAAATGTGCTTCTGGAAGAATGGTCAAAAATTCCCATAAACACACTCCTAAACCTTGTGGACAGCCTTCCCAGAAGAGTTGAAGCTGTTATAGCTGCAAAGGGTGGACCGACATCATATTGAACCCTATGGATTAGGAATGGGATGTCACTTAAGTTGATATGCAAGTCAAGGCAGGTGAGCGAATACTTTTGGCAATATAGTGTATATGTAAAAAATTTAATGATATGAAGAACAAGATGAAGGGAGCAATGAGGAAGTTGGTAAAGGCCATAAAGGTGTGAGTATAAGATGATATGAGTCTGTTATAAAAGAGGATATTTTCACACACCCAGACAAACTTGTGAAGCAGAGATCAATCAGTCACTCAGCACATTAAGAGTGCGTGCCAAACCAGTACAGTTTCTGGGTGACGGTGCGACTTCTGAGTAATGTCATTTCATCTTTATCTAGGACTTAAAAAAAGACTCTTTCAGCGGATGTTACGTCATTGCTAGGAACCTCCACAGGGACAGGAAGTGCTCTTGCAAGAAGAAGTTGGAGTTCCCACACAGTGTAAGACTAACACTGACCCATGTTAACCAAAGAAACTATACACGCTGGTCACTTTCGGCAATAAACCCCTGTTTGAAAGTTGCTCCTCAGTTCTGGTTCATTTTTGGTTGGAGAATTAAGCAACACTGAATGGAAACTGGTCCGAGATCAGTTCTGCATAGTGCATAGAAGAAGGGGAAATACACACCTATCTACACAGTGGATTGCACATCACTTCTTTTTATTATCACTGCAATAAACTTCAGTCGCTCAGATTGATTAATATTTCTGCTTTGCCTGCTTTTTTGTAGTTATTGTGATTAATACATATTGTATAAATGAAGTATATAGTGTTTTACAGCGTAGCAAAAGGTAAACAAATAAGTAACTATAATCTCAAGGCAGACAGACTTCTGTGTCTAATGCAAAATGTTAGATTTCTGCTAGAGAAAGATTTGTGTTTGGAATCCAATTAAATAGATTTTAGCTCATTGAATGTAATGGAGATATGATAAAAAAGCGCTAAGCTGTGCAAGTGGGGAAAAAATATAATAGTATATTGTATTTAAATACAGAGCAAGCTATCCAATCATATGCAGCATATACTGAAACGGAAGCAAAAGTCACATAACATAACTTCACTTATTTGAATGAAAATAACAGCCTCCTATGGTGTCGAGTATCATTTTAACTTGAAACAGAACTAAAACCGAGTGCTTCATAAAATATCATTACAACTATTATAAGTCACTTCCCAAGCCCTGGATAAAATGCGAGGATTGCGTCAGAGAGGGTAAAACCTGCGATGAATCAAATATGTGGATCAGATCAAGTGTTGTTGTGACCCAGAACAGGCAGCAGCCATAGGGCAACCACAACAACAACAACTTTTGTATGTCACTGATTTTTTTATTTCAGGAATCATCGAAAGGACAATAAATATTTTTTTAATGATTATTAATAGATTTGCCGGGAAATAAAACATCATCTTGTTATTAAAAGTATGACTTTTCAGCCCACTAGAAACACACAGCACCCTTGGGACTGACTCATAAGCTATGGGTATAATCTCCTCAGCTATGATAATAGTTTTTGGTCCTTTGAAAAAAATCAGCTGAATAAATGTAAGCAATATTTTTATATGCATAATATGAATAGTATTCTAAATGTTATAAGTGTTTTAATAATGAATTATTATTATTTTTTTCAACCAAATTTATTTATTATTTATTAGGCATGATGACTAGCAATGGTCAAGAGTATTACTCGACGCATGTACACACGATTTTGGTAAGTGAGAGCTTTCATATACCGTTTTAGAGTAGTTTCATTGAAGATGTCACCCCCTTCGCTGTTCTTTCTGTTTCAGTTAAACCTTCAGAACTTCCTCATAATGCTCTGTGTGATATAGAAGATTCACTGAAAAAAAAAAGCTGTTGCTTTATGAAAGGGAAATTTTTCGTTGAGTCACCAGGGTATGTGTTTGTGTGTGTGTGTGTGTTTTCTATGCAAAAGCTATGGTTTGAACATGTTGTTTAGTTTAAGGGAATCACGCAACCAAAAAAAGGACCCTTTTTACTTCAGCTAGTGTGATTTACATACAGCGGTGCAGTCAAATTATATACAGCAGACATGTATGTATAAGTAATAGTTTTTCTGTGTGTAGGGGTAAAAATTTGTGTGCTACCCAACAAGAACCACGAAAGAAAAAAAGAGTCATTCAGTGAAATAGCTGATGGGTGCAGGAACACTGAAAACCTTTACTGTTTTGAAAAGGAAAATTTGACTGTGGTGTAACCATAACACGGCATGCCACTCTGTTATTTGTAAATTCTGCCCTGGAGGATATAATAAATAGATCATAATGAAAAAGAAACTATCCATCCATTGTCTATACCCGCTTTATTCCTAATTAGGGTCATGGGGATCTGCTGGAGCCTATCCCAGGGCACTTTGGGCAAATGGTAGGGGTTCACCCTGGACAGGTCACCAGTCCACATATAGACAGACAATCACACAATTTAGAATTAACAATCAAACTAATGTACATGTTTTTGGACTGTGGGAGGAAACCGGAGTACCTGGAGTAAACCCACGCAAGCACGGGGAGAACATGTGGGCAAACTCCACACAGAAAGGCGCCTACCTGTTCGAACCCGGGAATTAAAATCCAGGACCTTCTTTCTGTGCGGCAACAGTGCTATCCACTAAGCCACCATGCTGCCTGAAAAAGAAGCGAATCGAGTGTAAACATAAAATGCTATATAAAACTGCAAAATATTTCCAAACAATGCAATTACTAACATCTATATGGTTTATATGGTACAATGTCGTAGCAGCAATGTTAAAAATAGATCCTTTCTGTGTAGAGAGATACTAGTGTAATCAGTACATGTTTACAGTATGTACACTTGTGTGTACACTCTGTGTGTGGGTGTGTGAGTGTGAGACAGTGGAAGACCAGAAAGGTTTCCTCTGGAACTAGTCATTTGGACTTTCCATGTGCTTGTTTCATTACCAGATAATAAAAGTCGACACATCAAGAAATACAACATGGGTCACAGATAAAATATCCCCCCTACATCACCTTTGTCCTCGGGATATTTTTGCCAACAATTTGTCCTCCCCTTCAATAAGTAGTGGCACCATGAGTACACAACTATTTCTTTAATCTGCTTCCTTTCTCCCCTTAGAGCCACGTATCACAAATTGTGGGGATTTGTAACACCTTCCTGTTGTGATTGAGTCGACAACAAACAATACACATAAATCATGCATCATGTGTTATTAAATATGTGAATCATGTACAATTTTGTTAATGTACTCTATTTAGGATAAGAATCATTATTCACTAAACAGAGCACTGTTGTAACTAAACAACATTTATTCAGTAAACTCTGACAAAGATGTTAGATGTTGATCTCTTTGCATATGCAAGTGGCACTCCTTTTAACAGGAGGTAGCTGAATAACTGCACAATCACTTTCTTTAGTCAAAGACAAAGGCAGCGGTGGTTCAAGTGGTTAAGGCTTTGGTTGTTGATCAGAAGATTGGGGTTCAAGCCACAGCACTGCCAAGCTGCCACTGTTGGGCCCTTGAGCAAAGCCTTAACTCTCACTGGACACTGTATCATGGCTGACCCTGCGCCCTATTCCCGATATCCAAAGTTGAGATAAGTGATGAAAGAATTTCACTGTGCTGTGAAGTATATGTGACAAATGAAGGCTTCTAAACTTACCTTTATATAGTAAAGCCCTTTTATGCCGCTCCCCCAAGCACACAAACATCTGATCATTGACTGACCCTTTGGAGGTCACATACTTACACATAGTGCATTTGCGAGCCATGTGGGACACAGGCACATTTACATTTCTTACTTATTCAGAGCAACTTACAACTGAGCAATTGAGGGTTAAGGGCCTTGCTCAAGGGCCCAGCAGTGGCAGCTTGGTGGACCTGGGAGTCATACTCACAACCTTCTGATCAAGAGTACAACATCTTAACCACTAAGCTACCACACCCTGAAGGTACAAGCCACAACAGGGCTGGTCTGAGAGGTAATGGAGAAGTAATGCTCATCAGTATCGTTACATACATGTAGACCCATGGTTTGAGTGAGCAGAATGAGAACAACACTGGTGCAACACAAGTCTAATAGATGAGCTGAAGTGTCATTCTCAGCAGTGGCAGCATAAAGACGTTTATACCCAGATATCTTCTTTCCTTGGTAGATGATCTCACCTGATTACTTCTTCCTAAGAACTGCTGCTGTGATCAGATAATAATCATCCCAGGATCATCTCTTGGTCTAAATTGGTCTCTTGTTCTCTTGGTATAAATCTAAAGCTGTGATTTATGATCCCACTTCGAGTCTGGGGTCTCTTGAGGTTTCTTCCTTCATCATCTCAGGAAGATTTTTCTTGGGCTCTAAATTGCACTGAATCTTTGTTGATGCATATTTTTTTTCCCTAAATGCAAGCTAGCTCTCAAATTCCTCAGATGCACAGACATCAGATCAAAGCATTTCAGTTTTTATAATGTGAGCATGACATTTGCTGAAATGATATAATCAGTACAGTGGTAATCTACATATTAATCATAATTAAAACGAAACCCCCTTCAGCCGTTCAGTCTGCCATGCTCACTGTTCACTGTCTCCACAGCCCCATGTATTAACGGAGGAGCAATAAATGAAAAGTTAAAGATTAAACATCATCATCATTACTTTTATGTAGTACTGTAGTACTTTGAACCTGTTGAGGTCAGGGCACTGTTTTAAACCATTGATAATGTTATAGCGCTGTTGTAAAACCAGCTGAATCATTGCTAACCTCTTTCATTCTCCTCTATCATTGCTATCATTATCAAAACAAGCAGACTCAAGTGCACAGTCTGGTGCCTTCATTATAAAGATGAATTGTGTTTAACTCTAATGTAGTTTTGAGGCTTTTCATGGTTGAACTGTGTTGCAGAGATCAGTGTGACATTTGGCTGTTTCAAAGACAGCACTGTTTTTGTCCCTTGTGAGAAAGAACAGCTGTGCATGTGCATGATTTATATCCAGTTTAGTTGCTTTAGGAAGCAGTGGGAAGTAAGTATACAATATATTTAAAAAATCTTTTCTTTATTTTGTATGTTAGAGCTTTGGGCTAAAATAATCATATCATATCATATCATATCATATCATATCATATCATATCATATCATATCATATCATATCATATCATATCATATCATATCATATCATATCATATCATATCATATGTTCAATAGCCTCCTGGTGGTCCACTGCGCTCACATTGTTGCGGCCTGGGTTTGATTCCTGGACAGGGAGCTAACCCAGCTACTGAAGAGTTATCTCTCAGTCCAGTCCCAAGCCTGGATAAAATGTGACAAAACAACATATTTATTTGTTCAATGTACAATTTTGTGCACATGACAAATATCTGGCTTGGGATCGTCAGTGTCCCTGTGTATTTTTAGGTCTCTCTAGAGATCACTCAGGTTCATGCTCCACACAAGGACATCCACAGACTTGTTCCTGCACTTGCCTCTTGCCTGCACGTTTTAGCCCAAAATGCTTAGTTTTGTCAGGCCACATGTTTGAATCATGTTTTTCATGGCCTGAATGCTAAACTTGAAGCTAGCATTCATGGGCTTTTTTCATTGAGGAGTGGAGTGCTATAGAGGTCTGTAGTGGAGCACTGGAGAGATGGCTATCCTTTGGGAATGTTTTCCAGTCAAATCCTCAGTGACTTTTGGGTCGTTGGTCACCTCCATGACTTAAACACTCAAATTTCTAAGCAACGAGTTCATGGAAAAGTCTCAGGGGATGATATACAACTCCTTTGACCTCAGAGTTTTATTTTCTGTAAGGCTTTTTATAGACAGAGCTGTGCCTTTTCGAAATGTGTCGAGTCTGCATGTGAGCTTTAAGGGGAATGCAGTGTATCTGAGCTCAATTTCAGTGTCAGTGTATTGCTTCGAAGTATGTGTTTTATTGGGCTTATAAAACTTACTGGAGGCTTGTTTATGCTTTTCCTAGAACAAACTGTAGAAAAGTGGAGTGGATTTCTCAAGGTGTCATATAGTTGAAGAGTTTATATGAAATTCTCCTCTCAACAGTGCAGCTTTTCAGTAAACAGTAACGTTTAAAGAGTCATGGCTCTACTTCCATACGAGGAATAAGAAAGAAACACTGTCTCTTTAAAACCTCTTTATGAAGCATATGTGTTTCCATAGTAGCTCTGAAGTAAATTTACAGCAACCACCTGAGCCGTGGAGTCGTGTTTACAGTTCACACAGTTATCGCTACCTTATAATAAGTTAATCATTAAGTTTGGCTTATCCAAGTAACCATTAATCTACTCTTAATGGACAACCATTGTGTGAGTAAATGTTCTGCTGATAAGTTTGACATTAAAAGCTGGAAAATGTAGAATAGAGATTGGTACACTACGCCTTAACCTCAGATTGATAAACCAATTATGGCACATCATGAATTTAAAATATTTCCCATAATACAGCTGAGGATTTCTTGATGGAACTTTTAGAGTACATTATGATAGAAATGGTTCTACTGTCTGCTTTATTCATATTATTAAGCGCCGGCCTCCTGGTGGTCCAGCGGCAGGATTCTGTGCCCTCATTGTTGTGGCCCAGGTTCGATTCCCAGGCAGGGTACCACCCCAGCCACTGAAGAGTTAACTCTCAGTGCTGGTCCCAAGCATGGATAAAAATGGGAGGGTTGCTACAGGAAGGGCATCTGGTGTAAAACCTGTGCCAAATCATGTAGGTTGAATTATTTGCTACAAAACAGCAGATGCTGCTATTGTGTGAGACTAATGCTAGTATAAAAAAAAATACACACACACACATATATATATATATATATTATAAGCTAGATATTACAGAGATAATAATAATAATAATAATAATAATAAAATGTCTGTTTTAAGAAAACCAAACCAAAGATCATTTAAGATTTTTCTTCATACTTTATGTCACATTATGAGCAAATACAGCTATAATAATGCAGTCAGCCTGCTATCTAAACCCTTGCTCGTGTGCATTTTCTCCCATTATAAGCAAAGTTGTAGATAGTTCTATGCTATACAAAGAAACAGATGAGTTTGCCGGTCAGATTCTGGCTGTGAAAACGTCCGCTGTGCTTCTGCAGCATCATCATCAAAACAGAGAAGTGCACTAACACAGTCGGTAAGGAGGACAGTGGACTTCTAAAAAAATTTTTTGTGCCATGTAATGATCTTACAAGGGTGTTATAAAAAGAATGTTAGTCAACAGAACTGACTGAATGAATCAGTGATTATTTCCCTGCTAATTGTTATTGTAAACCGAAATCAGATAACCGAAGGAACATCAATGAGGGACTTTTAACTGGTGATGAGACAGACATGGGATGATACTGATAATCAGAGCGAGAGCATGTTTCTAACTGTAAACTTGTGTGTCCATAAGTTGATTAAGTTATTAGTGTAGTTGGAATTGGAAAGAAATCTTTAAATGTAGTTTTCTCTCGTCACTTTATTTATGACACTAATGTCACCCCCCCCCCAACCTGTAATATTTACTGTACAGTTAATCAGAACTGTTAATCTCAGTGTGTAAATAACCTGTAGAGTTATGTATATGTATATTCATTCCTTCTTATTTGTTATATATCATGAGTTTACTTTAAAGTCTAATGAAATGTTAAAGTCTTTTTTCTGTTGAAATTTCAACGCGAAATTTCCCCATTGGGATTAATAAAAAATTTCTATTTTACTCTCCTCTTTACTTCTGACTGATATACCTGAAGAAGAGAAACTTTCAGCTGAGATAACCTGTAGTTTTCAGAACAGTATATTGGATAAAACATACAAATTTGATGACATAAAGGGGTTTCCCAGACTTATACATGCAGTAAGGGGGAGCAGAAGCTAAATTTAAGCTTACGACAAAAAGTTTTGTTTTCTTTTCATTTTGAATTCAGAGAACTAAAATAGCCGTGCATTCCTTTTCAGGTTTTTTTTTTCCTTTGTGCCTGTTGTGCAGGATGAAACTACACCCATGAAGAAATGTCAACATCGTACTGAGTTCTGGTTGTGCAAGTGAATTCTTACATAAGAAAAATACAAAGATTTCCTTAATCACATGACGGAGGGTCACAAAATGGTTACTTAGTGCCGTAGTGGCTTTGTGAATAGTTGTCGCTACATTTTTTTAAGACTGTCTAGTCTCAAATTTTCCCCAAGGACTGAAAAGCAAATACACTTCCTCGTCAGAGACTTTGTCAGGCTCCTTTATTCACGTTCTCTACTAAGGCCAGTCTTTATTAATAGGTATTATTTGGTATGCATTTTCCTCCCTCGTGTCTTCGTGAGAAGGGGAGTGTTGGCCTTACAGTAAATTGAAACATGTTCTGTATGAGGAAAGTTCCTGGGTCACATGTTTTTATTCCAGCATGAAACTTTTATACTATTTTAATGTGATAGTTTGATAGTTTTGTAATGTATCTTTATATCCCCCCCCCCACTTTCTCCCTTAACTGTAGAGGCAAATTATGATGTTTTGCCAAAAAATAAAAAATTTTTTAAGCAGGACCCGTTACTTAAATCTTAGTTACTATAAGTTGTTTACACTTTGACTGTTTCACTGGGAAAATAAATTGAAAATAAGTTGAGTGCACCACAATGCAATGATTTCCACTGGAACTGAGCATTCAATACGGCTCGCCCAACAGGCTTTGTGAAGGGTGTGGCTAAATATGTATCATGTTTCCATGTGCTACAGAAGCCATTTGTCAAACCGTACGGTCAGTTATATATTCAAAACATTATTCATTGTCAAACTGATATGAATGTATTGACTGATTGTCAATACATTCATGGGCATTTTTCTCTTAACATAAATGAACATTACTGAGTATCACATCACAAAAAGGATAAGATTCTCTGCAGTCAATATACAGTAAACTCATCATGCAGATATTTACACATGAGCGACATACACATTTAGTTTTGTTAATAGATTTGCTTACAGTTTTCTGTCCCTGTTCCTGGGGAATGTCCTATCCTGTACATTTTCCCCGCTCTAACACATCCAGTTCAACTAATCAGTTAATCAGAAGCCTTTTCTGAGTTGAAGTTGGTTTGTTAGAGCGGAGAAAACACTAAAATGAGCATCACATGGCAACACATGAACACTAAACCTTGACAATTAACTAAACCGAGACCGAGGTGTGAGTGATTAGGACATTTTGGGGCTGATGGGAAATATATGTTTCATATACAGTGCAGTGCAAGACAGTGTTGATGTTTATTTTCATGTTTTCTGCTTTTAAAACTATTTTTAGCAAAAAAAAAAAAGAAAGAAAGAAACCACAGGAGGTGAGTAAACACCTGGTATGACCTACATTGAGCCTTAATCTTAACATCACGAGACATCATGTCTAGGACTTTCAATCGCAGTCAACTATCAAAGTTTGCTTAGGAATTGTTGCACGTCCTTCAGGTTTGAGAACCATTCTTTGTCGACCTGCAGGACAACTGATCCGGTGATTAAAAGAGTGGTCAAAATGTGTGCTTGAGAGCTTTTTGCATATTCATAATCATTTAAGCATCTTAGTTTCCATATTTGTCATAGCTTTGTTTATACATTAATCATTTTTGCTTAGTACTGTAGCTGTACACTAATACCACAATACATCAAGTAACAAGTCACGCATGTTATGAATAAGCGGAGGATGGTCAGGATGGTCCCAGAATCTTTTTAAAAAATATGATAGCTCGAATGCTAGAAGAATTGTTCTGTAATTCGAGTCTGTAATGCAAATCTGATTATATAACAAGTTTCCTCAACTCAACTTTCATCAGTTTACCACATAGTCTCATGTTGCATGTTTGGTATCCAGAAGTGATTGTGGTATCTTTTAAGATCACAAAAACATTTTAATAAAAACAAGAGGAAGTTGGCATGGAGCTGAAGTCTGACACTGACACAAAGGTACCGAGCAAAGGTTAGGTATGATCATTGCCGATAAGCATGAAATCGTTGCGTAACTTGTTTTTGAATGTTCTGTTTATTTTCTGATTATCTCTTAAAAAGGATTAATTAAAACTAAACCAAAAAATGCCTATACACATGCAAACTGAGTACACACACACACACACACAAAATAAGCATACATAACTATATGGTCCTGGATTCAGTTTAGTCTTTTTTTGTTGTTTCTCTGGAGAAATGATTAAAGCAGAAGTTCTCCAGGGACCCAAAGAGAACCAGGAAGCACAGCGTTTTATATATTTACAGAGCAGGTAATCACAAATCAAGTCATTTATTAAACTGAGGATTGTCTAATTTGATTTCATCTCAAAGTAAAAGACTAAGAAAACAATAATGTCAAATTGTGTAAAATGTTGTCAGTGGAATGTTCAGGAATAAACAACACTATGGCTCTAATAATCACTCAAAATATTACTCTACTTTTTTTTTGAGTAGTTCGTTAACCTTCCTAAAAATCAGTGGCGGGCCGTGCATTTCACACCTAGGCCTTCACTGGTGTCCTTCCTGAATTAATCCACCTCTATACCATCATTATGATGCCACGGCAACAGATACTAATCAACCGTTAAATAGCAAAGTAAAAAAGGAATTAGGCTACAGTATTTCACACCTCATAAGGAATAGTCCATTTTATTACAGTCCACCTTGAAAATGCATTTGTAAGGATGTCTGTGACCAAATCGATTTCTTCTCCTCTGTCAGCCACTGTGAGTTATAATATATATATTTTATTTAGTTTGTGCGGTTCGCTGCCTCTGACTACTCCAGTTATCCAATCAAAGGACGGGAAATTGCTGACGTAATCGTATGCCTGCTAGACGGCCCCAGTGACGCCAACTCGAAATCTGATTAAGATCTGATCTTAACTCGAGATCTGGTTAATGGAACAATTTCATTGCCACTTATTTTAAGCTATGGGCACCTGCACTATTGATGTCAGCCAATAGCTTAAATATGATTGGATAAAAATCTTATCATAAATATACACTACTGGAAGTGGCGCAACCAAGAGAATAAATGAAATGTAGAGAATAAACTACTGGGAATAATTTAATACACATTCATGGAAAAATATATTAAATACATTAAAATGCAAGTCAGTGATTCAGATCACGACCCACCACTGCTAAAAAATAAATCTGAATTCATTTCACAGTTAAAGGGATCCCTTATTGCAGAAAGTTTTCGAACCCTTAACTATGCAAAAATCTCTTGCAGCTTTCCAAGAGTGTATATCTGACCTCTTTTAGTTAATTGCACTGATTCTGTTCTAATAAACGAGACCAATATACAAATCACAACTAACGACACATGAGGTTTCTGTAATCCGTTCCGTTCTTTATTTAAGATTAAGATTCCCTTCACCAACATGAATTGTACATGTAAAGAAAACCCCTTGGTCTATTAGACATACTTTACAAACCCCATCACCAGTGTAATTAAGCTTAAGATATTTAAAGATTTACTCATACAGACAGTCATTTTACACATAAATGTAATAGAAAATGTAATCCTTAACATTCTCACTCGTGATATATTTAACGTGTTGACGTAACAGAGATCATAAAGATAAAGATGTTATGAGGGCGAGCAGAAATATAGCAGAGATAAGGTCCATAAATCTCTTGTGCATTATGTTCTAAACTCTATACACACTAAATAGTCATGTTTCAACAGGCATCTGCAAATCTGAATATATTCCAAGATGCACACAATTTCCAGGTCAACATGCTGAAAGGTATTCTAGCTCAGGCTCTCTTTTAGGATCATTCGAAAAAATGAGGAAGCTGGCACAGAGCTGAAGCAATGACTAATCACTCTGATAAGCAGGAACTATTTTTCCACGTACAGTTTTCCCACCCAAATTCTCTTGAAAAATTGATTAAATAAATGCAAATAAACTATCACCCAAACCTTCCTAGAACACATACTGATTACATGTAATCACAATACATTAGAATTAACAATATAATGGAAAACAAACCTTTACACACCGGAGCCCAGAGATCGTTACAGATTGTCAAAGATCACTGTATCTTGATTTTTTTTTATTTCATGTCTAATTTAATCTTGTACCACATACTCTGGGCTCAACTTCTTTTTCTCTTCTACTACACAGTAGTGAACAATATTAACTTTGTTTCATAGAAACAACTGACATCTGCCTTATACCGGCAAATGATACTGTACACAGATCGGACTGCCTGACTGACAGTGTTTCTGACGGACGGAGATCGGGCGAGATCGGTCTTACTACAGCACGCAGGAGCGAACCTGCGGGCCGCGGCCTTTCAGTATCCTCCTCACCTGCAGGAAATGGAAGAAAAAAGAAAATAAATAATTGCGATTATAAATAATGACGTAATCAGTTTCGATTATCTGAATGCAGCACTGGTTTCTGTCAATCCCGCCTTGTATCTGAACCCTCACCTGATCTCCTACAGGACCCTCGGGGACTAGCTGAATGGGCTGCTCGTTCTCCAGGTTCTTGGAGCTTGGATCAGCTCCTCTCCTCATCAGCAGCTGTACGGCGTGTGCCTGAGCTTGACGACCATTTTGGGCAGCAGCCATGTGCAGTGCCGTGTTGCCGTTATACGCCTGAGGAGGACGGATTTGCTGTTAATACGTCAGCTTTCCATAACAGCTAGACCCGATATGACTGAACAAGAGCTTTATTTACTTGCAACAGTGTATAAGGTGAGTATAAGATAGCTAAGGTTAAATCTCAGATACGGGGTTCCTGGTTGGATTACTGTTTTTGTGGGCTTTTGAATGTTCCACATGTGTGTTTCCTTCATACCTCCCAAAAACATGCCAATAGGTGGATTAGCTACTCTAAATTGCCCCTAGCTGAATGAGTATAATAATGTGTGTGTGCATGATGCATTGTGATGGACTGGTGTCTCATGACTGAATGTTACTAATAAATGAATGAATAAAACAATAATCCTGATGATTATTTTTTACCATAATCATGTGTGTCACATCAGAGAAGACTCATCTGCATGCTACGGTATAGATGCCCCTAAAGAAGTGCTTGCTTAGCTGTTAGCAGGTACAATGTTACTTTGTCATCACGACAATGACGTCTCACCTTGGCATTGATCACAGAAAGTGAGTCCGGCTGGTCCAGGAAAAGACGCAAAAGCTCAACGTTGGCCTCCTCAGCAGCCATGTGCAGGGCAGTGCGTCCACTTTTGCGATCCTGAAAGAATGAAAGACGTGAGCAATACAGGACTGAAAATAAATAAATAAAAAATAATCATAATAATATATATATCGATAACCAAGCACTGAAAAGGCAGCAGATACCTTTGTGCCATAAGAGGCACCCATAAGCAGGAGAGTGTTGATGCATTCGCCGAGCAACTTCCTCTTCTGCATCAGAGCTGCAGTTTGGGGAGACTGAGGTGCTGTTGCACGACTCAGATCCTGCACCACTGCATTGTGGGTCAGGACAGCCATGTGTAGAGCAGTAAGACCTAAGACAGGAGAGGAAGGGGGTGGGGGGTGGCCAAAGAATAAATATTGTCATTGAAGGAAAATGTAGGTTGGCAGAATCCATAGTAAAATTTACATTTCATAATGTTCACACAGGGGGTTTTAGTAAGCCAATTTCTTGTTAAAAACTGAAGTTCATTGATGCATATAAACAATCATCAATTTATGGCCTAATTAAAATCATTTCAAAAGGGGGAAGAAAGTCACTCACCTTCGTAGTCGACCACCTCGATGTTTACCTTCAGGCCATTATTCTGCACAGCTTTCTGGATGGCCTACATGGACACACAATTAAGATGGATTATTTTAAAAGGAATTGTTACTCATGAAGCGCTACATCAGCTGTTTTGTAGATCACATGTCCGATGAATCAGTATTTACTCTGTGCGTTGCACAGTAAAAAGCCACAGCTGTGCTGCTTTTGCAAAGAAATGAAGCATGTTTGCGTGCCAAGTTCAGTTAATGCTTGACAGCGCTGTGGAGATGTCTGTCAGTAAATGAGCTTAAAAAAATAAAAGGGGAGGTTGAGCTCTGGAACCTGTTTTGCAGGATCAGGGGAATTTTAGACTGCGAGTTTAAGGAAATGAATACAAGTTGGTAGGAGGAAGTTGTTTAGCAACAATCTGAAATAAACCCCCCATCCCCACCCACTAATCCCCAGCCCTAACCCATTCCCCCACCCCCTGAAAAATATGAAGTGCAGCGAAAAAACAAAAAACCCAAAAAGTCTAATCAAAACTTACGTTCAATGTCTTTCTTTAAACGTTTCAGGTGAAATGACGGCATCTGATTTTTAAAGCTAACGTTTTTACGGTGTTGAAATTACTGTTCAGTTCATGACTAAGGAGAAGAGTCACGACTTCGAAAGACGAAGAAGTACTGATCTACCTTAACTATAGCAGACGAGAAAGAGAACCGTGTATTTATTAAGCCGAGACAATGTCAGTTCAAATTCCAGCACAAGCTGCCACTGTTGAGCAAGACCCTTCAACTGTTCAGCTATATAAATGAGATAAAATGTCAGTGACTCTGGATAAAGGCATCTTCCGAATGCTGTAAATGTAAACTCCATCTGTCACATACTAAAAAGGCTGTGTGTTTTATTTTAACGTGTTTGAAACAAGTTACTTCCTGTTATCGCTTACATTACAGTAGCTATAAAACTTGGCTCCCTCACTTCTTCTGCTGTCTGTGCAGCTTGACATATTAGTGAATAAATACTACAACTACTACTAATAATAATAAATAGAAAGCAGAAAACTGGAATCTAATGTGCTTTAGAGTGTTTTAGTGTTTGGAACAGTACGAGATGAGAGAAGGAATATCTCCAGATCAACACTAATGTTAAATAAATATTTTCTTACAGAAGACTCCATACTTTTATATCAACAATTACACGCTTCTCTTTGTTACATAGCAGCCCGGTTTATGTAATGAATTCATTTTTAAACTTAAATGGTTGTTACAGATTATACACCTGGTTTGGATCATGGTGTTGTGTACACTTGAGCAAATTTGTACATTCGTTCTGTGTTGTTTGCTTAACAGTAGGATAAAGCTGAGTTGATTCACGGCTTAGTGGGTTACTGGTTTAAAAAAATAAATTGTTCATCTTTAGCAAACATGAATAAACTAAAAATGTGTTCACTGTGCAAAGGGCGTATCTGTGATTTGCAATAAGGGAAGCAGAAATGACGGGAAGAAGAGAGATTAGAAACCATGACTCAGGGATGGAAAGTGTAACTTAGCATCACTTCACTTCTTATAAAAGGTGGACTTGTAGGAGGGAGCAGAGCTTACCTGGAGAATCAGTGTGTGTCCCTTTTCCGCACACACATGAAGAGGGGAGCGGCCCCAGCAGTCTGTAGTGTTGACTAAAGCTCCCAGTGAAAGGAGGTCTTGTGCAATGAGATGCTGGTTAGCTGCCACACTAACCTGGAACGCACTCTGTGGAGGTGGAATAAAACATTTTAGTATCATATCTGACCAAGCCCTGTTCTGGTTTCACCTGCATTTACGTCAGTTATAATAAGGCGTGTTACTGCCACGCCGGACACTTAAACATGTCAGATCAGTTTATAGATATGAGGAGTGATTTATGTGAAGCTGAATTCCTACCTGGTTGTTACGCTCTTTGACATCCAGCATGCTGATGTCACACATTTTTCTGGCGAGCACGTAGGCCAGAGCACGTCTCCCCTGAGCCACTGCGATGTGGAGGAACCTGGTACACAAACAGAACTGTCAAATATCAGCAAATATTCTCACTCACAAAGCATCGTTAAAATAATTTTAATTTCTTTTGGGACAAACACTAGAAGGTTTGGTTCTCTTTAGTAGTCTAGATATCTGAAATTCTTATGTATAAAATAAATAGCTCATTCAAAACTGACACTTCTCTATATCACGTACATTTATTTATTTTGGTGATTTCACTTCTGCCTCCAAAATTAAAAAAAAAAAAAAAGCTCGACAACTTACGTATCTCCATCTCCGTCCTTAGTGATGAGATCCAGAGGGCTCAGATTGGCCAATTTCTCCTCCTCCTGCTGGATCTGCCACTGGAAAAAGGAAATCGGAGGAGCAGTATTCCCACTGGGCCCAAATCCATGCTGTGGGCTCAGGCTCTGGAATGGAGATGTGTAAGGGCTCTCTGTAACCTGAGGAGTCTTGCAGCTGTTATAAATTGGGCTAGATGTGTTAGAGTAGAATGTAGGTAGTGCTTCTTGTGTCTCTTGAGGTTGGTGGCAGACTGTTATCGGGCTGCCCTGCACAGTCACCGACTCGATAGACAGCACAGTGTTGCTAAAGTAGTCGTCAGGTTCCTCATAGTTGTTTTGCTCTTCCGGGATGTTTTCAGTCCGGAGAAAAGGAGACTAGGAGAAAAAGCAAAGCACTCCATTAGACAAAATAAACAGCTAAAGGGTTCTCAGATCACACACAAAACAAAAGTAATTTTAATTGTTTTGACATGAGCTATTAGGACGAGTTATGTTTAAAGGGATCAGATAGAGATGATTACCAGGACATTGATGTGTTTTGTGGCAGGTTTTTTAGTGGGGCAGTGAGGTGAGGTACTCTCTGCTGCTCTCTTTCCACACTGAAGCAAATTAGTTATGACTACAAACATACAGAAATAAATACAATTAACCACAGTCACCACAGCTCATTACCATATTCATGAGCTCTTCATAAATATCAGTTCTTATTTTTCCTAATCATTACCTGGGAAATCAATTTCATTCTTATTTGGCTGCATCTGAACAAAAAACAAACAAACAAAACAAAACAGAAGATTAACATTTAAAAAAAAAGAAAAGAAAAAAAAAAAGAAATCTATACAAGAGAAAACAGTTGGAGTGAATTTTATAACCTAGAATGAAATTCGTACCTGTACTTCACCGTGGCGTCTCTGCATAATGAGCTCTTTTACCGTGTTCTTCACCCGCACACCTTGATACTGTGGACTCGGCAGCTGCGAACTTTCCTGAGCTTCAACTTTAAAACAAACAAACAAACATAAAATCATAAGTAGATGAAATAACATTTTCCCCCTGCATAAATACCTAATATAATACCTAAAAAAACACCTCTCCCTCTCTCTTATATATAAGATGTATATAATAAAATGTTTAATATGAATTAGTCATGGTGTTAATTAATTAATAATAATAATAATAATAATAATAATAATAAGAAGAAGAAGAAGAAGAATGATAATAATACTAATAATAATATTTATCATTCTTCCTCTTCTTCTTCTTCTTCTTATTATTATTATTAAGAAGAAGAAGAAGAAGGATAAATATTATTATTAGTATTATTATCATTCTTCTTCTTCTTCTTATTTTTAAGAAGAATGATGATGATATTATTATTATTATTATTATTATTATTATTATTATTACTACATATATTATATATATATTATTATAACTCCACTGTCATGAACATCATTAATAGATTTTTTTCCCTCCTCACTTATTTCAATCCTAACTATTGCAACTAAAATAATTTAGTCTGGTCACTACTGGTCAGATAGTGCACCACGTAGGGTGTAAAGAGCATTATTTAATAAAACAGTTCATAAGTAGTGCAGATCTATATATAGAACCGAGAGCCGTTTGGGACAGGACCAGGTTCTCTCTCATTACCGTAGGCGCTGGTAAAGCTGCTGTCAGGGCGCTGTGGACTCCCCGCGGTACTTCCGCTTTCCTCACACTCCCCGCTCGGTTTCCACGGAGACGTGTGTCCCGGTTCCGTTTCGGGAGATCCGTAAAACGACCACAGGTTCACGGGACTCATCATGACATCCGAGCCATTGTCCACAAACCCAGAATAGCCCTCGCAAATCCGGTCAATAATCATGGCGCTCGGTTTTCTCTCTCACTCAGATTTAATCAACAACAATTCTACAGAAGTGTACTGCGACAAAGTCCGGACCGCGGTGCTTTTGTTGAGGTGGTTAGGCAACCAAGCCCCGCCCTTCAGATCTGAGAGCCAATGGCGTAACAGAAAAGGTTTGGACCAACACCAACGGCCCTGTTTCAAATTCCGTCCACAAAACCTTCGGTCCTCCACTAAATCCGCACTTTGTTGACTAACCGAATATGTGCGCGTGGTCGAGGGCGCGAGTGTAAAAGTGCGCATTTGGAACAGTCCCAAAGCCTTGGATAAATTAAAGCGCCTGCTCTCTCTGCTGAGTTGCGTTAATAATTACTCCTCACTGCCCTCGCTGGGAAAATGGCTACGAGGAAACATAAACTTTCGATTTGAAGACTCCTTCTGTAAATCCACCAATACAGAAACACGCTGCTGTTTTATCTCGAAGAATCCGACGCCGTAGCTCCGTATCAAACTAATCACGCTCTTAATTCAATTAAAAAATTAATCAATTAAAAAAAAAGAGGCTGGCATCTTTGCTGCATTTTTTGCCTTGCTCTCAGTCTGTGACTGGCTTTCACACATATAACCTCTGCTGGATTACACAAACCTTTAGATAGAGTTTTAAATCATAATTATAACATAAATATTTATACTCTTCAAGGGGATTACCCTGCTGAAACGTTATAAGCTGCTTACCAGGTTATGAATCCACTGAGTCCATATTAAATCATTCCACATAGTGTATATCTAGACTATTTACACGTTGAAAAATAAAATATTTAAGTAGGAGATTGGGATAGGACCCAATATATAGGTTCACTGCATCATTAGGGAACTAAACAGCAGTGATCACACGTTTTTTCATGTTTGTTTCATGTCTTGTTCACCCACTAAAACCATGACATAAGTGAAATGAGAAAGAAAAGTGGAGTCCTACCTGAACATGTCCGGGTTTCATCTCTGTATAAGGATTGAGGATGTACATTTTGACTGAAACATATGTAAGTGAACTGAGCAAATGACATCATAATACTCGCCCTGAAGCACAGATACTCTTCAGCAAGGGATTCCCCTGTGTGCTCTGGCTGAAAACAAAACGAAACAAACACATAAACAAAGAGAGGGAGAGAAAAAACATGGAAAATCTTGTTGATTGTTAATTATATGATAGGTTATTTGTTTATTATTAGTAATTAATGACTACATCTATAGTTTACTCAAACTTTTCTCTTTTTTTCTTTACACAAAGAAAATTTACATTCTGTTTACATACCACTGTTTGTAATACTTCCTGCTCTGCCCTACAAATTCCCTATCACAAATATGTGGGTGTTTGAATATACCATATATATATATATATATATATATATATATATATATATATATATATATATATATATATATATATATATATATATATATATATACCGATCAGGCATAACATTATGAGCAGTGAAAGGTCAAGTGAGTAACACTGATTATCTGCTCATCATGGCACCTGTTAGTGGGTGGGATATATTAGGCAGTTGATGTTAGAAGCAGGAAAAATGGGCAAGTGTATGGATTTGAGCGAGTTTGACAAAGACCAAATTGTGATGGCTAGACCACTGGATCAGAGCATCTCCAAAACTGCAGCTCTTGTGGGGTGTTCCCGGTCTGCAGTGGTCAGTATCTATCAAAAGTGGTCCAAGGAAGGAACAGTGGTGAACCGGTGACAGGGTCATGGGGGGGCAAGGCTCAGTGATGCACGTGGAGAGTGAAGGCTGGTCCGTGTGATCCGATCCAACAGACGAGCTACTGTTGTTCAAATTTAATACTGGTTCTCATACAAAGGTGTCAGAATACACAGTGCATGACTGGTCAGGGCTGTATTGGCAGCAAAAGGGGGACCAACACCAATATTATGCAGGTGGTCATAATGTCATGACCCAAATTTTGTTTTCTGAATTTACACACTGTTGTGACATGCTTGTAGGACGGGGGTCAAATTATTAGGCTGAAGTATTCAGTTCATACATACTTAGAGATACATTCTTGTCATCTCACGTGGTTACTGTAGCTAAGAGCTTCTGCTGTAATCATAAACATTGTTCTGTTACTCAACAGAGGAGTCTTATTCATACCCACACACATACTACTGTATTCTTTTACTCCTCTATACCTGTATACTGGAATGATTTTCCCACTATCTGGTGTCACACAGAAGAGGACGGGTTGCCTTGAGAGTTTTTCTCCTGTCAAGGTTTCTGTATTTCGGGAACTTCGTCCTTACAATATGTGCCTCCGATTTCAGTAAAGCAGCTTTGTGGCAATGCCTATTGTTCAAAGCTCTATAGAAATATGAGGCACTTGAATGGAAAATAAAGGGTCTTTCAGATCTTTGCTTTGTTTGTCTAGAGGAACTCTTTGAAGATTCAGGAAAGCGATTATCAGAGACGGTTCCAAACGTAATCTTAGTCATATATAGAACACAAAGAGTGAACGGAAAAAGAGCACTAATTGTTGGGTGTGTTTTTTTTTCAGTAGCAGTCATATGGAAACCGGAGCTAACTTCTGTAAATGACCTTGAGAAAAGATTTTTTTTGCAGGTGAATAAAAGCAGTTGGCTTCAAAGTTTGGTAACATGTTGCAAATCTAAGCAGGAAGACTATTTCATGAAATCTATACCCGTGTTAAAAACAGGGTTTTACTAGCTCTAAATCACTAGAGCTAGCTTTTCTTGTGACTAGCTCTTTTTCTTTATGCCAAATCTATGTACACTAGATAGACCAAAAAAGTAAGACTTTTCAACATTTTTTTATTTTCATTCAAAAAACATGGTTAGTAAGAAACATGTAAAAAAAATAAAGAGCAACTGATTTTAAGTGGCACACAATAAACCGAACGATTATATACTGTAATAAACCAAATTTACACAAACAAATATTTACAGCAAAGGCATCACAACAGTCAGTGCGTTCAAACATGTTGAATAAGGTCAGTGTTAGGCTTGGAACATGGAGAAGGAGAAGGAGAAGAAGAAGAAGAGGACAAGTAAATGCAGAATTAGTTATTTCCATCAACAAACCACAGAAAGGCTGAATGATTGTTTTGAAGCTGTTCTGAGGTTATTTGTATGTAAATGGATGTTTGTTTACTAGACGGAAACAAGAAGGATTAATGATGTAGGCCATGTGCCATTTCGAAACCAAACCACCGACCTTAAAAACATGACTTGCATCAATCAGATTGAATATCAACAATCAAGAGAAAGCCTGACAGATGGAAATTAAATGGAAGTGTCTAAATGGTGGTGAATTTCAAAACCGGACCTGGGTTTCCTATAGAACACATTTAGGTGATTTCTCAGGGCTTGTCATGGTCAGCTGATTTTACTGAGATAGAGCAGACTATCCTCAGGACTGGACCTGAAAACCACTGCTTTAAAAGGTCAGGGGGAATTACCTAGGACCTGTTTTAGTTAGCCCATGATTCATGTGAGTAAATCAGATCCTACGTTGTTGTTTGGTAAGTGCGACATGGCGATTATAAAATACTTCAGATGACTTTCATGGAAATAACATTTTCATGAGATGCACTATTTACCACAATATAAAGCCTGGTTAAGTGTCAAACAGCCATGCTCATTTTTTATTTTTATTATTATTATTATTTTTTTTTTACAAGAACTGACAAAAGCCTATAATTTCACTGATATTTTTATTTAACATCTACAAAAATAAACGATTTAACACAGAAAAGGTGGGAAAGTTAAATATTCTGTACAAAAATACGTTTTAATATCCAATTCAAAATGTAATAGGCGTTACTCAGTTACACTGGTATTGTTCAGTGTGATAACACTGAGGATATCCAGGATACTTTAAAAAACAAGTTTATTTTCTCTCAGTTTAACTGCTCATATCCTCAAATCCTTTGTAAACATAGATTCTGATGTACGATAACACTTAGCACCTCCTCATAAATGCTAATAACGAATAAAAAGCTAATAGAGGCCTTTAATTCTAACAATATTATCTTTTTCTCACAACTCTGCCTTAAGCAGAGTGTTCTCTTGTCTTTCATCCACCGCATCTGAACAGGAAGATGCCTCTGAGCCTTGAGCTGGAGAGAACAGTGAAGTGCACCCTTCTCCAGCTTCCTCCTCCTCTTCCTGGCGCTGTACGGAGGAGAGGTACTGCTCCAGCAAGCTGCTGTCCTGACTGTCTCCATCTGCCCCTGCTCCAGGTGAGCTTGCAGGTTGCAAAGTCCGCACTGTTTCAGGGGAGCCGCCTGTAGCTGCGCTGCTCATGCTGTCTTCCAGCACCCCCTGCTGTTCACCTGGGGAATGAAAGCCTGATTCGGGGATAGAGACCTCACTTCGCATAGGGAGAGCTGAGGTTTTAGGGCTGGCAGGAATGGGACCAGCAGCGATGCTCTGCGCAGGGGATAAACAGCTGAGCTGTTCCTTCACTGAACACTGCCATTCCATCATTGCCTGAAGCTATAATCAGAGAAAGAATTATCATTTATGTTAAATGTTCTCCTTATGTTAAAGACAACTATTCAGTTGAAAGGTTACAGTGAAGATACCAAACACATTAAAAAGACCTTTTACTGTATTCAAGTTGGGAAATCACTAAGGGTGTTACAAACGGACAATCTGGATTGGTGCATTAATTTAAAAGAATGACTAAAGTGAATTGAGGCAATAATTATAACTTGATTATAATTGACTATATAAGTTATTCCTGTCATTGAACAAGCAACCTTCCAAGCGAGATTTCAGATTATTAGTATTTATTTCTATTTGTTTATTTTAGATATTCAGCACTGGTACATTTGCATCAATACTCTAAATAAAATAGTCAAATTCGAGCAATAGTTAATCATGCTGAAAACGTTACTACAACCTATAAGTCTCTCTGTATGTTGTATAGCAAGATGCAATGCTCTATCCAGCTCTTTGACAGAGCAAATACACAAAACATTTGGCCATACTGCATCTAAAATGTCATTTTCTCGATATTCCTTTCTTGTGTGAACTGTTGAAAGGAATTTATACGACAGATATTTCTGGTCCACTAACTTGGATTTTCAAGGGGTGTTCAAGAGTGTCTACATTTAGTATAACCACACTGGGACATTTCACTGTGTGAATCAGTGCTAGTCATATAAAATTCCACTTTCCAGTCTGAAATGCTTACTACAAATGGCTAATGAAAAACCTTTCTGAAATATAACTTTTGATTTAAAATATAAAATCTCATCATATGAATTCAACAACGATAACATCAACAAGGTAGACTTTCGGTTAAAACTAGAATGAATGTCCTGGTTACACAACTGCAGTTTTTGACCACAGTTATAGAAGTAAACGGCTATAGAGAGGAAATGATTTATGAGCACGTTCTCCAGTGTCGCACAGATAAGGATGGGTTCCCTTTTGAATCTGGTTCCTCTGAAGGTTTCTTCCTCATATCGTCTCAGGGAAAATTTTCCTCACCACCATCACCTCTGGCTTGCTCATTAGGGGCTAAACGTAAAATGTATAATCTAGATCCTGAATTTTTATTTCATTTTGTAAAGCTGCTTTGTGGCAATGAATTAAAGATTAAAAGGGAGAAGTGTTGGCATTTTTACTGGAAGCACCTTTTAACGTGAATGTTCAGATCAATATGAGTTAGTTAGATAGGAAGTGAGTGTAACTTCTTCAGGATCCATTTCTGCTAAATAAATAAACAGAACATTTGGCCATACTGTGTTTGTAATATCACTTTATATTCATTTCTTGTTCATAAACTGTTGCACTAGCAATCGTGCGGTTATACTGAATATGGGCACAGATGTGATGACCAGTAGCCTCGAGTCTACAGCTGAAACACTGTGTTTTGCCTGTAACTGATATTTAAAATAGTCCTTCTCTAAGTCATCTCTACACATATTAGTGCAGATCTACCCCAGAGTCTGAACCAAGACGGTCATTTATCAATCGAAGGCAAACCATATCGTATCAGATTCGTTGCCTTGTAACTATGTGCAATGACAATAAAGTTGAATCTAATCTAATATTGAATTGCTGCCTTAAGAATCAACACCAGCAGACTTCACACTCCAGAGGCTTCCACCACAACATGAGGCACATTAAACATCTTCTCAAACTGCATCATAGATTAATAATGGCCATATAATCCCATTAAAAAGTCAGCTTTGGTTTTATATCAAGGAGAGAATGAAACATATGTATGTATGTGTGGAAAAGTGGAAAAGCATAAACAGAGATATATGCTTACCTGCTTCCAGAGAAACTTCACAGCTTCTTCCTGGACCATCCTCTGTAACTTCTCCTCCTGCTGCTGCTTCTGCACCCTACAGACAGGACAGAAATATAGAAGCTGTTGAGATACATGTTTAGTCAGTGAGGAATAAATCTTACAGGCAATGGGGACACAGGAAACATAATCCCAGAGTGGGTGATCTGATATGGCCTTGATTCGTTTCCCCATAAAAGCTCCTCTGTTCTTCCTATAACTCAGCAACAATCGGTTGCTATTAGCATTTTTTATCAGTATTTTATAGCATTGTTTTCAGCAGCAATCAATAGTCATTAAGTATCACCCTCTGCTTTTCCACCTCCCATGAAACTTGTAATAAAGCACTGCTCTTGTGTTAAAATAAACACTTATTTAGAGATTTCATATTGACATTTTATAATTCAAACACATTTTAACCACTAGATTAAAAGGGCTATTTTCAAGGTACTTACATTTCAAAAAGCCAAATTCATATTGTACAAACCCCATGACTTTGATAAAACACCAACACTGGAGATTCCTTCCAAAATTTTTAAATAAATCTCCTCACAGAAAGATTCCCCATATCAAAATTTACACCATACAAAATTTGTTTACCGTACAAGTTCCCGTATAAGTAGTTGGTATAATATACTGCAATAATATGCAACATATGTCTAAAAGTATGTGGACACTTGACTATCACACCTATGTGTTTGTCAGCCTTTACTGTTATAACAGCCCCCATTCTTCTGGGAAGGTTTACCGCTATATTTTATAACATTGCTGTGGGAATTTGCAGCCATTCAGCCACAAGAGCTTTAGTGTGGTCGGGTACTGATGTAAAGAGAGACGGCTTGATGTGCAGTCTGCATGCTGAATCAGTACTTTCAGTTCCAGTGAAGGGAAATTGTAATGCTACAGAATACAAACAGTTTGGGGTAGAACCACGTATGGGTGTGACTGTCAGGTGTCCGTATACTTTTGCCTGGGAGTATTATTATAAACCTGGGGGAACTGCTATCAGAGCTGCTTCTGATTAACTTGAGAATTCAGTTCTGTGGTATAATAAAAATGAAATCTATAAACAGTTACAGCTTTGTACCTCTCCAGCTCTGCCGTCAGGTAGACGATGTGATCCTGTAGTCGGCGTAGGCGAATTTCACAGCGCACTTCTTTGGCCTGTGCATGATGCTGTCGAGTCCAGTATCCCCTCCACCAGGCCTGAATCTTCACAGCTGCTGCATGTGGATGGCACTCTGCCACCTTAGCATTTGGTCTTCTCAGGTCCTCAGTACCAGCTTCTGGGGCATTTGTGGCCAAATTAACCATGCTATCAGTTTCTGAGAGCTCTCCTTCCTCTACTGTGTGATCTGTAATATTTGTCTGCAAGTGATTTGGCTTGAGAGAAAAATGAAAGCTTGTTGCTGTCTCCACTTTAGGAGGATGAGAACGGGTTGGATTTGGGTGAGTCAGTGAATCAGGCTCGTCAAGCTCTTCCTCTTCACTGTCCACTGGCGACGGTGAGCGCACAACAGAGCTCACGGGTAGGAAGGCGGATTCTGAGGACAGCAGGCTGCCGTGGAGTTTCTCCTCGTCTGTCTGCATGTCTTCTAGAACCAGACCGTCCTCATCATGAGAACGGGCGTAAACGGTACCTAGGACATGCGCTGAGGATGTATTGGCCATCCAAGTATTCACCTGGACAACTGGCTCAGAAGCTTGTGTCATAATCAGCAAATGTATAGAAGGAAAGAGCAGAGAGGACAGATGTAAGTAAAGCATATGGTATGGTTTGTCTGGCATTTCTGTCCCTTGCACCTCCTTTTCCAACGATGGGTGCTGAGCACAGAATTTATGCACAGAATTTAAGCAGAGTTTACGGTACATAATTATAAAGCACAGCAGAGCTTAGGTTGATACACTTTGAGCAGATTTAGATAGTAAAAAAAAATCTGACAGTGCCAGGATTTTGCGGTATTATGAGACACTTTAATACATGTAGGCATGTAGTGGTATGTTGAACAGGATAAATATTTACCTCTGCAGTTCTCCTGAAGTTATGCAATTAACACCTCTAGATACGTTTTAAACCTGAGAGTGTGTACCAACCTGGCTGACTGATGACATTCAGACCCTGGGTTGTGGCCACTCCTTTATCGGCTGGATCAGTCCAGTGCTGATCCATATCCAGCTGAGTCGGAAGTGGACTTGAGGAATCATACTGAACTTCCTGGAGAAGCTGTTTCTGGTGCTGCCTGAATAAACAAAGAGGGGAGGGAAGAGTACTGCTTTAAAATATTTCATAATGCTTTAAAGAGTTAATAAAAACCTGAAAGCAAACAATCAGAAATGATAAAGAAGGTAAAGAATGAAAATTAGCAAGGCATGACAGCCAACCAATCAGCTGAAGTCTTTCTTTATTATGAACTTACAGTTAGACTAAAACCTAAATACACAGAAGCTCACAATTCCACATATTTCATGTTACCATACATTTCCTGTGTTTTTTTACTTTCTCCAATTATCTACATTAAAAGTATCTAATTTATTTCTGCAAGAAGTCGTTTCAAAATAATATCCACGAGAGAGCTTCAGATCAGCTTTTATTTACTATATTAGATTTCCAGTGGGTTAAAAGGTTACATACTATTTGCTTAACTTGAATGAAATGCTTGGGGTATCATGCTTGCTTCCGCATTGTTGTCTCCTGACAGAACTGGTGTAATTTGGTTCAGGTTTCTTTCTTTTTCACTTCAGACCACAAAGTTTCTGTGTGACTCAGGTCAGGGCTTGTGATGGTCACGGTCATACTTTCACTTTACCATCTTTAAGTCATGTGTGTTACAACTTTAGAGGTATTTATTGATTTGTTGAAAGATTCAGTTACGACCAAATTTCTTGGCTAATGTCCTGAGGTGTTGTTTCAAAACAAAAAGTCCCTTTTCCAGCAAAACACCCCTACAACAGTAGGCTGATGCCTGCATGCTTAACGGATCACCTGCAAATGTATGTCAGGGTTTTGATTCTAAAGAGGAACCAGACTTGTAGAGGTTTACAATTTTTTTCCTTAGGTCTTGGCTGAGTTGCTTGGATTTTCCCATGGTATCAAAGGCAAAAAGATACAGACTCTAAATGCTCCAAATGAACTCCCCATTATGAATCATGGATCATCAAAAGATCAATACAGTAATTCCTAAAATCTTCCAAACTGTTCAGAGAAACTGTCAGCTTGGTGTATACAAACTTTTGACCCACTGGAATTCGGATATAGTGAATGAAATAAATCTGTCTTTAATCAAGGGTGGTTAGAACTGTTGCCTCACAGCAAGAAGGTCCTGGGTTCGAATCCCGGGGTTGAACAGGCAGGGGCCTTTCTGTGTGGAGTTTGCATGTTCTCCCTGTGCCTGCGTGGGTTTATTCAGGTTTCCTCCCACAGCCCGAAAACATGTACATTAGGTTGATTGGTAATTCTAAATTGCCCATAGGAGTGAGTGCGAGTCTGTGTGGTTATCTGTATATGTGTGGCCCTGCGATGGACTAGCAACCTGTCCAGGGTGTACCCCTGCCTTTTGCCCAATGTGTGCTGGGATAGGATCCAGCAGATCCCTGTGACCCTAATTAGGAATTAAGGGGGTATAGAAAATGGATGGATGAATGGATGGATGGATGGATGGATGGATGTCTTTAATCATTGTGGTACCTCTGTTTGCTGAGGATCCTTTCCAGCTTGGCATCCTCAGCAGACTGCAGTGAGGATGAGGAGGTCAAGGGGCATGTGGAAGCAAGGTATTGGACTAGCTGTATGTGTTGTCCTGGGCGAAATGTACGTCCTTTGCCCTGACTGTACAACCACTCTGCTTTAAGCCTGGAATTGTAAATAAGCCATAGTTGATTTATATTCTCTTAATAAATCAATTCTTTTTCTCTTACAGCAAATCCTAATGTTTACAACAACATAACTGTAAATCTTTTAAAATTTGCTATGGTGGAATGGTGCACTTGAACCAAAAATGATCTTCAGATTAAAGGAAAAGTCCCAAAAACACATTAAATGTGTTTATATTAAAATATTGATCAAGTGCTTAGCATGTGTGTTGGTTGGTGAGATCACCGGGGGCATTGGTGGTACAGTTACAATCTCACACACTAAGGATAATGGTCAGGTGTCACTGTTAGTGGTTCTTTTCTTCGTCATCGTTTTCCAGTAAAGTGTAATGTCATAATAAAGAGAAATCCAATACATACGTAATGGAGACAGTTCAAAGTTGGACTTAAAGTTCCAGGAAGCTATGCAATTATATGATGCAGTTACACAGAGTTATAGCTTAAAATTTGCCCTGAAGTTAGTAAACTAGATGACAAGCATGATGCCAGTGGTGTTGGTGTTATTTGAGTTAGACTGTAGAGACGAGAGAACCGGACATTCCAGGAAGTATTTACAATATGCGGGTATTGAACAGCTTTTCAATCCAGTGCTATTTACTTTTCTACATCAACACATTGCAAATTATTTATAATCACACTATCTGGTGTCACTTAGAAGTCTGTGGAGTCTTCATGTTGTCTCAGAGAGCTTTTCCATGTCACCATATTGCTTGAGATCCAGATTTACACTGGAGTTTCTTTAACGCTGATTTGTGACAATATCTACTGCTGAAGTTGTTATACAAACTGAATATGACTGATTTGAATTGAAAAGGCTTTTGCATTGCTTTCTATATGGAGAGATAAAGCAAAGACTAAATTACACAGGCACCACTGCAAATAATGAAAGAACCCATTAACCAAAGTGAAAATAAACCAACATGCCAAGCAAAGAGCTTCAAGCCAAGGATTTCATTAGCTGATAAATACTGGATACTCCTGAAGATTACGAACTAATTCGAAAGATTGATATGCAAGTCGTTCAGAGAGAATTTCCTTCCTTAAATCCCATGTTCCCATCTTAATAGCTCTTCTTACGAAAAAATAAATTACGCACCCTTCTTTTTGTGACACCACATATCCATCAAGCACCTTCAAATTAAGGCACCAGCTCACGACATACGGACGATAATCACATCCGGGCAGTGAGGGTGTAGCCATCACACATGGGTTATTCATGATAGACAGCTGCTCAAGGTTGTGGAGAGGCGCTAAGTAGGACACCTGAATGAGACATTTCAAAGAGACCATTAAGTTAACACAACGATTTTAAGATGTTCTACAGACTCTGCGAGTTAATAAGATTGGACATCTTCATGACTACCTCAGCGAGGTCCCGGATTTCATTTTCAGCCAATGATAGAACGGTGAGGTTCAGAGGAAAATGGGCGGGGGAAGAACGCAGACTTGTTATAATGTTTCCATGGAGTAGAAGTGTCTGGGGCAAATGACCAGAGTAGTTATAAACATTATATAATTTGACACATGAATTTTAGCCACACTGAAAATATTCTGACACTCACCTTTAAGGCAGAGAGTTTTGAAAGGTCACCCGTGTGAGAAATGTTATTGTCAGACAGATCCAGATGTTGCAGTGCTACACAGCTGGTCAACTGCTCTATGACCTGAAAGAATAAAGAATCCTGACGGTCTGAAACCAAACACAGCCATCTTTTCACACTGCTGTTATTATCTGTACCTTGATGTTGTTTCCTGCTAAGTTGAGCCATTCAAGATGCACCAGGTCCTTCAGTCCCTCGATGTAGCCAATGCTATTGTTAGGGAGATTCAAGACCCTCAGTTGTGTAAGTTTCGACACGCCCATCATACGAACTAGCCGATTACATGCAACAGACAGCTGTTCAAGGGGAGAAAGTAAAAACACAGAGGTTAATGAACAAGGAAAAACTGTGTGCCATCAAAAAAACTGTAAAATTTAGAATTGTGCATGGAGGGATTTTGGGTTTGAATCTTCTCTAAAATATTTTATCAGTGTTCCAAATGCATATTCATGGCCCATACACTCCTACAGAGTGCCAAAAGTTTTGGGACACCCCTTCAAATCATTGAATTCAGGTGTTGTTTTTCGGGGGTTGGGCTCGGCCCCTTAGTTCCAGTGAAAGGAACTCTTAATGCTTCAGCATACCAAGACAATTTGGACAATTTCATGCTCCCGACTTTGTGGGAACAGTTTGGACAAGACCCCGTCCTGTTCCAACATGACTGTGCAGTGTATGTGATTGGTGCAGTAATTGCTTTATAAGGACATTCATAAAAGGTCAAGAACAAAAATGATTCCTCCATACTATCCGATTAACAGCAGGAGGAAAAAGAAAAAAAAAAAAACCTCAGGCAAATCTGGTGATTTGGTCACCAGATTTGATAATTTTCATTAGACCTGCCATAGATGTATTTTATTTACTATTCATTTTATTGCTATTAATGCAGAAAGAATAATTGATGGTAGATATTAAAAATAATGAAATGGCCAATTCAGAACCACCACAGCTTCCACTATTGATTGTCTTCCACCCAAATCGAGTCCATCACATTTGTAAATTAAATAATAAAGATCTCAGTGATGTTATTAAGCACATTTCCCCTATTTACTTATTAACATATTTCCACACCCCTGCCTGAACTTAATTCTGTGCCACACCGCTTCCGCAGCCACCTTTTGTACAGAACAATTAGAAACAAAGAACATCACAGGAAATCAGGTGAGATGATCTGCATATAAAGCATAATGCGGCAATCAGATTTCAGCAGTTTGGTTTGCAAGGGCAAATGCAAGTGGTCCAAATTATCAGGATACAACACACCACGAAGTGACCAGCTGTTAAACAGGGTCAAAACGGTCTGTGGAGATACCTGCTGGACAGCTGCGTTCTTCTCCAGATGTTCCAGTTTGATGACATGGTTTTGGTCTAAGATGAGTGTGTGGGTGTCCGCTGAACAGAAGTCTGGATCCAGCTTGTGGAGACCTTGACTTGAAAGGTCAACGAAACCAGGACCTTAACATAAGCACAGTGGTCAGAAGGTAAAAACGACTAGACCTGATCACTCAAGCCAGCGCATTTTGGCTCATTGCCTGATGTTTTAAATGGAAACACAAACTTTACTTTGATATATTAAGCGCCAAATGATTAAATAATGCAACAGATTATACACAGCCATAGCTGCCCTTAGTGACCATTACAGTGTTTACAATAACAGAGGCTAGTCACTTCGATAAATAGCTAACGCGCGCTGATAACGATTTACTAAAGCTTCCAAGCCATGTTATTTTAAACACAGCTTAATGGGAACCACTATAAAAACCATATATCGAATTGCTGAAAGTAAAACCCCAATCCTACCGTCGACTTTAGCCATTTGAGTGACAGGATGATGAACACCAGCTTTCTCCGTCGCCGCCATACTTCCCGCTTCAGTCACCGCCACGGCAACCGATCACTCATTTGATTGGCTACATAAACAACTGTATAAAAATATTTTTGGACAATTTTACAAGATTTATACTAAACCCGCGACTTCATCCACGCTTATCATTAGCAAAAAATATAACGTTTTCATCACACGACTTTATATCTTTATAAACCGGCTACCCACAATTCCACTTCCTCTTTCCTGTCTCTCTCTCGCCGCCATGAAGTACGTGTTTTCTATATACATGTTATCCATAACCATCTAACTTAAAATCTGTAAAGTCCGTCCATATTTGGGTTCATTTCACAAATTAAAGCTTTATTGTTTCGTTAATAGAGTGTTATTTCTCACTTTGCAGGGTCGAGTTGTGCAGTTTCAGCGGGTATAAGATATATCCCGGCCACGGCCGGCGATATGCCCGAATCGACGGAAAGGTAAAGGCGGCTTCATTAATGTCTCCTAAAGCCTCGAATATTTCATTTTATCTTGAAGATAATGAATTGTTTGTCCCTCAGAGACTAATATAAGCTTTTAGTTGGGTGTAGTGTTCTGAATAAAACACTAATATAGCAGTGCAGGCAGTTAGCATAGCATAGCATAGCATGGGCCTAATAAGTAGGTTAGTAAATTCCTCCGGCTGCGTGAACAACTTCTCAAACATCTCCAAACACTCAGGTTTAACCCTGTTACTGCTGTCTTCACTACAGAAAGTTGCTTTTAAGCTTTAAATGTCTGCCTATTTAACCTGTCAACAGTTTAGACGACTAGCTTTTTATTTATGCTAAGTGCCTCACACAGTGTTGGTGTTCTGCCTGTGCAGTTGGTCCATGTGTTCAGAGTATTTTTATTAAACCTCAATGAGAATATTTGGTGTCCAGTGCAAAATAATCTCACAAAATGCTCCTAGTCAAAATAAATATACCTATTTTATTTACAGGCTGAAATTTCTGATTAATAATGGTAGTGAGAAACAGTAACACAAGTACAAAAGTGGAAGAATCACGATTGGAAGTGTTGCTCTTCCCGTCATTATTGTCTCCTCTTTCTACTGCAGGTGTTCCAGTTTCTGAATGCCAAGTGCGAGTCTGCGTTCCTGACCAAGAGGAACCCCAGGCAGATCAACTGGACCGTCCTGTACAGGCGCAAACACAAGAAGGGCCAGTCTGTAAGTCTATATCATCTGACTCAGTTCGCACCAATGGACATGGTTATAGATCTTTTTTTTTTTAAAGTTATCTGTGAGATTTTCCATGAGCTGATAAAACGTCCAATGCTAATAACTCTTATAAGTGGGGTTTATTTTGCCAGGTCAGCTGTGCAAAAGCATTTTAAGATGGATTACACACACGGGCAGGATCTTAACATGCTTTCTGTGATTCTAAACAATTGCTAACTTCTCCTGATATGTGTTTTGCTCTAACAGGAAGAGGTGACAAAAAAACGCACACGCCGCGCAGTGAAGTTCCAGAGGGCCATCACTGGTGCCTCTCTCGCTGAGATCCTGGCCAAGAGGAACCAGAAGCCCGAGGTGCGCAAGGCCCAGAGAGAGCAGGCCATCAGGTCAGTAATTGATCCTTTTATGAACTGTGTGCATGAAAACGTTTATTGCTGCCAGATTGGATGCAATTAATTTTTTCTTCAAAGTGTGGATTTTTTTATTTAATTGCATGTTGTATTGATTAAGAAAATTGAGGACACCAAATTGTATGTATGGGGGGGAACGCACCTCTTTATTTGGATTTTTCCCTGAGATCTGGTTCATTCCTGTGCCTAATCAGCAACGGGGATGTAAGACATTTGTTTTTATTGTGCTGTGAATAATCCTAAACTAGCTGATGCGTCCTACTGATCACTCTGTCTACAGTGTGAGCTACCTACTGCCTACTAATATAACTACTGTACAGGGTGTTTCAAAAGTCTCTCTACACTGAGTAAATTCACTTCATTTGGGTAAGCAGATATTGTGGTAGAATACTGTAGAAAAATGAGCGCTTTTTTTTTTTTGCACCTTGATACAAGTGAGATTTTTCATTGGTTAGAAGCTTGTCACTAAGTACCCCAAGTGCTAAAATGGTTGTAATTATCAGAACCTGCATTTTGTATTAGTTTGTAATTATACTCATATGGAGTCTAGGAATTTCAATCCTGCATTTATTTCTTCTTCCAATATATTAGTTCTTATTCTAACTAATATTTTCAGGCGTCTTTTCATATCTTTTGTGTGGCTCAAGTGCCTGTTTATCGATTTAAATGAAAAACTACTTGATGCTCATGTTAATGTTTACAGAGTACAGAACCTACAGCTAACAAAAAAAGCTAATTTAACTGTGCTAGTGTTAATCTCAGTGCCTCTTGTTCTCTGTGCTGATTTTACTTTCCCTTCTGTATTTGATAGTAAACGTAAGCTTAGATGAGCATTAATGCGATTGAGCTGTATTCCATGTGTTGACACTTTTGGCTGATATACTACACTTGCTGTTCATGTGCTGGACATTTATTTAATTAATTTCTATTTCAAATCCATTTATGGCCAAACATACGATTATTTTTTTTGCCCTCAAATCGAAGTGAAGAAAACAATATGGAAATTGCAGGTGGGGTTAAGAGTGTTAAAAATCCTTGGCTAATTAAGTACTTGTTTAACGTCAGAAATTATTTCAGAACACTTTCAGAATTCAGGCTGTTCCTGTAATCATCCACTGATGTAATGCATGTTTTATTAGAGGATCCCCTGATGTTTTTGCAACAAGTTTCTCAAGCCTCGTTTGTGTAAGTTGGAAGGAATGTGTTAGGGAATTTGCTTAGAATGGGTTGCTTGAAAAATATAATTCTACTTTAATCACAGATGAGGGTCTTTTTGTTCCATTCATGTAGAGGTACATCTCCCTCTAGATCTGATTCTCTTAGTTAATTCCTTGGCTCTTGCATCTGGTTGTTCCAGTAATGTTTGGTGTTGGTTTGAAATTTAGTTCAGCCATATCACTGGACAGCTTTTGAACATGAAGTGCTAGATTGTATTTGACCACTGGTTTATTGCTCACTGTAGACTTTGTCAAACCAGGCATCTCTTATGGGAATTTCTTTCTCTTAATTCCTCAGGGCTGCTAAGGAGGCCAAGAAGGCAAAGCAGGCAGCCAAGAAATTGACCACCAAGAGTACCAAGGTAAGTGAAAACTTGCACTGTTTTGTTTTACTGGGAAGTAGGATAAAAACTGAGTGCACTTAGCTTGGTCAGGTGTTTATACAAGTATCAAAGTATTATAAGTATGGCTTGTTGTGTGGTTTTTGTTGCCCCTTGAGGCGTTGCAGTACGGCGCTGTGTCGTTGCTGTGTCATAAGGTGGCATAGAACAAAAGGGCTATGTTTACGCCTAGTACCCGACTCAGAAAATGGGTTCTCAGTGTCTTTATAGCCCTATAATTCTTGTATAGTAGCTGTTTAATTCCTATTATATAATGTAGGTTTCCTACAATAAATTACATTTTGCTTTAGTTTGTTGAAGTCATGTTACTGTCCTCCGCAGGCCCCTGCCAAGGCAGCACCCAAACAGAAGATTGCTAAGCCCATGAAAGTCAGCGCTCCTCGTGTTGGTGGAAAACGTTAAATTTCTTTGGTGTTTTGTGTACTAATAAAATTATCACAATACCATATTTAGGACCTGTTGACTTTCTTCCCCCTCCTTTACTCGCAATTTGTTACTGATGGATTATAAAGGCAAGGACATACAGAATGTGCTCTTGTAGCATTTGTGGCCTTTCAGTTTTATTTGTATATCAGTAGGTATTGTCTCTCAAGAGTAAAAATGGCAATTTTAGGTTAATTTACCCTCAGTGAGCAAGCCTGAGGTAGTTATGGTTAGTAAAAGCATGGGATGAAATGAGGAAGAAACCTTGAGAGGAACCATACTCAAAAGGGAGTGCATCCTCATCTAGGTGACACTGAAGTTTGTGTATAAATATTTTTTCTGCTTGTTGTTTGAGAGTTTTGCCTTCAAGTAAAATACATAATTAGATTCAAGTGAGGGACCTGATCTGAGACTTAAACATTCCACTTTGCAAAAATAGAAATCTTCATTTGCTTTGAAGGTATACCTCAGGTCTATATGTGGATTAGAATATAATACATCCATAATATACAGCATTGCTTTGAAATGATTTGATTCAAAGAATTCAAAGAACTTTATTAATCCCCAATTCCTTACATATTAAAGTACATCTTACCTGTAGATATCACACTGAATTATATGCATGGTTAAATAGTTCATATTCTGAGTTCTTTTATACTCTTTCTGTACCGGTAGTAACTAACATTTATAACTGATGCTGTTCTAAGCTTATATTACACACAAAAACCTCAGTAAAGGTAAGAAAAGCCTGAAAAACTTAATTCATGAAAACTGTTGTGTTCTTTCCGATTATCAGAACAGCCATAAAATTTGGATTCCTTAAAAAAAAAAGTAATATAAAAAATAGGTGCAATGGTATTTGAAGAAAAACTTCAGATATTAACAGGATAAATATAGGCAGATCTGTTGTAAAATAAATGATAAAACCCACAAATTATATCCACTTATATTTTGTAAAACTCTATTTAGCATAAGCTTGTGAAATATTGAGATTTGTTTCTGGGTCTGAAATGTAAATAAGAATTCTGCCAAAATGGCACTTTTTAATTAAAATGACAAAGTCTTGGTATAGTATCTAAATGATACAGAATACATCACATCTACATCTGATCATCTACAGAATAAAATGTCCTTTGAATTGAAAGGATCTGTTAAATATAAAAGCTGTGTCTGTAGATGACTGGTTTCAGTCCTGAAAAAGTTTCGAATTTTCTCTATTTACACACCAAATTCAAAATTTGCTTATTTGCTGATAGCTTACTCAGTAGCTTTAGCTTACTCAGATGCTAAAGATGTAAAACCCTGATCAGCAGTGGCCTGTAGCTTCAAACGAAGTTGCTGAGTTTATCTTGAGCAAGAGTAAGACGGTCCACGCGGTTCTGCATGTCAATGCGACGTCTGCTGATATCTGACTCTTCACGCAAAGCCTCGGCCACGTTGGCACCGTCCATTAAACCAAACATCTCGCTGCACAGCAGCTGAGCAGATTCCTTCAGCATGAAGTACCTGATCAGCATGGGCACCTGATCAGCCAAGCGCTGCACCACGATCTGTCAGGAGAGGGAAAAATCTCTAACTCAAATAATTTCCAGGTTTAAAGGTAAATGTCTAATGCATGTGTATTTTTCTGTAGATTTTACATTTAGTCGATCTAGTTTAGTAGCACAGTTTTGCCCAAAATTATGTAAAGTATTAAATTAAATAATTATTTGAACCTTTTATTAATGTAATAAGTAAGATGTTTTCTTAATATAATTGAAAATATTTGATTTGCATTACACATTCTCTCCCGTTTAAAAAAAAAAAAAAAAATTATTTATAGTCTATATAGTAATAATAATAATAATTATTATTATTATTTTATATGAAGCCAAACTAAAATGTACTTTATTAACCAATTGACTACTAAAATCTACCTCGTAATAAGCCCGCAGCATTTCAGGATATTTGTTTCTGCTGTCAAACCCAGCAAAATTGTCTTCTGAAGCCTGAAGTCCATCAGTAGCATTAACATCATTCAAGGTTTTGAAGTAGATGCCATCTTGAGTGTAGACCAGTTGCTCCATCTCAAACTGCTCCCTGATCCTCTCCTCCACCTTGGCTTCCTGCTTTGACTGAATGTTGTCTATCTTGTTCTGGGATGATGAATTGATGTAATTATACAATGACTGGATTTAACTATTTCCAAAACATTTCCTACATTTAGGACACCAATGCTTTAAAACTTAAAAATAACTTGAAAATATTTACCATTGCAACAGACTGGAGGTAAGGGTAGTTGAGAAAGCAGGTTTTGGACACATCTGAAAACTGTTTCTGAATGGTGTCTGAAACACACAAGTTCATACATTATATACAAGCACAGATTTACTACATACATGAATGCTTTGGTTTCTTGTGGGGTTTAAAATCCCATCATTTTTTCTTGTTCACATCAACAGAGACAAAAAAGAGAGGCTTGTGGTATAATAGTATCAGAAGCTCTGCTTTGTATCTTTGTGTTTAACCATCTCAATGATATAACTCTAATATGGAAATCTTGTTCTTGATAGTGAGCTGTCAGTTAATTTTCTTGGTTGTGGTTTGTTCCATGCACCTTTCAGATGCTGATAAATTAACTTGTTACTGGTCTACTAAACTTATTGAAAGTTGATGAATGGAAGTTGTGAAGGTTAAGTGGTGGAAACCTACCTCTGATGACCCTGAGTGTGTCAATGGCTGGTCCTGTTAGCAGGATCACAAGCTTCTGTACCACCATCTCAAACACCTTGTAGTCACTGAAGCCAGGCAACTCTCGTCCTCTGTGCTTCAGGTCATATTCAGCCACCACTTCCTGGACCGTTTTGTGGACTGTATTGGGTATAGAATTTGACCAAAAATCATCTTTCCCATCAGTTCCCATTAAAAGGCATCATTATAATTAGAGTTTCCACAAGACTAATTTTATTTGCTCTGCACTAATTACTAGCTAAAATTTGGGGTGTCCAATGTTATCGGAAATGATGGATGCAGGTTTTCATTACAACCAAACAGAAGCCTCACCAGAGTCTATTCTGGTGATTCATCCCCAGGTCAGGATTTTGCAATTATCCCTGTACAACTCTCTGATCTCCCCTTCGGCCATTGCTTGCAACCTTGGGGTAACTGGCCTTTTCCTCACGTTACTAATGTGACTCGCTTATGTTGGTTTCTTTGCTACAACACCAGAAGGATTTTTATCCACTCAGGCTGCTCAGGTGCTTGCTCAGTCTCTTGTAATTTCGAGACTGGACTACTGCTAGCAGGTCTACCTCTGAACGCAATTCGTCTTCTGCAAATGATCCAAAATTTAACTTGCCTAAGTTTTCACACACCACCCCACACTGCACTCCCTCCAATGGCTTTTGGTAGCTACACGCATCAGATTCAAAACCAGCTTCCTCTTACCCCAAAGCTATTATTACTCTCACACCGCACTGTGCTCCCTCCGATCTACTATTGCTTGACTGGTTCCACCATCTCTCAGTGTACAGGGTAGGTACTACATCTAAACTCTTTTCTGTTCTGGCACCAAGGTGAACTTCCCCTAGATGTCTGAACAGCTGAGTCACTGTCCAACTTCAAACTATGGGTGAAGTACCTCTTGCTGAAAAACTCCTGCTTATTTTCTCTGTTTGTTTTATGTATCCTAAGTCTGTGACTTAGTGAACCAGTGCTGAAGTATTCATTGATAGAGACTTCAAAGCACTCTTTTACATCGCTCTGGATAAGGGTGTCTGCCAAATGCTGTTAATGTAAATGCAATGTAATTGTACTGAAAGTTAAGATCAACTGATTAAACAGGTGGAATCAGGTGTGGTTCCTGCTTTATTGATATGAAACCTGCACCCACACTGGCCCTTTGTGGAGAAGATTGGACACCCCTGTTCTACACCATTGTTCTCTGCATGGAGACAGTGTGCTTTCGAAGAAAATCTATTTTGGCTATTGAAAATTACTAAAATGATTTAGCATGGCTTCTGCATATGAACTGTGTACTCACATGATCCCTTTGTGTTGTCAAGATGGTCTTTCCACTTTTTAAATTCAGACCGAAGAATTACAAACAAGTTATCATTGTTGACCACTTCTCCAGATGTCAAGCGGTTGATCTTATCATTAAATTTCGTCAAGGTCTGAAAGAAAAAGTGAACATGAAGATGATTTAGGCAGGCCGGTATAGGGCTCTGGATTTAAAAAAAAAAAAAAAAAAAAAAAAAAAAAACAATATATATATATATATATATATATATATATATATATATATATATATATATATATAGAAAAAAGAAATTTACAAACATCAATAAAAAAGGTCTTCCTCTTCTGTGGATCCAGTGGTGGGCCGGATTCACACTGACTCAGCTCTTTTCTAAAGCTCCACAGCTGCTTCTTGATCTCTTCTGAGATCAGTGGTAAGGATTTCTAAAAATAAAATAAAATACAAACAAACAAACAAACAAACAAAGAAAACAACAAAAACAGCAAAATTAGGTCATAAACCCTACAATTAATGGACTAACATTTTGTCACACAACCACTGACAAATATGTCCATTGAAGTAATTATATAGTTTTCTTGCTTTCAAGTCTGCATTTTTCACTAAATTCTTTTATAGCTCAGACCACATACAGTGTCAACATACAATGTTCATGTTTGTCAAATGATTGAAGTTGCTAAAAAGCACACAACCCTGAACAGCCCCATCATCACTTCTACTTGTTGACACCTAGTGAGTTTGGTTGCCCATTTGCTTCTTCCACCAGCTCCAGATCACTTGTCAGAAGTGGCTGCTGGTAGAAGAGCAGGATACAGGGCCTCCACCCAGCATTGCATGACAAGGCGATCCAGCTGGCAGAGGACCATTTGCTGCTATATAGGGCATATATCTTTTATCACTCACTTTCTCTCTTGTTCTTCCTTGATTATCAAAACAAACTCCCCAGTCTTGTGTTTTCCGTTCTCTGTCCTCCCCTACTTCTTCTGAACATGTGATATCTTCTCTAACTCCTTCTCTTTCTACACAAGTAGAACCTTCAGCATTCAACAGGACTGGAGCATTGCCCAGACAATGTTGGAAGTTGGACATTTTCATGATCAGTGTTCCCTTCAGAAAGGGCATGATTGGTGAATGTGATGTATCTACATGTGGATGTAAGTAGAGGCAAAGCTTAATCCTCACTTCACCCATCCACTAAATCTTGGGACAAATTGGACAAGATTTCAGGATGAGTCTTGCAGTAGCAAGGCATGGTGTGAAATGTGCACAGTGAAGGCTATAAGGAGTTGCTGGAGTGGTTGTTGCAAGGCTGGGCATTTGGGGCAGGATAAAAGACTAAATTGTCTCATGGCCAGCTTCTATTGGCCAGGATTTTGTGGTGATATTTGCAGGTGGGGCTGTCAGCCACTCCAAAAGCACCGTTGTGCCCATTACCACTCTTCAAGGTCCCCTTCAAATGAATTGGCATGGAATTCCTCAAACCATTAGAATGGACTGTACAAAGCCATCCTAGTTAGTCCTAGTGGATTATGCAGCACACCAGCTGGAAGCAGTACCTCTATGCAACATCACAGCCTGGTTTTGCGGAGGTGCAGAGATCCCACAAGCCTCCACAGGGTATCCCGTCCTTTAATTATCATAGAGGCACAAGCTTTGTGGTGTCCTAGATGTCATTAAGAAAATTGGGACAAGGGACATTCTTCCAGCAAAAATTCTATTCAGGAAATCAATAGAGGTGAATTTGCTACAGCCACAAGAACAGCAATTCTGCATGTATAATGGGGGACTCAACTGCACCGGGAGATAAAGTACTGATTTAAATTTTTAACTTTAAGTCAAGCTCTAAATTATTCAAAGTGGCAAATAGAGCAAGTGGCAAGGACCCTTTGAGGTCACACAGCGAGTCAGAGAAGTTGAATATGAGGTCAGTGAAATGGATGGAGGTGGTACAAATCAAAAATATAATCTTAATCTCCTAAAACCATGGAGAAAGGCGGTTCATGTGGCTATGGTGATGGTGGTTCCTGAAAGAGAGGAACTGGGACCAGAGGTAAGTCCAAAAAGTGCAGTCCAATTGACCCTGGTCCCCTGTGAAGACCACCTGCCACCATCCAGAGAGCACAAGTTGCCAGTATGCAATGATAATTGTCTGCTGTGTTTGTCTACACGGAACCTCAGAGAAAACCACATTAAGACTTAAAAGGATGGTTGTGTGCCCACACCAGTTGTGCCTGAACACAAAAACTGTGGTTCGAGTGGTGTGCAACTGGGCAGTTGGAAGTACGATATTTGGCCTTCTACTTGGGCCATGCCCAAATTTATAAGACAGCAGTGATTAGGCCTGTCCAAGAGCCAAGACCAAAAAGGGGTTGCATTTCCTGGGGGTGGCTGGCAATTATACACTCCAATGTCCTTACCCTCCAATACTACCTGCTGGGGTGCCCTTTTACCCTCTCTTCCAGTCAAGGCCCACTGCAGTGGCTACTCTGTGTAAAGGATGCCAACATGTGGACCACTTTTTGGTACCTAGCCATTAAGATTTAAGGTGGTTTACAGACTGTGTGCACAGATAGTGGTGGCGGATCACCTCTTCTACCTAGAGGGGCATTCGTGTTATGGTAGGTGGCAGCACAAACATGTCCAACACCAGCTGTGAACGGATAGAAGGTGGTTCGAACTAGCAGTATTGATTCTCAGCTGTGTCATATCAGTTTACTAATGTGTGTGTCTGTGTGCATTCAGACCCTAGTGACAGACAACAATTTACATTGAAAGAATAAATTATAGTATAAAGAGTAAATAGAGTGGAAACATACTTTGATGTGATCAACCAGGTCTTGAGTCAGTTTGGTGGCAAGGCACTGAATAGTTGCTTTCTCCTCATACAAAAGGCAGCTGGCAATAAGACAATTACATTAAATTACCAGGTACCACTATTGGGTCATAGAGAAGAAATAACAAATGTGTATTTCATACCTGAAATATTCATGACGTCTGAAGAATTCCCTCTCTACTCGAGTGGCCTCAGTCAGAGAGATCTTTTCATCAATTTGCTTTTGGCCACGGCACTTAACAATGACATAGCCTTTACTTAAGGGAATGACCTGATTTCGGACTATATCCAAGATGTTCTTTTCTGTTCCCTTGTCTATAAGGTCTGGCTTTGTAAGAATAGCTGTAAGAATACAAAAAAATATAATAATAATAATAATAATAATAATAATAATAATAATAATAATAATAATAATAATAATAATAATAATAATAATAATAATAATAATAATAATAATAATAATAATAATAATATGATGTCACTGTTTTTGTTAATGAACTTTGATACTTTACCCAGAGTCCTTTTTCCTTCAGGATCCACTTCCTGGGCCATTTTCAGAGCTTCTGTTGTTGCTATGTCAACATTACATGGTACTACGACCAAATTTATAGTTTGATCCTTCTCTATATATTTCCCAATGAGATTTTTGATCTAGAAGAGACAAGCAATGTTACAATTCAACTAAAGGCCTTAATCTGATTAGCAAAAAGAGTCAAATTACAGTTTACACTGACTTGATATCCAATGTCTTCAGGTTGACCTTTTACAGGAACTCTGGCAATCCCAGGGAGATCGATCAGTGTGAGGTCACATACATCAGGAGCCATGATCTCCAGAGTGATGAGTTCATCACAAATTCCAACTCCTTCTCCAGCCAGCACATTCTGGGCTGTTACAGAGATGGAGTAAGCATTATAAAAAAAATTCAAACATATCTCCTTGAAGTGTTATAAGGAATTATCATGACTGTTACTTTGATACAAGATTATACAGAATTATACACATAGTAAATTTAGGGCAAAAAATTTTTTTTTAATCTAATGGCAGAAACCTGAAATTCTAAAGCAGAACCTGAAAGCAAGAACCTGCCAGTAAGGTTCCCCTTTTCAGAAGCATAAAAAAGAAATTTTAGTGGTTTGTCTTTATCTGTTTAGTTATTTTTTTTTCACAAATGTTACTAACCTTCCTCAACATAACCCTCAACCAGTGATGGGTCATTAAACTCAATGAACTCTTCTTTGTAAGATATTACGGCTCGCCACTGAACACCACATTTTATCTTCCTCAGCTTTAGCTCCAGTGGACATCTTGTCACAATACCTAAAGTTGAAAAAGTACATTAAACATCAGCTTTTTCCTGCTTCTATTAATATCAAACAGAGAAACATGACTTACTGTGTGTGTGTGTGTAAAAAGAAGAAGTGAAATGTGAATTGAATTGCTAGAAATTTTTATAGTCAAATTCTAACATAAAAGTGGTAATATGTGCAATGTGTTATATTTATTGCTCTGTAAGAGAAATAAGAAATCACTCACCACTCCCTCTGGGCAGTGCCACCCCAGATAGTGCTTCTAACACAGAACTTTTTCCAGAACTCTGATCTCCAATTACAGCTATAGTTGGCAAAGCCAAATCTTCATCAATACCAATCAGCCTCAAAGAGTCAATCAGATCGATATAAGGACGAACTTTCTCCTCTAAATGGCTGTGGAAAACTCCTTCCATTGGCTTACTGTGAAGAAGTAAAAGGCATTAAGTTTCACATTTGACAGTCACACAAGCTGATGATTGTTTGATCCCATTAAATTTATACTGACCTGTTCTGACCATCATAAGCGATATTTTCATAACTACCTTGTTCACTCTCCATTGTCTAGGAAACAAATTCCAAAAGTTTTTTTTTTTACAAGAAGAAATATTTAATTTACTCTCACATCATAGAAATGAAGGTATTTCGCTTACCTGGCTGAGTACAGCAACTTGATTTCACAAGGAATGTGAATAAACTGAAAGGGATTCATGTGACTATTTATACACACACACACACACACAGAACCTATATGCCACACCTCTGGATGAAAAACTGGATGTAAAAAATTCCACATTTGTGCAATAGATTAGAAACCAAAAGTAAAACAACTAAATGTGTGGGTTTTCCCATGTTCCCTGTTTGGACTTTCCATGGTTTTATTATGCTTCCTTATTTGTCACATAAATCCCATAGTTTCCAGTTTCTGAAGACTACAAGATGGGAAAAGTATTTTGCAAGGTATAATGTGTGTTTGGATAAGATCTGACATTAAATCCAACAACCTTCAGAGTCTCTATAGCTGGTAATCTGCAGTTTAGTAATTGTAGTTACTGAATGTTATCAGCTCTCCCCCACCGAGTCCCTCACTGTATTTGAACCATAAAGGTTCTCTGACCTCCTGTAGGCCAAAGACATGTCTCAATATGTTCGTCAAATATTTTTCTAAAATAGAACTTGTGTTATGTGACTGGCTTAATTTCACATAGAAAATTATTATTAATAAAAATAATAAAAATAATAAAAAAGGTAAAAAAATGTTTTTAACAAGATGCTTACTCTACCATTTTATGATGATCAGGTTGTGGTGACGGTAACAATGTGTTAAAAGTGTAAATATGAATCATAAAAATTCTTTGTTTCTTTTTCAAAAATTCTATTTTTGATTTTTAATCTGGTCAGGGTTTGACCAGCCTACATTTACAGCCTGGGAACACTAAAAAATGTTTTCAATTCAATTTATTTGTATAGCACCTTTTACAATGGACATTGTCTCAAAGCAGCTTTACAAAAGAAGAGAAACAGAGAAAGGAGAAAATAAATAAATAAACAAACAAACAAAAATAAAAAATAAAAATAAATTATTAACTTAAATTATTAACCTATTTTATCCCTATTTTATTTTATCCCTAAAAAAGCAATTATCACCTGGTGGTCTGGATGCAAACCACGTATTGTAGTGAATTAAACCTGGCACTAAAAAAATATTACAAAACAACCGTTCATGCATGATGTGTATATATGTCTATGGGTTAACTGTTCCTTTTAAGGTGCCTACACTTAGTAAACAAATGCAGACTACCAGGTGTAGACATATATGCACACATAATGCACGATCAGTTCTTTCTTAATATTTTTAAATATGTCTACACCTGTTAGAAGAAGTGTTATCACCTTAAAAAGGAACAATTAATGGCTATGGTGGTGATCCAACAAACACAAAGTGACATCAACACAAGATCAACACAGAATCAGTGAAACAACCCGTTAACTTGAATAAGGTGACTAATAAACCAACACGAAACAGATGAGCATAATCAAGGTGGGGAAATGGAACCAACAACAAAAGATGTTCAAACGCTGTGCAAGTGTGTCCTCTAGTGGAGGATTTGTCCAGGGTGGCCTCGACATAGATCCCTCCTTAAGGTGTGAAGTGCCCAAATTTAATAGGGCTTGGAAACCTGGGTGGAGTGGAAATACAGTGAGGCTAAGGATTATACTGCAAAACCTTCAGGTGTCTGATAGTAAAATGAAGATGAAGAAGATGAAAAAGTAAGATGAAGACTAGAAAATTCACCACAGCAATGACCAAAAGAATACATCCAAATTAAAAAAGAAAGACTTAACCAAAAGAAGATCAGTATTTTTGAGTGACTCAACCAGAGCCCAACTAAAAAGCTGTGGAGTGACCTGAAGCGTTGCTGGTGTATAAAATCAATGGGTGACTAAGTTTTTAATGCAGCTAATTTAAGCTTTTCCTTTTTTCCATAAAAAATGTCTGTATTGTAATTTCACCATGAGGGTGTAAAAAGACACGATTTATCTTGGTCTTATTGTTTTACATCTCAAAAACCTACCATTTTAAGAGGAGTGTGTAGACTTTTTACTGTGTATATATTGTTTCATTTCCCCTTCCTGGTCTGAGCTGTTACTGAGGTAACAACAGATGTTAAAAGAAAAGTATTTATTCTCCTTCATAAATATCCTATTTCTTCCACGACAGTAGTCAAAAGTAGTAATGTCATGTGCCAAAATGATGTTGTGTGTTTATATGTATGCGATTATATGTATTAATTAATATGTAGGAATATATTTGAACAGTCTGCTGAAGAAAGAAGAAAGAGTTAGATTTAGTCACAATAACATTCACACACTACTGTGCAAGTGAAACTGAAACTAAAAGTAAATTAGCTAAGGATGAGAAAGTCTTTTTCTGATCAAGAAAATTTCTAGTCTTTCTTTGTTTTAAGTTGTAGAAAAATATCGGGAGCACATGACTAAACACGATGAAACACTATGTACACAAATGAAATGTTGTAACTGAGAAACACCATTAGCTAGTTTATATATTACAAAATATTCCAGATATAACTGTGAATAATTTGATGTTCTTTATATTAACATAACATAACCACACAAATAAATCTCCTTTGTCATTTGCACCAATTAATATTTACAGACCACCAGGATTATACCCTGAATTTCTACATGAGTTTGCCGGACTTTGACTGGAGCTTTTATTTTTTTTAATTTATTTTTGGATTGCAAAATTTTGTTAATCCATAAGACCCTTTGAGTCTCTGGCTATCGTACAATGTTACACTTCTTAGTCTTGATTTTATTTTAAAGTTGTCATGGACTGCTGGACAGTTCCCTGCCTGAACACCAGAGGGCGGTCTGACAGGGTTTGCTTATACCTGTGCCATGTGTGTTTGTTTATGTTTTGTGTTCTCACGTGTTTACCCTGCACGATCCTTAGCCCCCCCCCCCCCACAGTGTTTCTGTGTATGTTTCTGTTTATTTTTTAAAAATAAAGTATTATTATAAAGTATTATTAATAAAGTATAGTACTATCCCGACTAGCTGCTATCCCTGCACTTTTTTGCCCTGCAAATCCCAGTGGGTTTTGAAGCATTTGGCTGAATCTGAGCAGATAATATAGAACTATAGAGAATCATCATGCTACTCTTTTCAGCAGACTTATAAATAACTACAAAGGAACCAGATGCTTCTAATCTAGAGCAGTTCCTTCCTTTCTCCATACTTATCCCATTTATTATTCTGGTGCGAGCTGCAATTTGTCTAATCTCTTCCTAAGATTTTATTCCAGAACTGTATGGGATTTTTAGGGGTAGGGTTTTTTTTTTTGTCTTAAAGCTTGTTAATTGCTTACATCTTGTGATAAACTTGCTGATGAAGTCTTCTCTTGATTGTAAACATTGAACATTTTCTTGTGTAGCATTTCATACTTACTGAAGTATATTGCACATAATTCTAATAAGCCTGACATAAACATGATAAAACATGGATTATTATCCAAAAAGAAAACCCCAGATTGCATACAGTTTGACCTGCTAAATCAAAATGCTATATATTTTCAGCATACACAATATTAAGTCATCATTCTGAATACTCTGAATATTCATAGAGAAATAATCTTATTTTCTGAGCTCTTATATTTGGATTTCTGTGTTCAACAAAATACCACATTGGAGCTGTTGTCTAAGCTTCATCTTATATCACACATAAATACATCATAAAGCGTGAGCTAAAACATTTAAGAACATTGCAACAATTTTTGTCAAATTATTTTTAGTAATCAGCAGAATAGCCATGGTACTTGGATTCCTTAAAAAGTAAAAAAAAAAAAAAAAAGTATATACCTTTTTAATAAATAAAAATAATTTATTATTACATAATTACAATTTGTTATTAGTACAAATATATTTTGTTATAAAACCTAATATCGAGATTTGGTCAGAATCATGAATGTCAGTTGTATCTATACTTTCATTAAGAAGTCTTGCTACAGAATACAGTATATCTAAATAAACAACTACAGGCCAAAATGACCCTTCTGTGAAATCTTCTGCTGTTTCTGTAGATCAGTGTTTTTAGTTCTGAAGGGTCACAACCCATGTGGAAAAGAGGTGTGCTTAATTGTATTGTATTGCAGATAATATATTATAACTAAAATTGAAGGTCACTTAAGTGAACTTCAGTAGAGTACACATTTTATTGACAATATTTTTGAACACACTTAAGTGCACTTTTTAAAAATGCACTTTGTAATAATGTCTAATTACATTTTACTTAAACATACATTTTAAATCATTATGTTTTTGTAGTGCTTTAAAGAAGTACACTTATTTTTGGTATGGACTAATGCACAAAAGCACATGTACAATAATTGATTTTAAATGCAACTTAAGTCTGTTGTCCAAAATTATATTTCTTAATGTATTTTATGTACTTAGTCAGAGTACAGTTTGTAATGGTAATGTGTTGTATTTCACATCTGTTTTCAAAATAAATAAAAAATCATTAAGCAGAAGACATAGTTGTTTGATATGCAGATTTTTTTTAATGATCTCAGTACTTACACAAGAAAACACACACTTATCCATTTACAGATTACATTGAGTATCTAAAGCACACTTACAGTATACAAAGGATTGTTATAACATTTCTTTATAGCATTTAGCTTAAAGCACAGTTTCAATTCTTCATTCTTATAAAAAGCATGTTTCAGATGGTGTAAAACTAGATTCTATAGTATTCTTACCCAATTCAGCAATACTGTACACACTATTTCTATTTCCCTTTCTACATTATTTGGGAAAGGTATGACAAACCACCTTTTTCCGGTTGAGAACCATGGCCACAGATTTGGGGGTGCTGATCCTCATCCCAGCTGCTTCGCACTCAGCTGCGAACTGCCCCAGTGCACGCTGTAAATCACTATAGTTTTTTTGCTTGTTGTTTTTTAATGCTTATTTTGATTTTTGAACATGCTGTGGTCCAGACTGGTTTGTCGCTTTGATTTATACTTACAGCAATTATGGATTTTATCCTTCACTACCCTGAGATTAGAATAGCCAATAAGACATTTCCAGGTTTTGATTCAGAGTGCAGAATCTGTTGTGACAGTGACTCCATAATCATTTGCGTTTACCTGTGATGTGCTGCTTTGAGACTCTACAGCTCTCTCTGGTAGTCTCTGGGTGTCATCAGACTGACTGCAATTTGTCTCATCACAGTGAAGCTCAGTTAAAGTTGTCTGTATGATTAATAACAAATAAAACAAATGTCAGTTGTATGTTTTGCATTAAAAATAAAAACACTTAGGGAATATTAAACATAATCAGGTTTGAGAAACACAGGTATGCTCTCTCCCTCTCTCTCCCTCTCTCTCTCTCTCTCTCTCTCTCTCTCTCTCTCTCACACACACACACACACATTTGTTGCACTATATAACCTCTAAACCTATATGTACCCATCACAGAAACTTGCAAAACACTAGATTTAAATAAGAACATGTTTTGGTTGATTTAGAAGCCTAGTGAGGACCAGTAAAATGTAATAACAATATCGGTTATCATAATACTTTGTGGACATTTGGCCCTCACAAATGTGCTTAAACAATACACACACCCAAAACACAATCATGTCACAATACCTGTGATGTGCTGCTGTTACTACTTCAGTGTGATTTTTGTAAATGTTTCACAACCTGGAAAATTCATTGATATGTAATTGTGCCGCTGTAAACTGATGCTGTCCATCACGTCTGTAACATTAACTGTGATGTGCAGCTGTTCAGTGGCTCCGGCTGTTCCTGGGTAGCACCAGACTGACAGATATTCCCCACATTGCATGCATGCTCAAATAAGGTTGTCTTTATGATTGTATATATGGAAAAGGACATAATTAGCAATTTACAAACACATCAAAAATTTACAGCATGTCAGTAATGGTGGAGTCTGAGCATGTATGCTTGTAGGTATCTCCTGTGGCACTTAGGGTAAACATCTAATGTGTGTGACAGATTATCAATGTTGTGTTTGTCTGAAGAAGACAATACATTATAGTAAAGATATATTTATATATAAAAAAATATTTTTGATATTTACACACCCTTCCCCTCCCTCACATTGTTTCTTTGCATCATGTACGTCTATGTACCGACTTCAGGTGAACAGTCTTGTCGGAACTTTAAGCTAAAGTTCAAGAAGTTGGCCACAAACATATTCTACTGACGTACAGTCGATAACTTAAAATTTAAGAAGTGTATCAAAGTTAGTGCTGAAGTTTATGTTGTGTTTCTGTATTAAAATGTGTGTCCCATCACCTGCAAGGTCTAGGAAATTAATTTTGCTGCAAAGTAATGCATTCAGGTCTTTAAGAGAGCAGCCCTAATGGTAATATTTTGGACTGAAAAAAATTGTAATTTTGCATTAATGCAGAAAAAAGTTGTATTATAGGAATGTGTATTTATCTTAAAATGTCAGGATACACTTTTTCACTCTAGCAGACATCTTCTTTCGGCTTTTCCCTTCAGGGGTCGCCACAGCGAATCATCTCTCATCTCTCTCCACCTATCCCTATCTGCATCCTCAACACTTACACCCACTGGCTTCATATCCTCATTTATTTCATCTATATACCTCCTCTTTGGCCTTCCTCTTTTCCTCCTGCCTGGCAGCTCCATGTCCAACATTCTCCTACCAATATAGTCACTCTCCCTCCTCTGGACATGTCCAAACCATCTTAACCTGGCCTCTCTAACTTTGTCCCCCAAACGTCCAACATGAGCTGTCCCTCTAATGTACTCGTTCCTAATCCTGTCCAACCTTGTCACTCCCAAAGAGAACCTCAAAATCTTCAGCTCTGCTACCTCCAGCTCTGACTCCTGTCTCTCTCTCAGTGATACTGTCTCTAAACCATACAGCATGGCTGGTCTCACCACTGTCCTGTACACCTTCCCCTTGATTGAAATTTTTCTATCACACAGAACTCCTGACGCCTTTCTCCACCCATTCCAACCTGCCTGCACTCGCTTCTTTACCTCTTTCCCACACTCTCCATTACTCTGGACTGTTGACCCCAAGTACTTAAACTCCTGTAGCTTCTTCACCTCTTCACCCTGTAATCTTACTGTTCCACTTCCCTCCCTGTCATTCACACACATGTACTCAGTCTTACTATGACTGACTTTCATTCCTCTTCTCTCCACCGCAAACCTCCACCTCTCCAGGTTTTCCTCCACCTGCTCCCTGCTCTCACTACAGATCACAATGTCATCTGCAAACATCATTGTCCAAGGAAATCCTTGTATTCCTGTCTATTCTCTTCAGTCCTGTCCATGTCCCACTTCTTCTTGGCTAACCTCTTCCTCTGAATACTATCCTGAACTTTCTCATTCCACCACCAAGTATCTTCTTTCCTCCTTCCAGATGACACACCCAGCACCTTTCTTCCTGTCTCCCTGATCACTTCTGCTGTAGTTTCCCAGTCATCTGGCAGCACTACCTGACCACCCAGAACCTGCTTCAACTTCTGTCTAAATTCCTCACAACATTCCTCCTTTTTCAGCTTCCACGACTTGGTTTCTTTCAGATTGCCTCTTCTACATAGGATGTAGTCTACCTGTGTGGTCCTACCTCGACTCTTGTAAGTCACTATTGTATGCTCCTCCCTCTTCTGAAAATAAGTGTTAACCACAGCCATGTCCATCCTCCTAGCAAAGTCCACTACCATTTGTCCTTCAAGGTTCCTTTCCTTAACTCCAAACTTGCCCATCACCTCCTCATCACCTGTGTTCCCCTCACCAACATGTCCATTAAAATCTGCTCCTATCACCACTCTCTCACCTGTTGGAATACTCTCTATCACCTCATCTAATTCACTCCAGAATCTCTCTTTCTCCTCTAACTCGCAACCTACCTGTGGGGCATAACCACTAACAACATTCAACATCACCCCTTCAGTCTCCAACTTCAGACTCATCACCCTGTCTGACACTCTCATCACCTCCAGAACATTCCTCACAAACTCCTCCTTCAGGACCACACCTACCCCATTTCTCTTACTATCCACACCATAATAAAACAGTTTGAATCCTGCTCCTATACTACGAGCCTTGCTACCCTTCCACCTGGTCTCCTGTACACACAGTATATCCACCTTCCTTCTCTCCATCAAATCATCCAGCTCTCTACCTTTCCCTGTCATAGTACCAACATTCAGAGTTCCTATTCTCAATCCTACACTCTTACCTTTCCTCTTCTCTCTCTGTCTACGCACTCTCCTTCCTCCTCTACTTCTTCGACCAACAGTAGCCCAATTTCCACCAGTGCCCTGTAGGTCAACGGCGCCGATGGTGGTCGTTGTTAACCCGGGCATCGACCGATCCGGTATGAAATTTAAAGTACTGATGATTTGCATGGTTAAATTTGGCAATGTTTTACGCCGGATGCCCTTCCTGACGCAACCCTCTCTATTTATCCGGGCTTGGGACCAGACTGTGACCCCCATGGCTAGATTTCACTCTAGCAGACATACTTTGTTTTATCCCTACTTACAAGGAACATACAGATGTGAAATTTCCTGAAATGATAAGTGATTAAATAATGTAAATTGCCCTTTCGATTCAGTAATCAGAAACTGTGATCCAACCGTGTGATTCCAGTGCATTATGTTTACATGTCAACTGCTTCTAATTAAGGTTCCCTTCAAAACTTCACATATGGAAGCCTCTACCCTCCAAACGAATCCAAAGAAATCAGCAAAAGTATTTGCATGTGTGCATAGAGGTTTTTTTTTTTTTTTATAACTAAAACATTACTTTAAAGCAAGCTGGCATTGCTGAATTAAAAGGATTTGCAAATCTACATTTTCTTAAGTAATCTGAAACTATTACTACAAGTATTAGTCTTAGAAATTCACCCTACTAAATGAGTAGTCAGCTGTTAGACAACTAGTTAATTAGATACATTCTTTTCAGCACTGATTTCCATTTCAGGCACTTGAACTGATGGATTCAACCACTGAACAAAAGCAATCACGCAAGAGAGACTCAACAAGCTCTGTAATTCAATTTATTTTATTTTTTCATTTGGAATTCATGAGACATATCTCAGAGTTACATCACAATCATACAGAAATATTTTGTAAAAAGTATCATAGTTATTCCTTTGCTTTAACTTAGGACAGCTTTTGCATTTATGGATGAAGTATTCTTATAATGAATGGAGTCATAAAATTCTTACTTTGTGGTGATACATTTTCTTGAATTCTTGACCTTTAAACTGCTTTTTGTGCTAAGACTCAAACAAAACAGGCAGCTACACACATAGTTGATGTTCTGAAGGAGGACCTCTCCCATGCAGGAACCACTAAGAAATGTAAGTATTGCAATAACTAAATAATATAAAAGTAATACTTTTCTATTAAAGCAAATGCTGAAACTTGTTATTTTACAGCTTGAGTCAGAAAGCGAGGGTGATGGGTCATCACAGTGCCCAAAAAAAGAAAGCAAGGCTTAATGAAGACATTGCCAGTGCATTGAAAGGTATGTAAGATGAAGTGTAGTTTGTTATATAGTTGATGAAGCACATGAGATCAAAACCAACGTAATGTTTGAATTACTAGTGTTGCCAAATGTAGTGAAAACACTGAAGGATATAGTGAAGGTCATGAAGGTGGCTCCAGCCTCATCAAGTGAAGTGCATTATACAGAAGTGATATCACCACAAGCAGAAATGGTATGGATACACATGCACAGATATACTTCGAATGTTAACATTAAAAGTTCACACATTCAGTATGCTTAAATATAAGCAAACTATTAGAGTCGAGTATTAGAATAGAGTTAGTACAAGGGTCCATTAAGTATCTTAAGTTTTAACTGTTCCACAGTTGCATGTTCATTAATTGTTTATAAGTCATTGAACAAGCAAAACATTGTTTAAACACTACACCAAAAAAGATGTAAATTCACCTGAAAAAAAAGTATTTTAATTTTAGTATCCTGAAAAGGCATAATTACTTAATTATATAATTAAGCCTCTGTTCATGTCATTGACGCACACATGCACTTCTGACACAATTTTTTTTATCTAAATAGATCTCCCTGGGTGGAGAAATAACAATTCCTAAAAGGACATTTGATCGGTTGTCCAGGACAAAAATGTCAGTGTTTACCCAGGAGCTGGCAGTCATTATTTTTGGACGTGAGGTTCTGGCCACATCAAGTCTTACAGGCAAGAAAACCAACTAAACACCACTGGACTCCATCAAAGTTAATGCGCTCATTGGTATGTTTGTTGTTTTCTTGATTTAAACAGGTTACAGCTTCACCTAAAATGGTGACCTAAAAAATTGTGCTTCATGTCCTTGCACATAAATTAATCGATTTTATTCAAATACAACATGTTAACTCCTTCACTGCCAGTGTTTTTTAAGAAGAAAAATAACCCCACTGTTAACCTCCACCAGAATTTGGTGATTTTCACCTAACTTTCTTATAGAATATTTTGATATTCTATAAGAAAGTTATATTTCAGAATATTTTGTTGTATGAATATCTGCACAAACAATATATCAAAATAAAGTCCAGAGATTTTTATATGGTTGTATATATGCACTGATAACATCAGTATCACTATCACAACAATCATTATCACTATTCATTCATTCATTCATTCATTCATTCACTATTCAGTCCTTAATTTCACATTTATTTTTAGCTTTCAGGGAAATGCCTTTCCAACACATTTTATGTGCAGAACTAGTATGCACTTTTTATATTTGATTTTGTACCTGTTTTCATCCAGAATTTCATGAAGCTATATCAACAATCTGCATAAAAATTGTGTAGATGGTAACTCATCTATTGCTGTTGAACTAAACGCAGAACATTACACATTTATTTGGACAACTTATGTGCTCTGAATTGAAATATTGCATATATTGCTTCCATGTCTCTTTAATTTACAAATGTATGCCTTAGATGAACCAGTGGAGCTTATTAAATCAGATAACAGTGATTATCATAAAATAAAATATATTTTTTGTGTTCACAGATACTGTGATTGCTCATTTTCAAGGGACAACTCCATCCCAAGTCAGGGCTCTGCTTAGGCAGAAGTGTAACAATGACAGCTATGCTAAAAAAACATCAGGAAAGTGGTGTGGTTAAAGGTGATGATGAGAATTAATTAACCTTTGTATAACAGACTGAAGAGACCTACCAAAGGGGTAGTTCATTTAAAGTTCATGCAGTTCTTTTTGTTACTTGTAATGTTAGTAGTTCTGTCTGATGTTAAAATGTACAATTCATGCTGCAAGTTCACTTTTTTTCATTTTTTTTTATTTCTAATGGATTTATTCGTGCAAGTTTGATATACTACTTTTATACTACTAATTTTACAATAACTAATTCTAAGCTTTTGTTTATCTGTTTGTTTACTACGTTATTTAATAATTAATTAATTAATTAATTTATTTATTTTTGACAAATCTCATTTTCACAGTCCTTAATGTTACTTTTACAGTAAAATTGTTGGATTCATACTTTCTACCAAAATTTGTTTTATTGTCAGTGTAAGCATTGTGGTTTTTGTTTGCAGTGCATTGAATTGAAATAACCATATTTCACATACAATAGAAGTTAAAATAAAGAGATGTAGTGGGTCTAAAAAAATCACTCAAACTCAAGTTGAACTAATTGCATTTAATATAAATTTAACCTGTGATGTTTTTGAAATCAGCTACAAATATTATGCATTTAGGTGGTCTAACATTACATTCAATTCACACCCAAGTGTATTGTTAACTGATATTAAAGTATATTTTAGTTCATGCTAATTGCTTTTAATGTATTTTAAAGACACTAGAAGCCATTATGAAAGTACATATGATGTATTAAAGTCCCTCATAAGTGGTTAAAAAAAGCCCACAAAAGTTCAGCTACTTGCATTTAATATGAACCTAATCTGTAATGCACTGCAAATCAATTACATATAATATGCATGTAGTTAGTCAAAAACATTACATTTGATTCACACTTAAGTGTATTGTTACCTAACATTAAAGTATATTTTAGTTCATGTTAATTGCTTGTCAGTACATTAAACAGTGCATGTTAAATATATTAATAGACATTAAGACATTATATATTATATATATATAATATAATATATATATATTAATAGACATTATATTAATAGACAATAGACGTTAAAGACATTAGAAGCAATTATGAAATTACATATAAATAATAAAGGGAAACCTATAGAGTTTAGTATGTTCCCTTTTTTAACACATCACATTTAGGCATTGGTAATTAGCGGATAGGTTGAATCAGGTGGTAAACTTCTAAAAAGATGTAAAACCCTGATCTGCAGTAACCTTGTAGCTTCAGAGAAAGTTGCTGAGTTTATCTTGAGCAAGAGTAAGACGCTCCACGCGGGTCTGCATGTCAATGCGGCGTCTGCTGATATCCGACTTTTCACACAAAGCCTCGGCCACGTTGGCACCGTCCATTAAACCCAACATCTCACTGCACAGCAGCTGAGCAGATTTCTTCAGCATGAAATATCTGATCAGCATGGGCACCTGATCAGCCAAGCGCTGTGCTACGATCTGTCAAGAAAAGGATAAATCTGTAATTTAACAATTTCCAGGTTTTAAGGTAAATGTTTAATGCATGTGTATTTTTCTCTATATTTTACATTTAGTAGCTCTAGTATAGTAGATCAATTTCGCCCCCAAATTATGTACAGCATTAAATTAAATAATTATTTAAACGTTTTATTAATACAATAAGTATTTGTAAAAAGTTTTCTTAAAATAATTGAAAATAATACCGTAATATATTAGACAACATTTAATTTGATTTGATTTGCATATAACACATTCTCTACTGTTTGAATAATAATAATAATAATAATAATAATAATAATAATGATAATAATAATTATTATTATTATTATTATTATTTTGAATTAAGGCAAACTAAAATGTACTTTATTAACCAATTGACTACTAAAATCTACCTCGTAATAAGCCTGCAACATTTCAGGATATTTGGTTCTGCTGTCAAACCCAGCAAAATTGTCTTCTGAAGCTTTCTGTCCATCAATAGCGTGAATATCATTCAAGGTTTTGAAGAAGATGCCATCTTGAGTGTAGACCAGTTGCTCCATCTCAAACTGCTCCCTGATCCTCTCCTCCACCTTGGCTTCCTGCTTTGACTGAATGTTTTCTATCTTGTTCTGGGATGTTGAATTGATGTAATTATACAATGACTGGATTTAACTATTTCCAAAACATTTCCTACATTTAGGACACAAATGCTTTAAAACTTAAAAATGAACTTAAAATTATTTACCATTGCAACAGATTGGAGGAAAGGGTAGTTGAGAAAGCAGGTTTTGGACACATCTAAAAACTGTTTCTGAATGGTGTCTGAAACAAACAAGTTCATACATTATTACAAGTTCATACATTATTCATACATGAATGCTTTGGTTTCTTGTGGGGTTTAAAATCCCATCATTTTTTCTTGTTCACATCAACAGAGGAAAAAAAAGAGAGGCTTGTGGTATAATAGTATCAGAAGCTCTGCTTTGTATCTTTGTGTTTAACCATCTCAATGATATAACTCTAATATGGAAATATGACTGTTCTTGGTAGTGAGCTGTCAGTTAATTTTCTTGGTTGTGGTTTGTTCCATGCACCTTTCAGATGCTGATAAATGAACTGAGTTAACTTGTTACTGGTCTACTAAACTTATTGAAAGTTGATGAATGGATGTTGTGAAGGTTAACTGGTGGAAGCCTACCTTTGCTGACCTTGAGTGTGTCAATGGCTGGTCCTGTTAGCTGGATCACAAGCTTCTGTACCACCATCTCAAACACCTTGTATTCAGAAAAGCCAGGCAACTCTCGTCCTCTGTGCTTCAGGTCATATTCAGCCACCACTTCCTGGACCGTTTTGTAGACTGTATTCGGTATATAATTTGAACACAAATCATCTTTCCCATCAGTTCCCATAAATAGGCATCATTATAATTAGAGTTTCTACAAGGCTAATTTAATCTGCTCTGCACTAATTACTAGCTGAAATTTGGGGTCTCCAATCTTATCGGAAAGGGCCAGTGTGGGTGCAGGTTTTCATTACAATCAAACAGAAGCCACACCAGTCTATTCTGGTCATTCATCCCCAGGTCAGGATTTTACTACTGCAACTCTCTGCTGGCAGGTCTACCTCCGAATGCAATTAATCCTCTGCAAATGATCCAAATGTCAACTCGTGCGTGGCACGCACTTCCGGGTTCGCGACAGCACGGGGCTCATTTCCAGGCTGGTGGTCATCACGGATGGAGCACATACGGGTTCACCACTCTTTGTGCGCCCTGGCACTATATAAACACACAGCCTTTTTCATATCCCTCTGAGCATAGCCTATGTCACCTCTCTGCTTTCTGGCAAGGCTAGGCTGTGGGAAACCGCTGAGTTGGAGCCCCAGAGATCTGCGCAAGGTTTTCAACACCACTGTACCCCAGCAAGATGCTGTGCGGATGTTGTTCGAGATGAGCCAGGGCAGCCACTCAGTCGCAGAGTTCACAGTAGAGTTCTGTACAGCTGTAATCGAGAGTGAGTGGAATGCCATGGCCCTATTCGACACATTCTCCATTCTCCCAGCCCATGGAGATCGGCCGTTGTCACCTGCCCCCTGCTGAGACGCCAACCTAATGGACTTTGTCTATACTGTGGAGAGGCCTCCTGCCTGGTACCATACCCCCACGAGGCCGCCTTTACCACCTGATGGCACCCGAAATGGAAATCTGCAAGTCCCTCACTGCTGGTATCCTCCGTCCATACTCATCCACAGCCGGGGCCAGGTTCTTCTTTGTCGTGAAGAGGACAAGACTACCACTTTTTCCGCATCAGAGAAGGAGATGAGTGGAAGACTGCTTTCAACTCCCCCACAGGACACTACGAATAACTGGTTATGCCGTTTGGACTCACCAATGCGCCAGAGGTATTCCAGGTACTCATCAATGTCTTTGTGTACCTGGATGACATACTCATCTTTTCCCGCTCCCTGGAGGAACATGTCTGTCATGTCTGTTCCGTGCTCCAGCCCTTTCTCCAGAACTGTCTGTATGTGAAGGCCAAGAAGTGCGAGTTCCATATCTCCAGAACCACCTTCCTGGGGTCCAAACTCTCGGCCGGTAGCATACAGATGGACCCTGAGCGGAAAAAGTGAGGGGCTTGCCACGGCCAGAGACCCGTAAGCAGCTCCAACAGTTCCTGGGTTAAGCCAACTTCTACCTGAAGTTCATCTGAGGCTACAGCGCTGTCACTGCACCCCTACACCGGCTAACGTCCACCTTGCGAACATTCGTCTGGACCCCTGAAGCCAAGCAGGTCTTTACCAAACTCAAGGAACTGTTCACCTCTGCCCCCATCCTGACCCTGCCGGATCCCACTCACCAGATTATTGTGGAGGTGGATGCTTTTGACCTGGGCATGGGAGCCGTCCTGTCTCAGAGAAGCCGCGAGGACAACAAGCTTCACCCCTGCGCTTTCTACTCATGATGCCTCAGCCCCTCCAAGCAGAACTATGCCATCAGCGAGTGTGAACTTAGCCTAATAACCTCAGCACCTCCTTACCAGGTTGGCCAGTGGGTCTGACTGTCGACTAGAGACCTGCCTGTGAAAGTCACCTGCAGGAAGCTTGCACCATGTTTCGTTGGTCCGTTCCCCATTTCCAATGTGCTCAACCCTGTGGCTGTACGGCTCAAGCTACCCAGGGTCTTGCGCATTCATCATACTTTCCACGTCTCCAGACTTAAGCCTGTCTTAAGCCATTGTTCTTTCATTGCGGCACGCACTGCTGGGTTTGCAACATTGTGGCTCTCATTTTGTTTCTCTTCCCTGGTAATTGTTGGCTTGGACTTCACTGTGTTTTATGACATTTTGTTCTTGTATTGCTTCACCATTGTTGCTGATTTTGTCCTGGAGTACATTGAGTGAATGTTTTTGGGCTGCACTCCTGTCTCTGTTTATCTTCACTATATTAAAGACTCTTTACCAAGCTCATGTCATGTCTCGCACTTGGGTCCTAAATCCACGTTTCCTGACACCGAAATGAAGCTGAGTGACTTCTTTTCAACCTACCTGTTTTCACACACCACCCCACTGCTGCACTCCCTCCACTGGCTTCTGGTAGCTGCATGCATCAAATTTAAATCACTGATGCTTGCCTACAAAGCCAAAAATGGACCAGCTTCCTCTTACCTCAGAGCTATTATCACTCACACTGCACCACACTCCCTCCAATCTACTAGCACTCAGTGTTGTATAAAGTACCCAAAAGCCATACTTGAGTAAAAGTACAGGTATTTTGTTAGAAAATGACTCAAGTAAAAGTTAAAGTCACCCATTATAATTCTACTTGAGTAAAAGTCTTAAAGTATCTGAAATAAACTGTACTTAAGTATCAAAAGTAGTATTTTCATGAATGTACTCAAGTATGGAAAATAAAAGTAGAAGTAAATTAATAAAAAAGCAAGACTAATAATTTGGAGAATTATGAATTTTATTCTGTATTGCTGTCTTTCTTAAACTTAAACTCAATAAGTGCACCACCAAAAAATAAGACTTGTGTGAAAGAAAGAAGAGGGCTTTAGAACTGTATTGTAATGAACTGTACAGTATCAGTATTTCCATACATGTGCACTTGTAACTAAGGCCATGTCCACACGTAGCCGGTTATTTTTTAGAAGGGAGATTTTTCTGTGTTTTGACCTTTCGTCCACATGCTAATGCAGTTTGAGTTTGCTGAAAACGGAGCTTTTGGAAAACTCCTTCCAAAGTGAAGATTTTCCAAAACTCCGTTTTCAGTGGTGTTGTGTGGACAGGGGAAACGGAGATTTTGATGAACTGACCTCATTGTCTGTGTGCCGGTCTCCTTGATTTTCTGAGGTTTGTTTATGAAGATATTTTGTGCAATAGCAGACTTACGTGAACTACTGACTGTGTTAATGTTGTTTACTGGACTTTTTACATGCGTGCACATACACTCACAGTTACTCACACATTACGTTCAGAGGGGCCAGAATGTAATACGGAGCTCACTGCTGCTGCATACAAAACTCCCATAACACAGACCAGGCACACAGCGATGGTGGTTTTGGACGAGACACGATTGGACTTCTACATTCTACAATGAAAGGGCATTGCTTTCCTGCGACGCGCCATTGTTGTTAAACTACCGGAACCGGTAAAAAAGTTTTGTCCAGGCTTCTGATTGGCTAGGCATGCTACTGACAGCACTTAACAGGGCTTCTGATTGGCTTGGCATGCTCCTGACAGAACTTAACAGGGAGTTTTGCATTTTCCTGTGGACAAAGTCATCATTAACCACAAACTTCCTTTACCGCAAATTTGGATGCAGGTTTTTTTTCGTAGTAAGTAACGAAAATGCCGAACAGAAAATGTATCGGAGTAAAAGTATAGAATTTGTTTCAAAAAAGTAGTGAAGTAAAAGTAAAAGTTGACAGAAATATAAAAACTCAAGTAAAGTACAAAAACTCTCAAAAATACTTAAGTACTGTAACGAAGTAATTTTACTTTGTTACTTTACACCACTGCTAGCACTGTTCAACTGGTCTCACTATCTCTTATGGTACAGTGTAGGTATACATCAAGACTCTTTTCTGTTCTGGCACTGAGGTGATGGAATGAACTTTCCATCTAGATCAGCTGAGTCACTGGCCGTCTTTAAACTATGAGTGATGACCTTCCTCTTCCTGAAAAACTTATTTTCCCTGTTTGTTTTATGTATTCATAAAAAAAAGCTATAATTCTTCCAAACAGTATTTAGGCTAAGTCTGTGAGCTAGTGAACCAGTCTTGATGTATTCATTGATATAGACTTTAAAGCACTTTTCTACGTCACTCTGGATAAGGCCGCCTGCCAAATGCTATAAATGTAAAGATATTGAAAGTTAAGATCAACTGATTAAACAGGTGGAATCAGGTGTCATTCCTGCTTGATGATATGAAACCTGCACCCACACTGGCCCTTTGTGGATAAGATTTGACACCCCTGTTCTACCCAATTGTTCTCTGCATGGAGTGTGCTTCTAAAGAAAATATATTTTGGCTAATGAAAATTACTAAAATGATTTGGCATGGATTCTGCATATGAACTGTGTACTCACATGATGCCTTTGTGCTGTCAAGATGGTCTTTCCACTTTTTGAATTCAGACCGAAGAATTACAAACAAGTTATCATCATTGACCACATCCCCAGATGCCAAGCAGCTGATCTTATCATTAAATTTCATCAAGGTCTGAAAGAAAAGATGAACATGAATATGATTTTTGCAGGCTAGAAAAGGGCTCTGGATTAAAATAAAACAGAATATTACAAACATTAATAAAAAAGATCTTCCTCTTCTGTGGATCCAGTGGTGGGCTGGATTCACACTGACTCAGATCTTTTCTTAAACTCCACAGCTGCTTCTTGATCTCTTCTGAGATCAGTGGTAAGGATTTCTGAAAATGAAATAAAAACAAACAAACAAAGGAAACAACAATAAAAACAGCAAAATTAGATCATAAACCCTACATGTCAGGAACAGCTGGACAGTTCCCTGCCAGGCCCAGAGAGGGCGCTGGCAGGTGAACCTTGGAAGCCTGCTTCTTTGTGTCTTTTGTTTCGCCCTTCCTATTGTTCCTATCCTGATTGTGCCACCTGTATCCCATTAGCCCTAATGTCTACCCCTATAAATAGGGATCCTTGTATTTGTGTCCTTGTCCATGATTGTTATCTGTACCGTGGTTTCTGTTGGGGTTTTGTTTAAGTTCCATGTCCAAGCTAAGGTCTAGGTTTTGTTTTGTTTTTGTTTTGTTTTGTTTTGTTAACCACGCCATGTCTAGTGTTACGTTTGTTTCCCTATGTCGCGTGCTTCGCTGAATCCTGCACATGGGTCTCATTACACTGTGTGCTGGCGTGCGCGCACACACCACGGGCGTCTGGGTTCGAGCCCCGCATAGGGCGGGGGTCCCAGACGTTACACTACAATTATTGAACAAAAATTTTGTCACACAACCACTGACAAATATGTCCATTGAAGTTTTCTTGCTTCCAAGTCTTCCATTTGGAATTTTCCATTCTCCATTTTCCACTAAATTCTTTTTAAGCTCAGACCACAGAGTCATGCAGTGTCATGTGTTCATGTGTATCTAACTGAATGTTGTTGCTGAAAAGCAAAATAAAAGAAAAGGGAAAATAAATTTGTCCCCAAGCCTGAAGAGCACCATCATCACGTCTACCTGTTGACGTGAGTTTTGTTCCCCAGTTTGCTTCTTCCAACAGAAGTTATGAGGTCAGTCAAATGGATGGAGCATATCAAAAATATAATCTTAATCTTTTAAAACCATGGAGAAGTACGGTTCCTGTTGAAGTTAGTTCCTGAAAGAGAGGAACTGGGACCAGGTGTAAGTCCAAAATGTGCAGCCCAATTGACCCTGGTCACCTGTGAAGACCACCTGTCACCATCAAGAGAGCACAAGTTGCCAGGATGCAATGAGAATTTTCGTGGCATGTTTTAACCTCTACATGGGTCATGAGTCTTGAGTCATGGTTGTGTCCCATACCAGTTACCTGCACACAAAAATTGTGGTTGAGAGGAACCCAGGTGTGCAATTGGGCATGTGTAAGTATCTGGCATTCTGCTTGGGCCATGGGCAGATGCGCTCCCAAATTTAAAAGACAGCAGTGGGCCTGCCCAAGACCAGAAAGGGGGTGATGCAGTTCCTGGGAATGGCTGGCTATTATAGAAGCCACTGCTGACTGAACTCACTAAAAAGGGGATGTCAGATCTATTCTAGTAGATAGAGCCGTGCAATTGGGCTTTTATAGATCAAGAAAGAGTATCTTAACATCAAGTGGGTTGTCCTCACCCTCCAATACTACCTGCTGGAGTGCCCTTTAACCCTCTGTTCCAGTCAAGGCCTACTCCAGTGTCTACACCGTTTAAAGGATGCCAACATGTGGACCACTTGTAGGTATCTGGCCATTTAAATTTGAGGTGGTCTACAGACTGTGGGCACAGATGGTGATGACAGATAACCTCTTCTGCCTAGAAGGGTGGTGGTATGTGGCAGCACGGACATGGTCCAATTCCAGCTGAGGACCGCTTCAAACCAGCAGTGATGATTCTCAGCTGTGTCATATCAGACCGAGTTTACTAATGTATGCTAATGTGCATTCAGACCCCAGTGATAGAGAAGATAGAAAGACAGAGAGAGACAGAGCTGAGCAGCAGAGAGCCATGTGTAAGAAAAGGGAATGTAAAAATGAAGGAAAATAAAGAATCCATTTGAGTTGTCCCAAGACTGCCTTTTATCTCCTTATTTCTCACCCAGTATAGTCGTACATGTATAATCCATTTTCGTTTACAAAAATAATAATAAATAATAGTATAAAGAGTAAATAGAGTGGAAACATACTTTGATGTGATCAACCAGGTTTTGAGTCAGTTTGGTGGCAAGGCACTGAATACTTGCTTTCTCCTCATACAAAAAGCAGCTGGCAATAAGACAATTACAGTAAATTACCAGTTATCACCAGAGGGTCATATGTAAGAAATAACAATTGTATTCTTCATACCTGAAAAAATCATGACGTCTGAAGAATTCCCTCTCTACTCGAGTGGCCTCAGTCAGAGAGATCTTATCATCAATTTGCTTTTGGCTACGGCACTTAACAATGATATAGCCTTTACTTAAGGGAATGACCTGATTTCGGACTATATCCATGATGTTCTTTTCTGTTCCCTTGTCTATAAGGTCTGGCTTTGTAAGAATAGCTGTAAGAATAAAAAATATAATAATAATAATAATAATAATAATAATAATAATAATATGTTACTGTTTTTGTTAATTAACTTTATTGATACTTTACCCAGAGTCCTTTTTCCTTCAGGATCCACTTCCTGGGTCATTTTCAGAGCTTCTGTTGTTGCTATGTCAACATTACATGGTACTACGACCAAATTTATAGTTTGATCCTTCTCTATATATTTCCCAGTGAGATTCTTAATCTAGACCAAAACAAGACAAGCAATATTACAATTCAAATAAAAGGCTGTAATCTGGTTAGCAAAAAGATCAAGTTACAGTTTACACTGACTTGATGTCCAATGTCTTCAGGTTGACCTTTTACAGGAACTCTGACAATCCCAGGGAGATCGATCAGTGTGAGGTCACATACATCAGGAGCCATGATCTCCAGAGTGATGAGTTCATCACAAATTCCTACTCCTTCTCCAGCCAGCTCATTCTGGGCTGTTACAGAGATGGAATTAGCATTATAAAAAAATTAACATATCTTCCTTAAGTGTTACAAGGCATTATTATGACTGTTAAATACTTAAATAGAAGATTATACAAAATTATATACATAATAAATTTAGGGTAAAAACCCTTATCTAATGGCAGAAACCTAATTCTAAAGCAGAACCTGAAAGCAAGAACCTGACAGCAAGGTTACCATTTTCAGAACCATAAGAAAGGAATTTTATATATTTGTCTTTATCTGTTTAGTTATTTTTTTTCACAAATGTTACTAACCTTTCTCAACATAACCCTCAACCAGTGATGGGTCATTAAACTCAGTGAACTCTTCTTTGTAAGATATTACGGCTCGCCATTGAACACCACATTTTATCTTCCTCAGCTTTAGCTCCAGTGGACATCTTGTCACAATACCTAAAGTTGAAAAAGCACATTAAACATCAGCTTTTTCCTGCTTCTATTAATATCAAACAGAGAAACATGACTTACTGTGTGTGTGTGTGTGTGTGTAAAAAGAAGTGAAATGTGAATTGAATTGCTAGAATTTTTTATAGTCAAATTCTAACATAAAAGTGGTAATATGTGCAATGTGTTATATTTATTTCTCTGTAAGAGAAATAAGAAATCACTCACCACTCCCTCTGGGCAGTGCCACCCCAGATAGTGCTTCTAACACAGAGCTTTTTCCAGAACTCTGATCTCCAATTACAGCTATAGTTGGCAAAGCCAAATCTTCATCAATACCAATCAGCCTAAAAGAGTCAATCAGATCGATATAAGGACGAACTTTCTCCTCTAAATGGCTGTGGAAAACCCCTTCCATTGGCTTACTGTGAATAATTAAAATGCATTAAGTTTTAATTATGAAATTCACACAAGCTGATGACTGTCTGATCACATTACATTTTAACTAACCTGTTCTGACCATCATAGGCAATATTTTGTTCACTCTCCATCATCTAGGAAACAAATTTCAATTTTTTTTTACAAGAAGAAATATTTAATTTACTCTCACATCATAGAAATTAAGATATTTTGCTTACCTGACTGAGTACAGCAACTTGATTTCACAAGGGATGTGAATAAACTGAAAGTAAACTGTGTGTGTGTGTGTGTGTGTGTGTGGGGGGGGGCTGTTATACACACACACACACACACACAGAGAGAGAGAGAGAGAGAGAGAGAGAACCAATATGCCACAACCTCTACTCCGGATGTGGATGAAGAACTGTAAAAAAAATTGTGTAACAAATGTAATGTAATAAAACCAAATGTAAAACAACTAAATGTGTGGGTTTGCCCTGTTTTGACTTTCACTAAAACTACAAAATAGGTAAAAATAGATGTGTGGGTTTGCCCTGTTTTGACTTTCACTAAAACTACAAAATAGGAAAAAGTATTTTTGCACACCATAATGTGTGTTTGGATAAGATTTGACATTACATCCAATAGCCTTAACATCTTTAGAGACCAAACTTGATCTTGTCCAAGCTGCGGTATCGGACCATGGTCCGCGAATAACATCCCTGGAATCTAATGCAAACCTCGTCAGCGAGCGAATTTAATCGCTGGAAGCGGTATGTGCCGAGCTAACTGAGAAATATGCTAAGCTCAAGGTCAAAACGACTGATTTGGAGAGCCGAAGTCGGCGCAACAATATTAGGATTATTGGTTTACCGGAGTCCGTCGAGGGTCCTCGCCCCACTGCGTTCTTTCCGGAGATGCTATTGGAAATTATGGGCGAAGAGGTTCTAACGCCTCCTGCGGAACTCGACAGGGCGCACCCAGCTCTTGTTGTGAAGCCGATGCATGGAGGGAAGCCGAGAGCGGTTAAAGTTCGTTTTAATCGGTACCAGATTAAGGAGATGCGAGAGGCACGCAAGAAAAGAGGATCGTTGCAGTATCGAGGCAAGCCGATTGCTGTTTATGATGACTACAGTTCAGAGGTCCTGGAGCAGCGCGGTCAATATCGTGCGGTAATGGTGGAGCTTTACACTCTGGGATTTAAGCCATCTCTTTTCCCCGCAAGATTGAGGATTACGACCAAGGAAGGTGAACAGAAGATGCTTGCATCGGTGGATGAGGCTAAGACTTTCCTAACAGCTCATCATAAAGACTCTTAGTAGGTAATGGTGGCCGCTTGGTAGATGTGACCGGTGGATTTCCACAAGATGTGTACTTTTTTTTCTCCCTTTTTCATACTGTTTATATTACGAGATGACTAGTTGCAAATTATCGGTCTAACACTTATTGGCCCTCTGAAGTTTCAAGGTCTGTTTAATTTTCACTTGTATAGTTTTGAGCAGTGGCGATTCTAGTATTTTCATTTAAGGGGGGGCTCAGCCCCTAATGAGGATATAATTATAATAAATAAATAAATACATAAATAAATATAAAATAAAATAAAATAAAGGTTTGACTAACAGGGTAGGATGGTAAACTTATTGCAGCATTCCACTATATTGCATAGATGTGTATACCAATTGAGTACTGAACAAGCAACAAGTCTTCCTGATCACACACACACACACACACACACACACACACTTGTCCTCTGATCCTCGCTCTGCGACCCTGCGGTCTGCGGATTGAAGAACGCACTGAAAGACGGGGAAGAGCCGAAGTCTGTCGACGTTTTCATATGAAATTTAAAGGGGACTGAGGAGATCACCAATTTGTGTACAGTTTATGGAGAATCGCAGAATTTTTAGGGGGGCTGAGTAGGAATGTTAGGGGGGATAAAGTCCCCCTAAAAATGGCCTTGCCACGCCCATGGTTTTGAGTCAAGCGGACACTTTTATTGACTTGGTGTTGCATTTGATCTGATCTCTCCCGTTGAGCATGATATGTTACACGTTTTTTATCGTATGTATTTCTGCTCTCGAAGCTATAATTAATGTTGATTACAATCTTTGTTACTCTCAGGGAAGGTTCTTGTTTCTTTCTACACTCTCATCTATTATGGTTTTCCCTATGATTATTTGATAGCTAAAAGGCTTACAGTGAATTACGGATTGTTATACCATAGTTCTGCTCATACGTTAAACCTACTACTGGGTGTTTCATATTTCATACCGAGGATATATCTTATCTTATGGGACTGAGAGTATATAAGGTAAGGAGAAATAAGGAAGTGGGTAATACATGGGCGTGGCAAGGCCATTTTTAGGGGGACTTTATCCCCCCTAACATTCCTACTCAGCCCCCCTAAAAATTCTGCGATTCTCCATAAACTGTACACAAATTGGTGATCTCCTCAGTCCCCTTCAAATTTCATATGAAAACGTCGACAGACTTCGGCTCTTCCCCGTCTTTCAGTGCGTTCTTCAATCCGCAGACCGCAGGGTCACAGAGCGAGGATCAGAGGACAAGTGTGTGTGTGTGTGTGTGTGATCAGGAAGATCTTTGGCTTGTTCAGTTCTCAAATGTAATACACATCTGTGCAATACAGTGGAATGCTGCAATAAGTTTACCATCATACCCTGTTAGTCAAACATTTATTTTAATTAATTGATTAATACATTTTTTTTACCATTATAGCCTTATTGGGGGCTGAGCCCCCCTTAAATGAAAATCCTAGAATCGTCCCTGGGGTAATATATTTAGTTGTTGTTTTTGGGGTTTGGTTGCTGTGGTGATTTCTAAGGGGCGGGTTGATTTGGTGGGAGGGTTGGGGATTTTTACGGGGTGGCCCTATGCTACCATTGTATATTCTGTTTTTGGTGTTCTTTTGTTGTTTTTTGGTTTCATTTTTGTAACTTTTTGTATTTCCGATCTTCAATCACAATTGTCTGATGTTTATCTCAATGGGTAGAGATTTAAGATTTTTGTCTTGGTTGTCTTTTTGCAGGAAACTCATTTACGTAGTGTAGACCATTCTCACCTCAACCGTGGGTGGGACTTGCAATCTTTCACTCCTCATTTCAGGCAAAGACAAGAGGTGTAGCTATCTCGATTGATAAGAATGTACCGTTTGCACCAAATATTACCTCAGATAAGAATGGTCGCTATGTAATTGTTTCAGGAACTATATGCAATGAGAATATAACTTTAGCTAATCTTTATGCCCCTAATGTAGATGATGTCAGTTTCTGTAAACACACACTTTCTGTTTTTCCTGATTTAAATTCGCACTCTCTTGTACTCGGAGGAGACTTTAATTGCTGTCCTGACCCAGTGTTGGACCGCTTGTCGTCTAAGCAATGTGTCCTAGGCAAATCCTCTATTTACCTAAATAGTTTCTTTTCTGAATATGGCCTATCAGATGTATGGCGTTTTTTAAACCCCAAAAAAAGAGAATTGAATATATATTTTAAGAAAGAACTGATCATGCTTGATGTGTATATATGTCTATACCTGCTCACCTGCAGTTGTTTACTAAGTGTAATCACCTTAAAAAGGAACATTTAATCCATAATGGCTATGGTGGTGATCCAACAAACACATAGTGACATCAACAGAAGCTAGACACAGAATCAGTGAAACAAATACACAAACTTGAATAAGGTGACTAATAAAACAACACAAAACAGGTGAGCATAATAAAGGGGGGGAAATGGAACCAACAAGAAAAGATGTTCAGACCCTGTGTGTGTCCTCTGGTGGTCTGGGGAGAATTCGCCCAAGGTGGCCTTGACATAGCTATCCCCTAAAGGTCTGAAGTGCCCAAACTTAACAGGGTCTGGAAACCTGGGTGGAGTGGGAACACAGTGAGGCCAGGGAAGGGCGCGATGAACACAGCAAAGTCTGAGAGAGGAGTGGTGTACATGGTGTGGCGAAAGGGGGGAGAAACAACGACAGCCAAGTGAGGAGGCAACATCCTCAACCAGGCAAGGACACAGAGCCGAGCATAGGTATGGCATGCGCTATGGCTTAGGTGGCTAGATAGCAGCCATTTCTCACAAAATACTCTACAAAATCTTGTGGCAAAATGTGTTATAGTCAGCTGAAATCAAATACAAAAGGTACAATAATTCCATAATTCTAAAATGTATTTTCAATTAAAAAATGTGTGTGGCATTATGTTTTATGCTCCATTATGCTTTTGGGCCACTTGAGCTGGGGCTTTAATCAAGGTGGAGGGAATCATGAATCTCTGCAAATAATAACTGATTATACTGCAACCTTCAGGTGTCTGATACTAAGATGAAGCAAATGAAAAAGAAGATGAGAAATTCACCACAGCAATGACCAAAAGCATACATCCAAAACAAAATAAAGACTTAACTAAAAGTGGATTAATGTTTTTTGAGTAACTCGACCAGAGCCCAGACTGGAATCCAACTAAGAATCTGTGGGGTGACCTGAAGCATTGCTGGTATAATTAAATTAATAGGTGACTAGGGTATATAGGTTTTTATAGGTTTTTTTTTTTTTTTAAACTTGGTTAAGTTTTTCCTTTTTCTATTTTCTATGTTGTAATTTCACAATAAGGGTATAAAAAAACATGAATCATCTTGGTCTTATTGTTTTACATCACAAAAATCTGCCATTTTAAGAGGGGTGTGTAGACGTTTTACAGTGTATATATATATTGTTTCATTAAAGCTTCTTGGTCTAAGCTGTTACTGAGGTGACAACGACAATAGTCAAAAGTAGTAATGTCATGTGCCACTATGATGTTATGTGTTTAAATGTATGTGATTTTGAAAACTGTATTAATAAATAAATATATATATATAATCTTGTTCTGGTCCAGCTGTAGTTTTTTTATATGCTGATGTGTCCTCTTTTGTCCTGACTCAGTTGATTCTCCCTGCAACATCACATCAGCTTTTTTTTCAGCAAAAACAGCAGGATTAACATGGAAGTGAAATCTGCAAAACACTGACAAACACTTTAGTCACAATAGCATTCACACACCACTGTGAGGGTGCAAGTGAAACTGAAACTAAAAGTAAATTAGCTAAGGATGAGAAAATCTTTTTCTGATTAAGAGATTTTCTAGTCTTTGTTTTAGGTTATATAAGAATGTCAGGAACAAATGATCATATATTTAAAAAGAAATGATGAATCTAAAAAACAACATTAACTAGTTTATATTACACAATATTACAGACATAAATTTGAATAATTTGACATTCTTTATATTAACAAAACAACATAACCACACAAATGAATCTCCTTTGTCATTTTCAACAATTAGTATTTAATTGACCACCAGGACTATACCCTGGATTTCTACACAAGTTTTTCAGTGGATTTTTCAGTCAGTTTTTCAGTAGATCAGTGGTTTCACTTCTAAGTCACAAACCTACAGAGTTTAGCATTTCTCTTTTTTAACCCACCACATTCAGGCATTGGTAATTAGCTGATAGGTTTAATCAGATGCTTCTAAAAAACTGCTAAAAAGATGTAAAACCCTGATCAGCAGTGGCCCTGTAGCTTCAAACAAAGTTGCTGAGTTTATCTTGAGCAAGAGTAAGACGGTCCACGCGGTTCTGCATGTCAATGCAACGTCTGCTGACTTCCAATTCTTCACGCAAGGCGTCGGTCCATTAAACCCAACATCTCACTACACAGCATCTGAGCAGATTTCATTAGCATGAAGTATCTGATCAGCATGGGCACCTGATCAGCCAAGCGCTGCGCCACGATCTGTCAAGAAAGGGATAAATCTGTAATTTGAACAATTTCCAGGTCTTAAGGTAAATGTCTAATGGATCTGTATTTTTCTGTATTTTACATTTTGTAGATGAGTTTTGCCTAAAATTATGTACAGCATCAAATTAGATAGGCAAAAGTCTACATTTGGAGATAGAATGCATTGTAATACAAAATCATATTAATACAATAAGCGTTTGTGAGATCTTTTCTTAAATATCATGAATAATCTTAATGCCAGTATGCTTTAGGCAACATATCTGCTTTGCGTATAACACATACTCTTTAAACATATTTGTATTTCCACCTTGGCTTCCTGCTTTGACTGAATGTTGTCTATCTTGTTCTGGGATGTTGAATTGAAGTATGTGAATACAGAGCCTCACAATGACTGGATCAAACAATTTCAGAAATATGAACACTCTCAGGATATACATGCTTTAAAACTTAAAAACAGTAATTACCATTGCAACACAGTGGAGGTAAGGGTAGTTGAGAAAGCAGGTTTTGGATACATCTGAAAACTGTTTCTGAATGGTGTCATTCAAGTGACATTTTAATATAATAAACTTGTTATAATATATACAACCACAGAATACCTTGTTTTCTTGTTTCTTGTGGCCTACAGTTTTTTTTCTTGTGCATTTCAAGAGGGAAATATAGTTGCAAGCAACGATGATCGGGCCCAAGCAACGGCGCCATCGCCACCCAGGCAAACCAGACACAGTGGGCACAGTGGGTACACGCATTAAACTGGGAAATACAAAAGGACAAAAATGACAATTTGGGTCTAATGAAACTGATAAAAACAAAGTTCACTGATGGCAAAAAGAAAACTGACTCTCCCACTAAACTATATAAGGGCAAAAGTGACAGTTTGGGTGTAATGAATCAAATCATAGCAATGTCCAGTGATGTCCAAAGGGACAATGACTCTCCTTCTAATCTACAGTATCTCACAAAAGTGAGTACACCCCTCGCATTTCAGCAATCAGTTTATTATATGTTCTCAAAGGACAATACTATAGAAATGAAAATTGGATATATTTTAGAGTAGTCAATGTGCAGCTTGTATAGCAGTACAGATTTACTGTCCTTAAACAATAATGATAACAACATCAAGACTTTATTGTCTAAATAACTGGCAACGAAAATGAGTACACCCTAAGTGAACATCTCAAAACTGTGTCCAAAGTGTCAATATTTTGTGTGAGCACCATTGTTATCTAGCACAGCCTTAACCCTCCTGGCCATGGAATTCACCAGAGCTGCACATGTTGTTTCTGGGATCCTCTTCCACTCCTCCATAATGATATCACAGAGCTGCTGGATATTAGACACATGGCACTTCTCCCCCTTCTGCGTGAGGGTGCCCCACAGATGCTCAATAGGGTTCAGGTCTGGAGACATACTTGGCCACTCCATTACCTTCACCTTCAGCTTTCTCATCTCAGCTTGGCTCATCTTGTGTTTGGGGTCGTTATCATGTTGGAATATTGCTTTGCAATTGTTTGGCCCAGTTTTTGAAGGGAGGGCATCATGTTCTGGTTCAGAATGCTGGAATCCATGTCTCCCTCAGTGAACCACAGCCCCCCAGTACCAGCAGCATGCATGCAGCCCCAGACCATGATGCTACCGTCACCATGCTTAACTGTAGGCAAGAGACAATTTTCTTGGTACTCCTCACCAGGGCGTCACCACACATGCTGGACACCATCTGACCCCGACAAGTTTATCTTAGTCTCATCAGACCACAGGACATGGTTCCAGTAATTCATGCTCTTGGACAAATTGTCTTCAGCAAACTGTTTGTGGGCTTTCTTGTGAGCCAGCTTCAGAAGAGCCTTCCTTCTGGGATGACAGCCATGGATACCAACTTGTTGCAGTGTGCGGCATATGGTCTGAGCACTGACAAGCTAACCACCCACTTCTGCAACCTCTAAAGCAATGCTGGCAGCACTCATGCGTCTGTTTTTCAAAGGCAGCTTCTGCACCTGACGCATAGCGCGAGGACTCAACTTCTTTGATTGGCCCTTGCGAGGTCTGTTCCGAGTGGAACCTGTCTTGGAAAACCCTCTGTAATGACCCTGGCCCATCATCTTGTAGCCTAACCCATCTTTGTGGAGAGTAACAATTCTCAAATCCTCTGAGAGTTCTTTGCCATGAGGTGCCATGTTGATCATCCAGTGGTCAGTATGAGTGAATTGTACTCAAATCACCAGATTTTAAATGCTCTATAAGATACACAAATTTGTATGGTCTTATCAAGCTGACAAACACATGAACATGATAAATGGGATATGTGACTTTGCACTGTTAAACGATATACAGCTTTTATCACTTATGGTGTACTCACTTGTTGCCAGCTATTTTGACAATAATGGCTGTATGTTGAGTTATTTTCAGAGAACAGTAAATCTATACTGCTATACAAGCTGCACATTGGCAACTCTAAAATATACCCAAGTTTCATTTTCATAGTATTGTTCCTTGAGAAGATAAAAATGTTACTAAAATGTTCACTGAAATTAGAGGGGTGTACTCTTTGTGAGTTACATAGAGTTTTCTGTATATTACTATATATATATATATATATATATATATATATATATATATATATATATATATATATATACACTATATTGCCAAAAGTATTCGCTCACCCATCCAAATAAACAGAATCAGGTGTTCCAATCACTTCCATGGCCACAGGTGTATAAAATCAAGCACCTAGGCATGCAGACTGTTTTTACAAACATTTGTGAAAGAATGGGTCGCTCTCAGGAGCTCAGTGAATTCCAGCGTGGAACTGTGATAGGATGCCACCTTTGCAACAAATCCAGTCGTGAAATTTCCTCGCTCCTAAATATTCCACAGTCAACTGTCAGCTGTATTATAAGAACGTGGAAGTGTTTGGGAACGACAGCAACTCAGCCACGAAGTGGTAGGCCACGTAAACTGACGGAGCGGGGTCAGCGGATGCTGAGGCACATAGTGCGAAGAGGTCGCCAACTTTCTGCAGAGTCAATCGCTACAGACCTCCAAACTTCATGTGGCCTTCAGATTAGCTCAAGAACAGTGCGCAGAGAGCTTCATGGAATGGGTTTCCATGGCCGAGCAGCTGCATCCAAGCCATACATCACCAAGTGCAATGCAAAGCGTCGGATGCAGTGGTGTAAAGCACGCCGCCACTGGACTCTAGAGCAGTGGAGACGCGTTCTCTGGAGTGACGAATTGCGCTTCTCCATCTGGCAATCTGATGGACGAGTCTGGGTTTGGCGGTTGCCAGGAGAATGGTACTTGTCTGACTGCATTGTGCCAAGTGTAAAGTTTGGTGGAGGGGGGATTATGGTGTGGGGTTGTTTTTCAGGAGCTGGGCTTGGCCCCTTAGTTCCAGTGAAAGGAACTCTGAATGCTTCAGCATACCAAGACATTTTGGACAATTCCATGCTCCCAACTTTGTGGGAACAGTTTGGAGCTGGCCCCTTCCTCTTCCAACATGACTGTGCACCAGTGCACAAAGCAAGGTCCATAAAGACATGGATGACAGAGTCTGGTGTGGATGAACTTGACTGGCCTGCACAGAGTCCTGACCTCAACCCGATAGAACACCTTTGGGATGAATTAGAGCAGAGACTGAGAGCCAGGCCTTCTCGTCCAACATCAGTGTGTGACCTCACAAATGCGCTTCTGGAAGAATGGTCAAAAATTCCCATAAACACTCTCCTAAACCTTGTGGACAGCCTTCCCAGAAGAGTTGAAGCTGTTATAGCTGCAAAGGGTGGACCGACGTCATATTGAACCCTATGGATTAGGAATGGGATGTCACTTAATTTCATATGCGAGTCAAGGCAGGTGAGCGAATACTTTTGGCAATATAGTGTATATCAGTATATATATATATATATATACATATATATATATATATATACACATCATATATAGATTGATATATATGATGATATTATGATAATAATATAATATAATTAATATTATAATAATATAATTATAATTAATAATAATAGTACATGGTACTATTTTTTTTTCCTGAAGTGTATATACATTTTTTGGCTGACTCTGTATATATAAATTGTGAACATGAAGCCATATTTAATAAAAATAAAAATAATGGTGAGAGAGCCTCTAGTGGACATAGTCTAGTACTGCAGGAGTCAAAAACAAAAATTAGTTGTAAGCCATTTGAGCATCACAAAATCATGAAACTAAGCAAACTTACTCACAACCAGTTGGTCTTTCTATGTAAAATGTTTTGAAACATTAGGATTTTCCACTGTTAAGATATAAGAACATTAATTTTCTTCTATTATGTCCTCACAATAGCAACATCATTCACAATATCACAAATTGCTTCACAGTTTCACATCAGCGATGTCCTGCTATTATTCTGACTGATTTTCAACCAAATCACGCGAAAGAAAGGGACAAAACATTAGATTTCTAAAAGTGACACACTTCCTGCTGCCAGTTTGTGGCGCTATGACTGAGACTCACAGTAGTCATGTCCGTGTGATCAGCTTTCTTCTCTTAACATAAAGTTGAGGTTTGATGTACATCACTCAATGTACATCAAAGTAATTAGCCACTTCCTGTTTCGTTTTATTCACCATAAGTTTAAGGACTCTTCACGGCTGAACCGTTTGAGATATCAAAAATCCCTTCACAATTCTGGATTATCAATTTCCTGAGATCATATTAGCCTGGGTTTGGTGGCAGTTGTATCAATGTCCTGAGATCATATTAGCCTGGGTTTGGTGGTGGTTGTTTCAATTCCCTAGGAGGAGAATTTCTAATTCCATTGGGTGCGTTTTGCAAACAACTCAAAATAACTCACTTCCTGTGGATTAGACTTAATGACATGTAATGTGAAAGTTGTTCAGCTCAATGAGATGTAAGTGTGAACCAAGTTTTACATGGATATGTGCAAGTGTGTATCAGCTATGCAGCAAGATTTTCCAGGGGGCGCTGTGATGGGTGTATGCCACGCCCAGGTCTGAGCCACAGTGACGTCCTAAGGGCCACAGATTCCAAACTGTCTGCTGATTTTCATGAGTTTTTGACCATGGTAAGACCCCCAAAATTGCCCGGATGATTGGAAAAAAAATAAAAAAAATAAAATCCTTAGAAGAACAAGATATTAATAATAATAATAATAATAATAATAATATGTTACTGTTTCTGTTAATGAACTTTGTTGATACTTTACCCAGAGTCCTTTTTCCAAAGCCAGGGCATTGAAAATGGGTCATGGATGCAAAGAGGAGTGGGCCCAAATTCCTTGAGATGTGAGATGTGTGCAAACCTGGTGGCCAACTACAAGAAATGTCTGACGTCTGTGATTGCCAACAAGGGTTTGCCACCAAGTACTAAGTCATGTTTTGCAAAGGGGTCAAATACTTATTTCACTGAATAAAATGCAAATCAATGTAGAACTTTTCTGAAATGCGTTTTTCTGGATTTTTTTGTTGTTATTCTGCGTCTCACTGTTCAAATACACCTACCATTAAAATTACAGACTGATCATTTCTTGGTCAGTGGGCAAATGTACAAAATCAGCAGGGGATCAAATAATTTTTCCCTCACTGTACATAGTAAATTTAGAGTAAAAACATTTTGGATAATTTAATTTTTTTAATCTAATGACAGAAACCTGAAATTCTAAAGCAGAACCTGAAAGCAAGAACCTGACAGCAAGGTTACTTTCAGAACCATAAGAAAGGAATTTTACATATTTGTCTATCTGTTCTGTTTGTACACAAATGTTACTAACCTTTCTCAATATGAGCCTCAACCAGTGATGTTGCTATGGTGAGGATGTAAATAAGGACATAATAGAAGAAAATTTATGTTCTTATATCTTAACAGTAGAAAGTCCTAATGTTTCAAAACATTTTACATAGAAAGAACAACTAGTTGTGAGTAAGTTGGCTTAGTTTCATGATTTTGTGATGCTCTAACGGCTCACAACAAATTTTTACATTTATCAATCCATTGACTGGACATGGTTTTGGCCTGACTCCTGCAGTACTAGACTATGTCCACTAGAGGCTCTTTCCCATTTATTTTTATTTTTTAAATATGGCTTCATGTTCACAATTTATATATACAGAGTCAACCAAAAATGTGTATACACATCAGGAAAAGAAAAATACTATGATGTATATTATATTAGTATAATATTAATAATATTATCATATTATTAACATATCATCATATATATCAATATATAATATATAGCAATACATTTAGTAATAAAATATTTATACAAATTTTTCTTTTCCTGAAATGTGTATACATATATATAGGGAGAGTCATTGTCCCTTTTGACATCACTGGACATTGCTATGATCTGTTTCATTACAACTGTCACTTTTGTCCTTATATAGTTCAGACAGAGAGGCAGTTGTCTTTTGCCATCAGTGGACATTGCTGTTATCAGTTTCATTAAACCTTCCTTAATCGTTGCACATTCAGCTCTGAGCCTGCTTTGCAACAGAAGCCTTACGGATTGTACTTGCATATTCTAAATGGGTTTTAAAAATATTTTTTAATTCTAAAACTTTTATTTTTATCCACTCTAACTTTCTACTGTTTAGGTTTAGCTCATGCTTTACTTAGCTTTGCCACTATATTGCTTATTTATGCATGGTGTTTATACTTTTAACTTGCATTTGCCTTCTTAGTTACACAACTGTTTGTTTAGTCCACATCCTCAGTCAGACTGATTTCTGCAGCCTAGCATTTTGCAAAGATAAATGTGATTTTAGATGTGGTAGCGCTGGGTGTTCTCTCTGTGCAAAGTACTGAGTCCATATTATTTAATAATAGCTTATATCTGTTATACTATTCATAATAATCTACTTACTTTGCTACACTACTCTTCAAGCATGTTTATTTATTTTCATGCTGCTTTAATGCTTCTTGTGGTTAGTATATTGTGGATTATATATTTAATATTGCCTTAATGCCATAACTTATGCTGCTATTATAATGCTTAAACTTAAGTAAAACTTGGAAAAAAAAAAAACTCAGCAGAACTGATTATGCATGCTGTGTATATACGTATGTCTACAAATGTTAGTCTGTCTAGCTGGTGTAGATATATATAAATATTAACCTCCTAGGACCTGAGCTTGCATTTTAGAGTTCTTCTACCTATTTGAGGTTAGAAGTAACCAATAAATATATATTTTTTTTCATTTCATTTCATTGTCTGTACCACTTATCTGATCTATCCTCGGGTCATGGGGAGCCTGTGCCTATCTCAGGTGTCATTGGGCATCAAGGCAGGATACACCCTGGACGGAGTGCCAACCCATCACAGGGCACACACACACTCTCATTCACTCAAGCAATCACACACTACGGGCAATTTAGAGACTCCAATCAACCTAGTATCATGTCTTTGGACTGTGGGAGGAAACCAGAGCACCCAGAACGCTGGGGGTGTGAGGCGAACGTGCTAACCACTAAGCCACCGTGTCGCCAGACCAATAAATATAATAACCAGATATTATCTTTGAACATGAAGCCATATCTTTTGTGTACAACAGGTTCCAGTTACAAAGAATGAGGAGGTTAAGAAAGAACTGACAAACTAGCACAGTGTTTTAGAGATGGGGACACAGTATTTTCTAATTTTCTCAGAAATTTCTTTTCTTTTCTATTTTTTCTTTTTTTAAAGGTGAGGAAGGAAGCAGCAGCAGGATTGCTGCTGCAAGTGCTCCTGCTGCTGAACTAGAGGTGGTGGACAGTTCAGCGATTGAGTCAGAGCAGGAACCTTCAGGTAAGGCTTAAGCTAAGCAAAACTAAACATGCAGGCTATACTCTTAGAACAATATGTGCTTTTATGATTTATGAGATCATCAGTAGCAGGACTGTAATCATGGGGACATACAATTGATGGCTGCACAATTAATATAAGTATACATTATTGAATGTGTTTATTTCATACTGCAGAGCAACTAGATGTGCAGAGAGAGAGAGAGAGAGAGAGAGAGAGAGAGAGAGAGAGAGAGAGAGAAAGCCTTGATAATCCATTTGATTATTTCGCCCGTCCTCAGTCCAAGGATTTTGATTTATAGTCTTACTCCCGCTCACTATGTGTGTGGAGTTTGCATGTTCTCCCCGTGCTTGGTGGGGTTCCTCCGGGTGTTCCAGTTTCCTCCCACAGTCCAAAGACATGCTACTAGGCTGATTGGAGTCTCTAAATTGCCCGTAGTGTGTGATTGCGTGAGTGAATGAGTGTGTGTGTGTGCCATGCGATGTGTTGGCACTCCGTCCAGGGTGTATCCTGCCTTTATGCCTGATGACACCTGATATAAGCACAGGCTCCCCGTGACCTGAGGATAGATCGGATAAGCATTACAGACAATGAAATGAAATGAAAAAAATTACTTACTGTTTACACTTTCTGGTCTGTTCTTATACCACTGAGTGAACATTGTTACCTGTTACTTACACTGTCATAGCTTTTTTTTCTTAAGTTTGTGTTTCTGTTACTTTTGATATACTGTACTTGATCATTGGAAATACATAAAATATATATATTTCAGTTTTTTAATGTTTATCTCTTATTATTATTCCGTTTATAAAAGTGTAAGCCAATTTTATATTTGTTTTTGGTGTGGTAGTATAGATGGTGTTTTCCTAGTGAGTTTTTGAGGGTTAATTTAATTTATTAATTTATAATTTGCCTGGTACTCTACCTGTTACATCAACTAACAGGGTTAGCCTGGTGGATTACATGAACAGGGTGGCAGTGATGGCAGCAGCAAAGGTGGCCTGGGATAGAATCAAATTCCTGGCCTGAATTATTGTCCCAGTCCACCACTGAACAGAAGCTAAACACAGAATCAGTGAAACAAATACACAAACTTGAATAAGGTGACTAATAAACCAACACAAAACAGGTGAGCATAATCAAGGGGGAAAATGGAACCAACAAGAAAAGATGTTCAGACCCTGTGTGTGTCCTCTGGTGGTCTGGAGAGGATTTATCTAATACATAATCTTGACATAGCTATCCCCTAAAGGTGTGAAGTGCCCAAGCATAACAGGGCCTGGAAACCTGGGTGGAGTGGGAACACAGTGAGGCCAGGGAGGGGCGCGATGAACACAGCAAAGTCCGAGAGCATAGTGATGGTATGCGCTATGGGTTAGGTGGCTAGATAGCAGCCATTTCTCACAAAAAACTCAACAAAATGTGTTATAGTCAGATGAAATCAAATACAAAATGTACAACAATTCCATAATTCTAAAATGTATTTTCAATTAAAAAATGTATGTGGCATTGTGGTGACTCCATTTGCTTTTGGGCCACTTGAACTGGGAGTTTTTATCAAAGTGGAGGGAGTCATGAATATCTACAAATAACAACTGATTATACTGCAAAACCTTCAGGTGTCTGATAGTAAGATGAAGATGAAAACAATGAAAAAGATGAGAAAATTCACCACAGCAATGACCAAAAGCATACATCCAAATGAACAAAATAAAGACTTAACTAAAAGAAGATCAATGTTTTTGAGTGACTAAGTTTTTAATGCCGCTATGTTTTTCCTTTTTTTCCATAAATAATTTCTGTATTGGAATTTCACCATAAGGGTGTAAAAAGACACGATTTATCTTGGTCTTATTGTTTTACACCACACAAACCTGCCATTTTAAGAGGGGTGTGTAGACTTTTTACTGTGTATATACAGTATATTGTTTCATTTCCCCTTCCTGTTCTGAGCTGTTACTGAGGTAAATGAAGGAGAATAAATACTTTTCTTTTAACATCTGTTGTACAACAGATGTTAAAAGAAAAGTATTTATTCTCCTTCATAAATATCCTATTTTTTCCACAACAATATTCAAAAGTAGTAATGTCATGTGCCAAAATGATGTTGTGTGTTTATATGTATGCGGTTTGGAAAACTGTATTAATTAAAAATGTAGGAATGTATTTGAACAGTCTTCTGAAGAAAGAAGAAAGAGTTAGATTTAGTCACAATAGCATTCACACACTACTGTGCAAGTGAAACTGAAACTAAAAGTAAATTAGCTAAGGATGAGAAAGTCTTTTTCTGATCAAGAAATTTTCTAGTCTTTCTTTGTTTTAAGTTGTAGAAAAATATCGGGAGCACATGACTAAACACGATGAAACACTATGTACACAAATGAAATGTTGTAACTGAGAAACACCATTAGCTAGTTTATATATTACACAATATTCCAGATATAATTGTGAATAATTTGATGTTTTTTATATTAACATAACATAACCACACAAATAAATCTCCTTTGTCATTTGCACCAATTAGTATTTACAGACCACCAGGATTATACCCTGAATTTCTACATGAGTTTGCCGGACTTTGACTGGAGATAAAGCAGTAATTTTTGGAATTTTTTTAATTTATTTTTGGATTGCAAAATTTTGTTAATCCATAAGACCCTTTGAGTCTCTGGCTATCGTACAATGTTACACTTCTTAGTCTTGATTTTATTTTAAAGTTGTCATGGACTGCTGGACAGTTCCCTGTCTGAACACCAGAGGGCGGTCTGACAGGGTTTGCTTATACCTGTGCCATGTGTGTTTGTTTATGTTTTGTGTTCTCACGTGTTTACCCTGCACGATCCTTAGCCCGTTCCCGCCTCTGCACACCTGTCCCTCATGTTTCAACGATTACCTTCCCTATTTATACAGGTTCTGTTGTGTATGTTTTTGCTGAGTCCTCGTTGTTATTGTGTGCCTCTTCTGTTGGTCAGTTTTCCCCCCAGTGTTTCTGTGTATGTTTCTGTTTATTTTTAAAAATAAAGTATTATTATAAAGTATTATTAATATATAATAAAGTATTATTAATAAAGTATAGTACTATCCTGACTGGCTGCTATCCCTGCACTTTGGGTCTGATCTTGCCTTGTGGAGACCACCATTATGTGACAAAAGTGTGCATTTGATCCTCGTCCATTTGCCCTGTAAATCACTGCCCAGTGGGTTTTGAAGCATTTGGCTGAATCTGAGCAGATAATATAGAACTATAGAGAATCATCATGCTGCTCTTTTCAGCAGACTTATAAATAACTACAAAGGAACCAGATGCTTCTAATCTAGGGCAGTTCCTTCCTTTCTCCATACGTATCCCATTATTCTGGTGCAAGTTGCAATTTGTCTAATCTCTTCCTAAGATTTTATTCCAGAACTGTATGGGATTTTTAGGGGTAGGTTTTTTTTTGTCTTAAAGCTTGTTAATTGCTTACATCTTGTGATAAACTTGCTGATGAAGTCTTCTCTTGATTGTAAATTTGGCGTAATTGTGAAAGTATCCACTACAAACTCAACATTTTCTTGTGTAGCATTTCATACTTACTGAAGTCTGATGCTATTGCACATAATTCTAATAAGCCTGACATAAACATGATAAAACATGGATTATTATCCAAAAAGAAAACCCCAGATTGCATACAGTTTGACCTGCTAAATCAAAATGCTGCATATTTTCAGCATACACAATATTAAGTCATCATTCTGAATACTCTGAATATTCATAGAGAAATAATCTTATTTTCTGAGCTCTTATATTTGGATTTCTGTGTTCAACAAAATACCACATTGGAGCTGTTGTCTAAGCTTCATCTTATGCAGGCAGACAGCTTAGGCAGCAGTCTAAGCAGGGATGCCCAGACTTCCCTCTCCCTAGCCACTTCCTCCAGCTTTTCCGGGGGAATTCCAAGGTGTTCCCAGGTCAGCCGAGAGACATAGTCCCTCCAGCATGTCCTGGGTCTTCCCTGGGGTCTCTTCCCGGTGGGGCATGCCTGGAACACCTCCCCTGGGAGACGTCCAGGAGGCATCCAAAACAGATGCCCAAGCCACCTCAACTGGCCCCTTTCGATGTGGAGGAGCAGCGGCTCTACTCCGAGCTCCTCCTGGGTGACAGAGCTCCTTACCCTATCTCTAAGGGAATGCCCCGACACCTTACGAAGGAAACTCATTTCGGCCACCTGTATCCGGGATCTTGTCCTTTCGATCATGACCCAAAGCTCATGACCATAAGTAAGAAGGAACGTAGATTGACTGGTAAATCGAGAGCTTCGCCTTTCGGCTCAGCTCCTTCTTCACCACAACAGTCCAGCACATAGACCGCATTGCTGCTGCCACTGTACCAATCCATCTGTCAATCTCACACGCCATCCTTCCCTCACTTGTAAACAAGACCCTGAGATACTTAAACTCCTCCACTTGAGGGAGGAACACTCCTCCAACCTGGAGGGGACAAACCACCTTTTTCCATTCGAGAACCATGGCCACGGATTTGGGGGTGCTGATCCTCATCCCAGCCGGTTCGCACTCAGCTGCGAACTGCCCTAGTGCATGCTGTAAGTCCTGGCTCGAAAGAGCCAACAGGACAACATCATCTGCAAAAAGCAGAAATGAAATCCTATGGTCCCCAAACTGGGCTCCCTCCACCACCTGGCTGCACCTAGAAATTCTGTCCATAAAAATAATGAACAGAACCGGTAACAAAGGACAGCCCTGACGGAGTCCAATGTGCACTGGGTACAGATCTGAATTACAGCTAGCAATGCGAACCAAGCTCCTGCTCCGGTCATACAGAGACCGAACAGCCCTTAACAGAGGGCCATGGACCTCATATTCCCAGAGCACCTCTCACAGAATGCCACGAGGGACACGGTTGACTGCCTTCTCCAAGTCCAAAAAACATGTGGATTGGTTGGGCAAACTCTCATGAACCCTCAAGCACCCTGTGAAGGGTATAGAGCTGGTCCAGTGTCCCACGACTAGGACGAAAACCGCATTGTTCCTCCTGAATCCGAGGTTCGACTAAAGGTTGGACTCTCCTCTCCAGTACCCTGGAATAGACTTTCCCTGGGAGGCTGAGGAGTGTGATCCCCCTGTAGTTGGGACACACCCTCCGATCCCCCTTCTTAAAAAGAGGGACCACCACCCTGGTCGTCCGGTCCAGAGGCACTGTCCCTGACTGCCACGCTATGTTGCAGAGACATGTCAGCCAAGACAGCCCCACAACATCCAGAGACTTAAGGTACTCAGGGCGAATCTCATCCACTCCCGACACCTTGCCACCAAGGAGCTGCTGGACTACCTCAGTGACTTCAGCTTGGGTAATGGATGAATCTACCTCTGAGTCCTCAGCCTCTGCTTCCTCTATGGCATGTCAGTAGGATTAAGGAGATCCTCGAAGTATTCCTTCCACCTTCCGACAAAATCCCCAGTCAAGGTCAGCAACTCTCCACCCGCACTGTACACAGTGTTGGCAGAGAGCTGCTTACCCCTTCTGAGGCACAGGACAGTCTGCCAGAATTTCCTCGAGGCCGATTGATAGTCCTTCTCCATGGCCTCACAGAACTCCTCCCAGACCTGAGTTTTTGCTTCCACAACCACCCGGGCTGCAGCTCGCTTGGCCTGCCGGTACTCATCAGCTGCCTCCAGGGTCCCATGTGCCAACCAGGCTTAATAGGACTCTTTCTTCATCTTGACAGCATCCCTTACTTCCAGTGTCCAACACTGGGTTCGGGGATTGCTGCCATGACAGGCACCAGAGACCTTATGGCCACAGCTCCTGATAGCTGCGTCAACAATGGAGGAGGAGAATATGGTCCACTCAGACTCAATGTCCCCAACCTCCCTCGGAATCCTGTCGAATGTTTATCATCTGCATTGACTAAACATTTTTCCACTCTTTTTCGCAGACTCTTCCACCTAAGGAATGTCTTCAACATTTGAACAAGAAACAGGTGGTTCCAATACTTCTTCATTAGAACACCATTTAGTATAAGCAAAGAATAGAAAAGAAGAAATGACCACCATTCAGATGCTTTCCAATATTTCCTGTCTTGTATTGACTTGGGCGTTCTTGTTATCTCCACAGGAGGTTTTGTAGCCAGCAGTTCTTGGTCAATTATGTCTGTTTTTGTGCCTATGTACCACTCTTTGTTGTGATTGGTGGAGTCCAGCCACAGAGTTGCCAGTTGTTGAGTGACACCAAGACAAACACTATGCTGATACTCTGGGACAAAACCATTGATCATCTGAAACTTTTCTAATCTCATTAATTCGGATGGGCCTTTAACACCCTTGACTGCCAGTTGTATATTAGCTGCCATAGCATGTTCATAATGTTTTCTTTCAGATCGGAGAAGAGGCTCTGGTCTTCTATATGGATAAGGACCTCCACCTATGTGATAGCAGAAATCACACCCATATTGTCCATTGAATTGTTTAGTGTTTCTTAGGAGTGGGCAGGCAACTGAGTCAGAGCTACATATTAGTGCATAGACCTTGGAAATATGCTCCAAATATCCAAATCAATCCATCGCTCTCAAGAGAACACAGCTCATTCACAAAAGGGGTTAGCAAAACAGACATGGTAGGTTTCTTTTCACCAAACCAAATACATGGCACACAGATGTTGTTTTTTCTGTTAAACTTGAATTTTCAAGAATGTCTTTGAGTTGTGATGACAAGCTCAATACCAGAAAAAAGAGCCATTTTTCAGATTAGCATCTGCATCAAATGCTGCCTGACAGACAACACGTGCATTGGGCTTTTCTCTCTTGTTCCCAAGTACTTACAACAAAACACACAGTAAAAATGAGGTTCGTAATGACCAAACTCACCATAACGTTTGTTAAACAGGTATACTGTTTCTGGTACCAGTCCTGGAAAATGTTCATTAATAATTTTTAAAAGATGTTCTAAGGCAACTCCTGTTAGATTATGTCGCAACACATATGACATCAACAGTGTCATCAAGAGATGATGATCAAGAGATGAACCAGGATACAGCAACTCATCACCGTTATGCGGATCCTAAAAAGGACATGTACAGAGATTTTTAGGCAGTTATTTTTCCATGTTTAAATTAATAGTGTGCTTCATGTTAGTCACTAATTAATTTTTGTTAAATGGTCTCATGAGAGAAACATCGCTATAGTTTTTTTGCTTGCTGTTTTTTAATGCTTATTTTGAATTTTGAACATGCTGTGGTACAGATTGGTTTGTCGCTTTGATTTGTACTTACAGCAATTATGGATTTAATCATTCAATACCCTGAGATTAGAATAGCCTATAAGACATTTCCAGGTTTTGATTCAGAGTGCAGAATCTGTTGTGACAGTGACTCCTTAATCATTTGCGTTTACCTGTGATGTGCTGCTTTGAGACTCTACAGCTCTCTCTGGTAGTCTCTGGGTGGCATCAGATTGACTGCAATTTGTCTCATCACAGTTTTGCATTAAAAATAAAAACAAACACAGGGAATATTAAGCATAATCAGGTTTGAGAAACACAGGTATGCTCGCTCTCTCTCTCTCTCTCACACACACACACACACACACACATTTGTTTCACTATATAACCTCTAAACCTATATGTATCCATCACAGAAACTTGCAAAACACTAGATTTAAATAAGAACATGTTTTGGTTGATGTAGAAGCCTTTTTAACTAGTGAGGACCAGTAAAATGTAATAACAGTATCGGTTATCATAATACTTTGTGGATGTTTGGCCCTCACAAATGTACTTAAACAATACACACACCCAAAACACAATCATGTCACAATACCTGTGATGTGCTGCTGTTACTACTTCAGTGTGATTTTTGTAAATATTTAACGACCCGGAAAATTCATTGATATGTAATTGTGCCGCTGTAAACTGATGCTGTCCATCACATGTCTGTAACATTAACTGTGATGTGCAGCTGTTCAATGGCTCCGGCTGTTCCTGGGTAGCACCAGACTGACAGATATTCCCCACATTGCATGCATGCTCAAATAAGGTTGTCTTTATGATTGTATATATGGAAAAGGACATAATTAGCAGTTTACAAACACATCAAAAATTTACAGCATGTCAGTAATGGTGGAGTCTGAGCATATATGCTTGTAGGTATCTCCTGTGGCACTTAGGGTAAACATCTAATGTGTGTGACAGATTATCAATGTTGTGTTTGTCTGAAGAAGACAATACATTATAGTAAATTGTGTCTTCAGTTAACACATGTAAATACCCTGAGCTAAACGAAAAATACTATGGATCCATTTTGTAAAGACAATGAATGCAAGAACTCATTCCAGATTCTTATATGTATTACATATCAAAAGATATAAACTGTGAAACGTGAGATTTAAAGTAACTCTGTCAAACTGCATCTGGGATATTTAAAATTGGAAACATACTCACCCGTAGCACTGGGTTTCTACATGTGGTAAGGGATGACTCATTGTTAAGGGACTGATTTATTACCTACGATGAGATAACATTTCTGAGATAAATTTATAACTTATTTGTATATGTCTTTATAAAGTAATTTTATTACATTTATAAATTATTAACATTAGCATTGTATTAACTGCTAATAATTGGGCCTATCAAATAAATAAATAAATAAATAAAAAATCTTACCTTTGACTGTGTGCAGAAAGAGTCTTGACATATGTTTTCCTCTTTCTAAGAAAATTTTATAGGCCGTTCTATTTGAAACCTGAGATATTAAGAGATATTAGTCAGACTTACACTCTATATTTTAACATCAAATAAAGCATTTAGCCTTATAATAATAATAATAATAATAATAATAGAACTGAAAAATAACATCATCATCAACACCCACAACAACAAAATAATAATAACAATAATATAATAGTAATTCTAATTAATAATAATTACCTACCTTTTTTGTTCGTAAATGCTCGGTTGCCCTTGGTTCAGTGCCATCGTCGATTAGGTATGTTTTGTACTTCCTTTTTGAACGATTCATATTCAGCTGATAACTTTTTAATAACAATTTGTAAATTCTTCTTTAATTATCTATGCAAAATCGGCCCAAATTTCCCGGTCAAAGTATGAATACAAATCATCCAATGAGGAAACGTTACGCAATTGGCCAAGTTGAGACAGAACAACAAACTAACGATTGTAAGCATTTGAATCCTGGCTAAGTCGACATATTTAGGTAAATACTACTATAAGTTTTGATAAAACGATCAATGTAAAAGGAAATGATGTCAGCCCATTCATCGATTTCACGTGAAGTACTTTATTTCTGTGATTTCTGTGAAGCACTTTATTTTGCTGAAACGATTTCGAATTGAGGGCAGCATGGTGGTTTAGTGGTTAGTACTGTTGCCTCACAGCAAGACGGTTCTGGGTTCGTGTCCTGGGTTCAAGTCCTGGGTTCAAACAGGCAGGGGCCTTTCTGTTTGGAGTTTGCATGTTCTCCCTGTGCCTGCGTGGGTTTACTCTGGGTACTCCGGTTTCCTCCCAGACACCACGATCGAAATATTACTGAGTCGCGAGCGTGACACCCATCTTAAAAGCCTGCGAGCGAAGGGACTGAAATTCGTCAGTAAGAGCCCGTCGATAGTGAAGAGGTTGTTTACAGGTATGTCTTTTTTTTATCTTGGATATTTATTTTTCATAAATAAAAGGAGCCTTCCTTTTAGAAACAATCAGAGACTTTATCGAGGGAATCGATCACAGGTGTTACATCTGTCCTCTCCCCATGAGCGCCGACCATCCCGATTTGATTTTTTATGACTTTGAAACGTTCGCCGATGAGAAAGGCGTGCACGTTCCTTTTCTGGTGTATGCAAAAAACGTTGAAAGGTGAAGAGAGGTGGTTTTACGGTCAGGACTGCGTTAAACATTTTCTTATGCATTTCAGAAACGAACGCTACAGACGTAACATTTTTATTGCTCACAATGCCAAAGGGTTCGACGCCTATCTGGTTTTGAGTGGTATGCTGAAAGAGGGGTTATCGCCTCGGTGTATTCTCATGATGGGGAGTAAAGTCCTCAGTTTTGAGGACCCTCATTATGAGCTGAAATTTATAGACTCTCTGTCTTTCCTACCCATGCGTCTTAGCGATTTCCCAAAAGCCCTAGGTTTCGCCGATCAGAGCAAGGGGTATTTTCCTCATAAATTCAGCTCGGCGGAGCATCTCGAGTACGTAGGACCCTTCCCTCCCGCCTCCGATTATGCTGTAGAGCGCATGTCGGAGCACGAACGTTATTTTTACCTTTAGGAAGGAAGCTCTGCATTATTGTAAAAACGACATGATCATACTCTCCCAGGGCTGTGTCAAATTCAGAGATCAGTTTTTCTGAGAGACGCGGGTGGACCCGTTCGGTTCGATCACCATAGCATCCGCCTGTATGAAAGTGTTTATCACGAATTATATGACCTGTCGGAGAAAAAATAATATACCCAGCTTTGAATTATATACCTAGCTTTAAAAGTAGCTTAAGTAATAATGTACCCAATGCTCTAAGCTCTGACTTAGCAATATTCTGCCTAAGAGTAGTGTGTATCTATCAAGAATTATTTAGCCATTGATTAAGTAGTTAACTTTGATTAATAATAGCTATAATAATCAGATATAGCCTCATAGTCTTTATAATAATCATGCAGAATTATTAATGGCAGCATGCTAGTGTAATAACCACACTGGGACTGAAGAAACAGAAAAGAGGAGAGATTTATTGGAACGTTAGGAGTTACAACTCATTCAGCCAGCCTATCCAATGGGATCAGTGGGACCAGGGGTCAGTTGTAGAAGACAGGATTGCTCTGGATCTCGGGATCCTGAGGAGAAGTTGGAGAGTAATCAGTGGGAGAAGTTGGGGGCGAATAGTCAGGAGAAGACTGAGGAATATCATGAACACTGTAAGGCATAGGCACAAATTCAGGAGAAAGTTGGGGAATGTCAGGGGAATTAGGAGATGAAGAAGAGTCAGAGGAAGAATCATTAGAGGAGATCTCAACAGGGAAATCCTCAGTCTGGACACCTTGAGAGGTGGTGCGTGTCCAATGCCAGTAGAAGGTCTGAGTAGACTGATCACAGGTTGTGGGGTGAAATTGGGTGCTCTGATCAAGACAGACGGTATCTCTCACGATATGGTGAGCAAGGTAAGGAGACTCAGGAATAGAGGATTCAGATAGGTGCTCCAGGAAACCAGTAAGTTCAATGGCCAGACGGGATAGCTGATACTGGCGATAGCGTCGCAGAGCACCCCTGGGACTTCTCCGGAAGATAGCGCGGCGGGCTGACTGAGCTAGGAAAAATAATGGGAAATGGGAAGAGATGAGTGAAGATGAGTGAAGTGCATATTGCGTGACTATGTAGTCAGCAAAAGAGAGCGTGTACTAAGGCAAAAGGAACACAGTGTGGGAAGTAGGCCAGGTCACTGTGACATGACAGTGATAGGCGGGTAGAGGAGACAATAGCATTGGAATACTAGCAATCAACAGTGATGAAAAGAGAAAAGGATATGAGGCAGCTTAATGGCACAGCTTATTTTAAAAATAGTAAATAAAACTTAGATCAAGTAGGAAGAGGGAAAAGTCATCATGACATAGAGGAAGAGAGCAAGGTACTTACACATTGTTGTGGAGGGCAATGCGCAAGGTCAGGATGAGCTGTGGAAGCACCTTTAAGAGGTGACGGTCAAATGAAGTCAATAAGGAAGTGGCGCCTATAAGTAAGCGCCAATTTTTTCTAAAAATTGTTGACTTAGCCTAAAAATAAGGGGAACTGGAGAGGAGGAAAATTTACGTCATCGAGGGGAGGATGGTATCAATTTAGGGGCGGTATCGGGACAAATGCAAAAATAATGGGAACTGGGAAACGTATGTAAACTAAGGAAGGAGGGACTAAAGTAGCCATACACTGAATATAATGGGAAATTGCTGGAAATATTTAAATTAGAGAAAAGGAGGCGCCCCGGGGCGCCTGGGGTATAAGTAGAGGGGACTTTTTCGGGGTTTGAGAGACCAGCTGCTCTCTTCAGATATGCATGTTGTTGACTGAATGGCTGAATAAAGAAACCCGCTTCTTCTCATCTGTTGACTGAGATCTCTTTTATTTCGGCTAAGTTTTATAGCTTGTGGAGGTCATTGGGAAAGCTAAGAGAAATAGATACAAACAAAAATTCCACCCTGTGATATGTCCACTCGGAGGGGGCTCTGAGTTCCGACATATTTATTGGTGCCGAAACCCGGGATCTTGCGTGGGAAGGCTGACATGAGTCCGAAAACCTGAGCTAGGACAGCAACTACTACGGGCTGCAGATTGCCGGCATCAAAACAGAAAGGTAAGCAGACACCTGTTATATTCAAAGTCTGTGTTAAATCTATATCTGTAGCCTGAGTAGAGTGGCCCTGGGAAGGGTGAAGGCAGTTGGCCTCACGCCAAGAATTAGAGGGTGGTGAAGACAGATGAGAACGAGCGGAGAGGTATTTTTGTTTTGTGGTTTTATGAAGTGTTAAGGTTTTATAGGTGAATAAGTGTGTGCAAGAAAATTCCTGTGGGCTAAAGCAGGTGGCACAAGTGAAAAAAATTCCTGCCGGTTGAGGCAGGTGGAGTATGAGAAAATTCCTGCGCAGGTGGAATATTTGTCCCTAGATACCGCTGTTGTATATGGAAAACAGGTCTGCATGGTAGGGATGTCGGTGAGTCACTGCGGAGAACAGTATAGTTAGTTTTCAGGAATGCAGGGTTGGACCCGAGGAAATGTGTTAAAGTGTTAATGTGATATGTTAGTGTGAAATGAGGTGATGTGCCGTTGTTGAGAATGTGTTGTTAAGAAAGGAAGGATTGCTGCTGGCAGCAGGTGTGTGTGTTTAGGAATTGTGTTAGGAAGAATAGAAGCATGAGTTGGAGTAGTGGCGTGGATGGATAGGTGATTAACGGTACCGTTATATGGATCTGTTAGTATAAATACTGTTGTAAGCAGAAGCTGTAAAAAGGAAAGAGAGGAGGGGTAAGTAACCCAGCAGACACACACTCACAGAAGCAGCGCATATATATACACACACACACACACACACACACACACACATAGACACAGGGGAAAGCCCCATTACACAGAAGGAGAGTTGAGTTGAGAAAACTGAAAGTAAAAAGGGTAGAGAGAATAGCAGTGGCAGATTTGGCAATAGAAACAAAGGGACTGAGAACACATTTTTGGGACGAAAGAACTTATAAAGACAGAGACGGGGTTGAATGAAGACAGACAGAACAGCGGATTTGTGATAAACTGTGGGCATTGACGGCGTTTGACAGGTTAACCACATTGCGTCCCCAGTTTCCTGAAATAAATTGGGTAGAACAGCTTAAGAAACTCTGGAGACCTCGTGTTTTGGGCCCACTATTGCGTGCGTTACTGGCAGCTCCTGAACCCCGAGAGGCCCAGGTAGTGATTTCAGTGTATGATTTCATTGATGATCCATACGGGGAGGAAGAAGAGCCCGTAGAGGAAGTGTTTGGAGCTAGACCAATACAGAGCAATTATTGTTCGTGGCTAAAGGTTATTATTACAATTGAACCAAGGGTAGTACTGTGGGAGAGAGGTCTGGGAACAGCACTTTTGATTGATAGAATAAATATATTTGAAGAACAATCCAGAAAAAAAACCCAGTGAGGCCAAGTGTGACTGTAAGAAGAATTTACGCGAGGGTGACCTGGACACCTTTAAACAGTAACTTGGGTCATCGAAGTGAAGCCCATAGGGCCAGACAAGGGTGTGTCATGAGTAGAGAGGAGACACCAACCACACCCGTAGGGGTAATTATACTGAAGCACAAAGAAGTAGAGAAAGAAATTAAAAAGTATATGAAAAAATGGAGTGACCGGACACGTGGGGAGTTGCAGTGGCCACTAGAAGGCACATTTAATAATGAAAGGTGTGAAAAGATGAAGGAAAGACTAGAGTGCTGGGGAGAAATAAAGAAGGAAAGTAGGGACAAGACTGACAGAAAGAAAGAAATTGTGGATTGGTTCCAGGTGGAAGGGGAACGGCAGAGAGCACTTATAAATGAAAAGAGAGAAAAGGCTACAGCCCCACCAGCAGAGGAGCTTGTGGAGCAGGAGAAACCACCCCCATACAGAGAAGTGCCCCCAGCATGAACAGCAGGAATCTATCCCGTCCTATTAAAAGAAGGACAACCACGGACAGTGAGACTGGAGATAATGGAAGGACAATTTGAAGGCAAAGTAGTATATACGCAGAATGAAGATGAAAGAGGAGGAGAGAATGCAGCAGCCATGCAGTGCTCGAAGCGAGAGCAGGAGCAGACCCATTTTAGGCCAGAGGGGTCCGAGAAGGAAGGAAGCTTGGAAGGAAGTAAGGAAAGTCTGGCGTGGGATCCAGTGTCATATAGAAGAACGGGGGCAGAAACTAATATGTGGAGAGAGTATCAGACGAATCTGGAGAAGGGAAAATACAAAGGAAAGATGGAGTGGTTAGGACTGGAAGACAAAACAAGCACGCCCGCACCCAGAAATACTTGGATAAGAGATCCGCCACCTAGAGCGAATAGCGAAGGGAGCGAATCTCTACAGGGGGGCAACCCGGGTAAATGGGAGAATGATGCTGAAACAACAAGTGCTTCTGCCCCAGATGAGGGAGACAATGGAGTGGAAATCATGCAAAAGGAAGGGTTCTACCCCACACCTCAAAAAGGAGAGCAGGGCGAGTACAGAGAGGAGGAAGTAATCGAAGTGGAAATGGAAGAAGAAGAGTATCACATAACAGGGAAAGTGAGACTAATGCCATCAACAAAAGGGAAAAGAGATGGCGGGTTCCGTGAAATAAGTGAACGGATGGAGAGAATGGAAGTAAGAATGGAAGACAGTCGCTTAACAATGGAAGAGCTTAGGGGGCAGACACAAGCACACATAGAAGAAGAACTGGAAAGTACAAGGAAGAAACTGGAAAAGATGGAAATAGACGTGTCAGAGGATAAGGTCCTGTGTGGCCAAATAATGCAGAAGGTGTATGGATTAGAGCACTCACAAGGGGAGTTGTCTGCGATAAGTCAGATAAAAATGAAGAAAAGTGAAGAAGAACTGGCCCACCTCAAGAAAGAAATAAAAGAAGCACGCTGTAATCTGGAACAAAAAGTGGAGGAAGCTAGGCAGACGCTGAGAGAACTGCAAAGCCAGGTGAGAGGAGAAGAAAAAGGAAGGACAAGGAAAGTAATACCCCCTTTGGCTATGGAATTAAGGTCTGCACGGAAACAAGGTGCAGGGGAAGGGCCTCCAGAAAACAAGGAAGAGCAGCAGGTGGAGGCATCACAGATGCCAGTGATAATAAAAGGGAACGATGTGGCTTATGTCCCATGGTCATTCATGGACCTGACGGGACTAATTGGCAGATTGCCAAGTATTTGTGAAGGAGCTCAAAAATGGATCACACGATTTGAAGAGCAAACAATGGGACAGGTACTGGCACTGGGAGATGTCAAAGCAATATTGTCTCAGTCGTTGGGGAAGGCCAAGATGATTGAAATTTTTCACAATGTGGACCTAAGAAGAGAGGCAGAGGGGCAGAAATATGATCCAAGCCCATTTGGGACTCACTGTAACCAAATCTGGAAGGCCCTGCGGAGTGCATACCCAACACGGGCAGATCCAGGAAGAGTGGAAAAAATCAAATTGGAAGAGAATGAGAGTGTAGCAGAATTTGTATTAAAACTACAGAAGGCATGGAGAGAAGAGATGGGAGGAGCATGGGATGAAACAGCAGCAAGCCAAACCCTGTTTCGTATGATGGTAAAGAAGGCTCTTCCAGTGGAAGTCCAGGACCAACTGGACACAGTAGTGGGACTGGCTGCAATGGCGTGGCCCACCTTCGAGGCTAATGTAATACATTATGTGGAGCTGCACAGGCGGAGAGAAAGAGAAGCAAGGAAAGCAGCTGAAAGCCTGGTGATGCAGCTCCACAAGGCTCAACTGAGTGAGTTAGCCCGCAACAAACAGGAAAGCATGGAAAGGAAAAAGGAGGAGAAAAATGTAGCAAAGCAGGCAGCGGTGCTGGTGGCACAACCAGCAGCACCCCCAGAACCTCAGCCTGCACCTCCAGTGCCACCGCCAGCAGCCATGGCGCAAACTACGCCAGTGATTCCCCCGCAACAACTGCAGCCTGCTTACTATGCACCTCCACCGCTGGTAATGTACCCCCCAGTTCAACAATACCCACCCCAGAATCGAGGATGGGGTCAGGGACGGGGACGTGGTCGAGGAGGAGGAGCATTTCAGCAATCTTTGAAAGGAAGAGCTCCAATGAACCAAGGAGGAAGAGGATGTTGGGTATGTCAAGATCCCCGTCACCTGAAACGAGACTGCCCATATGCCTATCAACAGGAAATGGTGTCGCCAAGAGGAGGCGCACAGCAAAATCAAGGATGGCAAGGTCCAGGAAATTGGATGGGACCCTGGATGGGGCCTAATCAACAGCCCCAAGGAGTGAACTCGGGAGCAGGCACCATGGGGCCACCCCCGGGAAGTATGTGAGGAGGCCCAGAGAAGCCAGAGGGGGAGCTGGTGCAGTATACCACCTCTCTGCACCCCGCTCAAGAACCCACTGTCTCTGTAATAGTGGGTAGACAAATTCGCTCATCATTCTTAATCGACACAGGTGCAACATTTACAAGCATAGGCAAAGAAGGCTCAAAGCTCCCCCTCTCCAGTAAAGCAGTAAAAACAGTAGGCTTCTCAGGGAAAACACAGACTTTGCACTTTACTGAGCCTCAAGAACTGAACATACAAGGAGTGACAGTGCAAGCACCATTACTGTTCTCCCCAGAAACTCCAGCGAATCTACTTGGAAGAGATGTGCTCTCTAAGTTAGGAGCTAAGATACATTGCGGAGAAAGAGGAGTATGGGTAGAGCTCCCAGAGCATTTAGTTCAACAGTATGTCATGATGGAGACGAAACTTGAACTAAGTACAATGGACAAGGTGTATTGGTTGGAAATAAACGACAGGCACAGTGGGATAAGGGATCTGTACACACAGTGGAAATTCTGGCTGATCAAAATGAGACCAGACTGTCAAGAAAGCAGAGAACCATGGCACTGCACGATGATGTATGATGAAGAAGGACAAAATGAAGAATACGAGGCCATGTGGGACGAACGAATTGCAAAAACACAATACACTCTGAAGACTATAAACGTAATTGTAGGACCACAAGGGGTAGCTGCATCAGTTCAACTGCCGTCACAACTCGAACAGTGGTACCAGATTCCTGATGCTGCTCCTCATGTCTCCCTGCTGATTGGGCAAGGTTTTGAATCAAAAGAATTAGGATCAATGGTGAGGGAGGCAAGTCAGAGGATGCAGTGGAAACAGATAGGACAGGGAGTCTGTGTGTCCCCAGATAGAAAGTTCCTTAAAATAGAGCAGGTAGCAATAGATGAGGTAAGGCCACAGACTGTACTAATAAGCAGAGCTGAGAATTTGAGGATAGAGAAGAACAAGATGAAACAATTGCCCCAATGGGCTGAAGAGCAGGAGATCACAGAGAAAGAAAGGGAGGAAGCACTAGCACAAATACCTGACCAGCTATGGACCAAACATCAAACAGATGTCGGACTGGTAAAGTCGGCAGGTTTAGTTAAGATACAGCTTAAACCAGGAGCACGATTGCCATATCAGAAACAGTATCCCTTGTCAAAAGAAGCAATAGTAGGGATAAAACCAACGATTGAGGGACTGACGCAAGCAGGAGTTTTGGTCTTAACAAAAAGTCAGTGCAACACCCCCATCTTTCCGGTCAGAAAACCAAACTCAGACAAATGGAGACTAGTCCATGACCTGCGACCAGTAAACCGGGTGGTGATAGCGGAAAATCCTGTAGTTCCAGATCCACACACACTTTTGTCTAACATTCCAGAAGGAACAAAATGGTACACAGTAATTGATCTGTGCTCAGCATTCTTTAGTGTTCCATTACATCCAGATTCACAGTTCCTGTTTGCTTTTACCTATGGGGGACATCAGTATACATACACCAGACTGCCACAAGGCTATTGTGAAAGCCCATCAGTTTTCAACCAAGTTCTAGCCCGAGATTTGACTAATTTGGATGTGTCCAGCACAGTATTGCAATATGTGGATGATCTGCTGATCTGCAGTCAAGCCAAAGAGCAATGTGTACAAGATTCAGTGCAAGTTTTAAAAACTCTGGCCCTAAACGGGCATAAAGTAAGTAAAGAAAAGTTGCAATTCTGCCAGCAAAAGGTAGAATACTTAGGTAGAGTGCTCGAAGGCACTACACGAAAAATCTCACCAGAACATGTAGAAGCAATCCGAAAAGCTCCCAGACCTCAAACTGTCCAGCAGATGCTATCCTTCTTGGGATTGGCGGGTTTTAGCAGACCGTGGATTTGTGATTTTGCAATGAAAACGCAGCCACTTAGGGATATTGTGAAAGCAGCAGACCAAACAAAGTCTAGTGCCACGTTAACATGGACAGAGGAAGCAAAAGCGGCATTTGATATGCTAAAGACTGCATTGTCATCTGCACCTGCATTGGCATGTCCAGACTATGGTAAACCATTCTATTTGTATGTGTCTGAAAGAAAAGGGTTTGCCTCAGCAGTGTTAGCACAGGAACAAGAAGGCATGGGGAAAAGACCAGTAGCGTACTTTAGCACGGCACTCGATAGTGTGGAGAAGGGCATGCCACCATGCTATCGAGGATTAGCAGCTGCGGCATTTGCCTATCAAAAGGCATCATCAATCACAATGGGGCATCCAGTGACCCTGTATACATCCCATGCCTTGCATGCACTGCTGACTAGTCAAAAATTTGTGATAACCAATGCTCGAAAAACAGGTTATGATGTTATTCTGTCAGCTCCTGAACTAACAATTGAGAAATGCCGCACAATAAATCTTGCAGATAGGCTGGGGCTCCCAGAAGACGGAGCCCCACATGAGTGTGCTGAAGTGACAGAAAAATACCTAAAAGCTAGGTCAGACTTAGAAGCACAACCACTGCCTGGTGCTCAATGTATCCTCTTTGTGGATGGATCATGCTATCGTAGTAATGAGGGAAACAAAGCTGGCTATGCAGTAGTTCAATATGATGACCAAGAAGGAGTATTTAACACAGTAGTGACCGTGGCAGTGCCACAACCATGCTCTGCCCAATTGGCAGAAATAAAAGCACTAACAGCAGCCTGCAAACTGGGGGCAGGCAAAACATGTACAATATACACTGATTTGGCCTATGCTTATGGAGTGTGCCATGTGTTTGGACCAATCTGGGCACAAAGAGGTTTCCAGAGGGCAGATGGATCAGCCATTGTACATGGCGATTTCAGAGCTGTTAGGAGCAATGATGCTCCCTAAAGAATTGGCAATCATAAAATGTAGAGCTCACAAGTCAGATGGAGAATGGGTCAGCCGAGGAAATGCAGTGGCTGATGGGGCAGCTAAAAAGGCAGCAGTAGGTGAAACAAGTGTCACGGTAATGATGCAAACAGGAGAGCCAGATGATGAAGGGCAGATGCAGGTCACAATGGCTGATATCAGGGCCTTCCAAGAGTCTGCCTCAGCAGAGGAGAGAGAGTTATGGAAGAAACGGGGAGCGGTATTAGATCCCCAGTCTAGGACATGGAGAAGTTGTGATGGAGTGTTTGTGGCCCCACTAAGTTTTCTTCCAGTGCTGATCAAAGAAGCACATGGAATAGATCATTGTGATCGCAGAAAAATTATTGAAACAATTCGAGAGAACTGGTGGTCTCCATACTTAGTGAGTATGGTGGACAAATTCCTGCGATCGTGTGAGCTTTGTGCAGTACGCAATGTCAGAAAACATTTCACGGCACCCATCAGCCACATACCAGAACCCATGGGACCATTTAGACACCTAGTGATAGACTTTGTGGATATGGGAACTACAGAAAGAAAGGAAGGAAAGAGCTCTTCTGGTAGTGATAGATCGGTTCAGCCGATGGGTAGAGGCGCAGGCTACGGCCAAAAATGACGCCAAGACAGTGGTCAAGTTCCTATGTAGGGAAGTGATCCTCCGCTTTGGCATTCCAGATCAGCTGAGCTCAGACAATGGTCCGCATTTTGTGAACGAAGTAATGAAAGCTATGGCAGAGGCCTTATGCCTGAAACACCATCTAGGTTGCGTATATCACCCACAGTCCCAGGGGATTGTAGAAAGAGCTAATGGAGTGTTGAAAGAGAAAATAGCTAAGATCTGTGCGAGCACAAAGCTAAATTGGGTACAAGCATTGCCTTTAGCACTGATGAAAATGCGTTCGCAAACCAACAGGAACACTCACTTGACACCACATGAAATGCTTACAGGACGGCCAATGCCAGTAGCCTTCATTCGGAGGCCTTACAAGGGCCCATCGCTGGAACAGCTAGAGGGCGAAATGTCAAGCTATGTAAGACACCTAACCCAAATACATAGAACTCTGTATTCACAGGTCTGCGAAGCCACGCATGGTGTGAGGGTAGAGAATGAGGAGCTTCGTCAGGTGGAGCCAGGAGACTACGTGTATATCAAAGTGTTCAAAAGAAAGCATTGGAGCCAACCAAGGAGAGAGGGACCATTCAAGGTAGTATTGGCAACGCCAACGGCAGTCAAGGATGAAGGAAGAGAACACTGGTATCACTTGAATCATTGTTGTAGAGCGGCAGGGAAAGGACCAAAGTGGAAAGACTCGCGCCCAAGACTGGTGCAGCTCACTCACTTGGAGGAAGACACTGACCCAGAAGACGTAGAACATCCAGAAGCACCAGCATACAATACATGGGGAAAAGGAAAGAAAGCGCAGCAGAAGGCGGAGTCCCAGACCATAGAGTCAGGCCCGATTACTGAGGAGCAACCGGGAGAGCCCCTGAGTTCACCAACTCTCGACTTCGAACCTATAGTGCACCAATTTTTAAGGGAGCCTGAAACGATAGGAGATTTGTCAGGCGAGCCCAGACCAGGTCCATCAGGGTATAAACCGTCCCAAGCATTTGATGCATCAGATCTAACAACACTGAATTTAGCAGATATAGCCCAGGACAGTACAGAAGAGTCAGAATGAAGGTCATGGTAGCAGGCCGCAAACAAACGCTGAAACTGCGCCACTGCGCTATAGTGGCAGTACTAATTAGTGTATACATGGGGATAGTTTGGATGCTCACGGCAGTTGGTCACCCAACTACGACGTCGGTAAATATGACACTGATAAACTCAATTCAGACAAAACTAGTTAATGAATCACACCCCACACTGACCCACTGGACACGGCAGCACTCTGAAAAACAGGCTAATTCATGGTTCAGAAGAAACGTAGGGTATGGGGAGGCATCCATTGGAGGCCGTACAGTGTATCGAGAACAACCGCGCCCACTGGTTCTTACAAAAGAGAAGGCTCAGACCGCGGTTCAGGATCACCTGAAATGTGCAATAGGACTGATAGGACATGCTTTAAAGAAAAACATGATACCGAAGAATGAAGGGGTGTTCGTCATGTACTCCTTTGAGTACATGGGGCCCGATCCACCAGTAAATGTGGATCCTATTAGGTGGGCAGAGAACAATTCGGCGATAAATTATACAGTGACAGCTGAGGTACGTATTAAGTCGCCCTATAGTCGCCATAATGCAAGCAGTCCAACAAGCAGTGTAATTATAGCAGGAAAACCAGAGGAGGCGTACTGCAGAGTAATTCATCCGCTCTGGTATTACAGTATCTTTTGGAATGCTACCTCTAAACGTAATCTTCAGAAGACCGTCCTGCTAGACGACTATAAGGCTTGTGTGTTTGTGCCCACGGGGCACACAGAACACACCCCTACACAGAAATCCGCCAGGCCAGGATTGACTTTGGGGTAAAGATTCCTAAAGACTGTAGCACCGGGTCACTTTGTGATTTGACCGTAGGAAAATTGACCCAGAATGTACAAGAGGCAATAGATTATGTTAACATCACAAAGATCACGCAGTACAACAGTACAAACGGCGCTGAATCTCCACAGAACCTGTACCGCCAATGGCTACATGATGCAGCACGCAAGACTGTTACCATCAGCACATGTATGGTATGCCATAACCGCATGCATAGCCCCCTGCTTGTGATGCCTACGAGGGGAATCCAAGAATGTGCTAACCCACCATATAATGAAAGCTATTTATGCCCTGCAGTATGTCTGCTGGGGTCTGTAGCCAGGACTCATGGTGCAGACTGGATGCGTAAATTAAGTTCCTCTTGCACTTTTCATCCCGTTGCCACTCAGGCTACCGATAGTATACGCGTATGTTCTCATCCTCGTGAATTGTTTCCACTGTGTGTCCGTTCTAGAGGTACGGAATATGTAGGGGATCTACCAAAAGCATCGTGTGATAAAATAATGGAGGCAGTACACCCTATAGTTAATGTAATGCCAACCTGTAATGTGTCAGAGTACGGCTGTGAACCCGGTATGGTGGTCCAACTGAAGATCCCAAGCTTGCGTCTGGGAACGTTACCTGTTGCAGACATCTTTTGGTATTGTGGAGGTACGGAAGTCCTACAAATTCTACCCAGATTATGGCATGGGCTATGTGCCCCAGTGGTACTGGAAGGACGACTCTCGGTAATCGCCCTTAATGACTCATACCTCGCATCCATGTTTGAACCTGCACATTTACGCCGCCCCAAGCGTGAACTCACAAATACAGTTGCTAGAAGCATTTTTACCCGTACTGGTCTTCCAGGCTCATATCGAAAAAAGTACTTACAGGTCACAAACTCCTCAATACTCCCAAAATGGGGTCCTGACATGAATATTTATATAAATTGGGAAGGGATACCAGTTGGAGTTCCTAGTGAACACGCCCTTCGAAGAGGCTCGTCTACAGCTTGGAACATCTTGCTTCCAGCAGTACAGGTACATCGGAACACGGCATGGGTTAATTGCATTTGGTATAACCAGCAACGGTTTATTAATCATACCATTGAGGCATTAAAATTGGTATCAGAACAGCTCCATGCAATGACCCTTATGACTGTACAGAATCGTTTCGCCATAGACAATGAGAAATGGAGAAATGGTCTCTAATAATGCTTCCTCAGACCCAGACTGGCTTGACTGGCTGTTTTCCTCTGATTGGTTGGCCGGACTCACGCGCATCGGGACAACCATTTTAATAGTGTTACTGGTAGTTGCTCTCATCGCTTGTTGTGGAATACCATGCTTACGTGCCTTATTGGACAAGATTGTGCACTCTCTTTTCGGACAGTATATGCAGCTCTACATGTAGGACATGAGTGACCCCATCTTTATGGGCACAGCGGAGGACAATGGAGAAGATGGAAAACAAAGGCAGGAGACCGATTGTTCCCTGCTGGACAATATGACGTACTATTGTTAAAGAAAGTTAAAGGTGTTGGTATGTGTTGTTTCTTGTGCGTCTTTTCCTCTCTGTTGTCTCTCCTCTTTGTTGTGTATATAAATGTTGTGTGCAGGATTCATGGCAGCATCACAGAGCCCAGGTGCAGTCTTTCAGTGCAGGCGCTACCATCGCCCTTACCGAACATCTCTTCCGTGTGGACAACTAAAACTTGATTCACAAGGGAAAGGCTATCTGGAATGGCAGAATCTCCAGTGTGTGGCCTGCTGTAATATGATGGCAACCTTAGAAGCCCTGCATGAGTCTCAGGATCCTCAGGCACGGTGGAAGGTCTTCCACGCATGTTGTATGGACCCGGAGTGGACCTTCAGCATGGAAGCGGCACATCCCATCGAGCGGCTGCTCACACAGGCAGACTTCTACTATGAGGAAGATAGGTGGTTGGTCGAGAAATACTCGACACGCTTTGAGCTTCCTCGCAACCTGTCTTTAACCGTGGACACGTATTTGCTTCGGCATCCCATATCGTTGGCCTCGGTGTACGGGGGTCCCCTGGCGCATGGATTCCTCGTCACGCGTAATGTTGTCCAGTCTACCATGGTACAAGTAGTGACTGTGCATTTCTGTGGCTACTTTCTGTGGACCTCACATTCCAAAGGACAACGCAGACGCTTGGACAACCTCAAGCCCATGCCTCACTTCTTTTATGCATGGAAGAATAAAGACTCAGAAGTGGTGGCCTGCAAAGGAATAGGTAATGGCATGAAAATGCACACGGACGTTTGGGATGCGCTGCGGGCACGCTCGCGCATACGCACGCCCTTGCCAAAGTGGATTTCGGCGTTATACAAACACCACTATTGGTGGTGGAACTGATCGGTGACATCGTAAGTGCTGACTGGACCTGGTGAATTGGTTTCTGTGTGCAAAATGTCATAAATGTATGTCTGTATGTGTTTGGTGATCCTGGCAAAACAGGCTGTCGCGCAAACGACAAATTGCGGGCAGAGTGGGACTTTTCCCTTACAATTGGCTCTTGAGGGTTTTTTGCCCACTCCTGGGTCACCTTGAGAAGAAGCATAGTGAGTGAATAGGGGGAGTGATGTGGGGTATGGTATGGACATCACTATTGTAATGGAAATACAATGGAATAGAAAAACAAAAAGAATATATTGGATACATCGGGTATAGTAAGAAACAAAAAGAATGTATTGAATACATCGGGTATAGTAAGAAAATAGACAGAATAATATAATGTGGAAGAGGACAATAGAATAGGAGTAAACTAGGTGGAGGATGTTAGAACAGTGATATAAAAGCGTACTTGATGCGTTAGAAATACAGAAAAGAATCTAATAATGTGGAACTTAGAATTTTCATGGTCATAGATGTTTCTGATGTCTACTTGACAGTTTTGATGTCTACCCGACATAGATAGTGTCCACGTGACACATTGGACCGTGTAGTGATGAGCTACCTGGTGAAGTGCTGGTAACCTCTCCCAGGAGCTCCATCGGACACTCTACGGCACGCAAAGTGCCTGGGTCAGAAGAAATTGTGCCTCATCTAAAAGGACATTGTGCATGAAAACCATGTGTGTAATGTCGCAAGAAGATGATGTAACTACTATGGGGGATAAGAACACAGAGTAGTGGAACTAAGACATGTACAAGCTGATTGTGAGACTCAAGAGTCTCAAAGGGGGAGTGATGTCAGAGAAAAAATAATATACCCAGCTTTAAATTATATATCTAGCTTTAAAAGTAGCTTAAGTAATAATGTACTCAATGCTCTAAGCTCTGACTTAGCAATATTCTGCCTAAGAGTAGTGTGTATCTATCAAGAATTATTTAGCCATTGATTAAGTAGTTAACTTTGATTAATAATAGCTATAATAATCAGATATAGCCTCATAGTCTTTATAATAATCATGCAGAATTATTAATGGCAGCATGCTAGCGTAATAACCACACTGGGACTGAAGAAACAGAAAAGAGGAGAGATTTATTGGAACATTACGAGTTACAACTCAGACAGCCAGCCTATCCAATGGGATCAGTGGGACCGGGGGGTCAGTTGTAGAAGATGGAATCTTGGGATCCTGAGGAGAAGTTGGAGAGTAATCAGTGGGAGAAGTTGGGGGCGAATAGTCAGGAGAAGACTGAGGAATATCATGAACACTGTAAGGCATAGGCACAAATTCAGGAGAAAGTTGGGGAATGTCAGGGGAATTAGGAGATGAAGAAGAGTCAGAGGAAGAATCATTAGAGGAGATCTCAACAGGGAAATCCTCAGTCTGGACGCCTTGAGAGGTGGTGCGTGTCCAATGCCAGTAGAAGGTCTGAGTAGACTGATCACAGGTTGTGGGGTGAAATTGGGTGCTCTGATCAAGACAGACGGTATCTCTCACGATATGGTGAGCAAGGTAAGGAGACTCAGGAATAGAGGATTCAGATAGGTGCTCCAGGAAACCAGTAAGTTCAATGGCCAGACAGGATAGCTGATACTGGCGATAGCGTCGCAGAGCACCCCTGGGACTTCTCCGGAAGATAGCGCGGCGGGCTGACTGAGCTAGGAAAAATAATGGGAAATGGGAAGAGATGAGTGAAGTGCATATTGCGTGACTATGTAGTCAGCAAAAGAGAGCGTGTACTAAGGCAAAAGGAACACAGTGTGGGAAGTAGGCCAGGTCACTGTGACATGACAGTGATAGGCGGGTAGAGGAGACAATAGCATTGGAATACTAGCAACCAACAGTGATGAAAAGAGAAAAGGATATGAGGCAGCTTAATGGCACAGCTTATTTTAAAAATAGTAAATAAAACTTAGATCAAGTAGGAAGAGGGAAAAGTCATCATGACATAGAGGAAGAGAGCAAGGTACTTACACATTGTTGTGGAGGGCAATGCGTGAGGTCAGGATGAGCTGAGGAAGCACCTTTAAGAGGTGACAGTCAAATGAAGTCAATAAGGAAGTGGCGCCTATAAGTAAGCGCCAATTTTTTCTAAAAATTGTTGACTTAGCCTAAAAATAAGGGGAACTGGAGAGGAGGAAAATTTACATCATCGAGGGGAGGATGGTATCAATTTAGGGGCGGTATCGGGACAAATGTGAAAATAATGGGAACTGGGAAACGTATGTAAACTAAGGAAGGAGGGACTAAAGTAGCCATACACTGAATATAATGGGAAATTGCTGGAAATATTTAAATTAGAGAAAAAGAGGCGCCCGGGGCGCCTGGGGTATAAGTAGAGGGGACTTTTTCGGGGTTTGAGAGACCAGCTGCTCTCTTCAGATATGCATGTTGTTGACTGCATGGCTGAATAAAGAAACCCGCTTCTTCTCATCTGTTGACTGAGATCTCTTTTATTTCGGCTAAGTTTTATAGCTTGTGGAGGTCATTGGGAAAGCTAAGAGAAATAGATACAAACAAAAATTCCACCCTGTGATATGTCCACTCGGAGGGGGCTCTGAGTTCCGACAGACCCCTAAGACGTTGGCCATACCCTGTCCCCACTGTTATGCTCGGACGTGTAAAAGATTCTCGCACGCGTCCATCCAATGGCTAGAATGGGTCATGGTGAAAGAAAAAATCTTCATACAGCACGCTCTAAATATAGGGGAAAAGCAGATCAGTCCTTTTTTTGTAGACGGTTACGCCAAGACCGATGGGGAAAAATACGCGTGGGAATATCACGCGTGCTTTTACCACGGCTGCTCGTTGTGTTTCAACCTGGCGGAGACATGCCCGTTGAGAGGCATCAGTCTCAGCGAATTGTGGATGAGCAGCGAGGAGAGAGTGAGGATGTTAGAGTCAAAACACGACGTCCGCGTGACGGTGGTGAGAGAACAAGAGTGGCTCGAGATGAAAAAATATTGCGAGTGTGTCAAAGAGTATCTCCGTACGTTTAATCCTCCGGAGCCTCTGACCCCTCGTGATGCTCTTTATGGAGGACAAACGAGCACTCTTAAGCTGAGACACACAGCGGGGCCTGGGGAAAAGGTGTTGTACGTAGACGTAACCTCTCTGTATCCTTACGTTAACAGCGTATGCACTTACCCTTTAGATCATTCTATGATCATATACAAAGATTTCGGAGACCCTAAAAACTACTTCGGTCTTATCAGAGCCACGGTCTTCCCGCCTCACGGTCTCTTTTTCCCCGTTTTACCGTAAAAAAGCAAGAACGGTAAATTAATCTTTCCTCTATGTCATACATGCGCAGAATCCTGCATGCAGAATGACCCTTGCTCACACGACAATGATGCCAGAGCGTTGATGGGTGTGTGGGTTACTGTAAAATTTAACAAAGCCTTGGAGATGGGTTACAGAGTAGCTAAAATCACTGAGGTATGGCACTTTGATAAAACCAGCGACTCTGTGTCTGACTCTCACCGGGTACGTACACACATTTTTAAAAGGAAAGCAGGAAGCTTCCAGTTATCCGCCCGACGCTGTGGATCGGAACAGCAGGAAGAGGTACGTCAGAGAGTATATGGAACATCAGGGGATCCGTTTAGACCCTGAAAAGATAGAGGCGAATCCCGTCAAGAGAGAGGTGGCTAAACTCTGTCTTAATAGCCTTTGGGGAAAGTTTGCTCAGAGAGACGATCTGCTCCGCACCTGAAACATTTTTCAACTATCTGTTTTCCGGTAAATATGTGGTTGAGTATTTTGATATTCTGGATGATCAGAGCGCATTGATCAGGTGGAGATACGGCGAGTGTTGTGTTCAGCCTCCGGGTAAAAGGAGTAATGTCTTCATAGCAGCATTCACAACGGCGTACGCGCATCTCAAGATGTATGACTACCTGGAAAGGTTGAGGGAGAGGGTTCTGTACACCGACACAGACAGTTTGATTTATGTGGTGAAGGAGGGGGAGACGCCTTTAGAATTGGGAAATTACCTAGGCAAGCTGACCGACGAATTGGACGGGGATAGCATACAAGAGTCTGTGTCCACGGGGCCCAAGACCGATGCCTATCAGACGAAGGATAAAAAAAAGTGGCAATGCGCGTCAAAGGCATCACGCAGACCCTAGAATGCTGTGAGAGGGTCAACTTTGACAGTGTCAGAGATCTGGTGGAGGATTATTTAAGGATCTCCGGGGAGGTGGGGGTTATTGAGATTCCTCAGCATGGGATAACTCATGATAAAAAGGGCTTCTCATTAAAAAACTCGTCATTTCAGAAAAAACTTCAGGTTGTATATGACAGAAGACGACTCTTTCCAGACAGTACTACTCTACTGTTCGGATATTAACCGAATATAATTTTTAGAGGGGCAAATAAATAAAATGTCACATCTCGATGTTATAGAAGAAACAGATTTCGAACACAGGTTCATCTGTCCTTTCTCTTGTATGATAGTGGGCCCTAGTGAAAAGTGTATTTGAAAATTGTGAGAGTGTCATGAACGTAGTCCCCAAAAACATTGTGTGGGTCTACACTTCTTACCAGCCTATGTACGATGAATTGCAAAAGATGAATAAAAAGATTAAATTTGTCAAAGGGCTTCCTGATTCTTTCGAAGATAAAAGCCTGTTTCCTCACGACTTAAACCATTTGATCATTCTGGACGACGTCATCTTTCAAGCGTCCGAGCATCCTGAAGTGGTTAAAATTTTCACTCAGTACAGACATCACAGAAACATGAGTGTCATGATGCTGACTCAGAACGTGTTTCAGCAAGGTAAGCACAACCATACCATCAGCCTGAACTGTAATTATCTGGTAATGTTTAAAAACCCTCAGGATAAACTACAGGCAAGCGTATTAGCCCATCAGATCTTTCCCTCACAAAACGGTTATTTCCTGGAAAGCCTCGAAGATGCTACGAGAGATCTTCACGGCTATTTAATCGTTGACCTCACCCCGACGTGCCCAGATCGCTACAGGTTGAGGACCGGGCTGCTTCCTCATCAGAGTTCGGCGGTGTACATCCCAAAAACCTAAGGCATGACGTCTCGTATAAAAAGGATCGCTCCCTTGCTCTGTACCACACCGGCCCCGGGAAACGTAAAGACATTCTCGAACACTGCTCTCACGACTTTATCAGAACGTTGTGCGAGATCTCTTTAAACCTTCTCAAGGGTAACATCCCCTTAACCCCTTCGCAATACAAAAAACTCAAAAAGTGGAGAAAATTTTTTAATTATTATTAAAAATTATTAAGGCTGTTGGCGGATGAAAAAACCTGTTTAAAGAGCAAACAGCGTTCTGAAGAAACAGATGGGTGGATTTCTTTTACCTTTGCTCTCGACCGTCATATCTCTGATCAGGAATCTTATTGGAGGACTCTCTAGTAGACAGTAAAAAAAAAAAAAAAAAAGACTTTGAAGAAAGCTCAGAAAATGTTTCTCGTCTCTCCCCGTCGATTAAACGGTATGACACGACCTATGGTCAGAGAAACGGCCGAAGACAATTTGGACGGTAAAATGAGGGAGGTATTAAACGAACAGGGTTTGAGTTCTTATGAAAAAATAAAAAAATACGACGCTTTGCTGCAGAGATATTTGACGTTGCTGAAGCAGGATCAACGAGACGAGCGTAGGGTTACTCTGACGTTACGGGGGAGAAACGTGGATGGAGAGGAGGAGGAGGAGGAGGAGGGGGATGCACGGCCCCCCGCTGGGCGCGCTTCTCTGCCTCGAAGCGCACAAAGCGCGCGTGACCGACGGGGCCGATTTCGACCGTATGGGGGATGAGGATTTGAAAAGCCTGCCTCCTTGGGATCGCAAGAGCGATCGTTGAGAAATTAAAGGAGAGCGGCGGGGGTTCGGATTCGAAGGGGGAATTTGTTTATAAAGGTGAGACGGCGAAAGGGTCTATGATCGATTTATTCAAACATCTTTCTCTCTCTTTTAAAAAAAAAAAATCACCCCCTCCCAACAGTTGGTCGCAATTTTTGAATACTCTATCGGAACTGAATGTCCCTTTACATTACGGGGGCCCCATAAAATCCTCCTAAATCGCCTCCGGCCTGATTCTTGTAGTAACGAAAAAAAAAAAAAATCACCCCCTCCCAACAGTTGGTCGCAATTTTTGAATACTCTATCGGAACTGAACGTCTCTTTATCTTCGGTGAATAACCTGCATGCTCACGATCAATACCGCTCCCTGAAGGAGCGTTTAAAAACACATTGCGAAAGGACCTCGGAGAAGAAGAATCCGTCGTCATCATTCCCTTGGAGCCTTGCGCTTCTAAGAAGCTCAGGAGCAGAAAACGAATCATTCTGTCCCCACGATGGATCGAGTATTCACAATAATAATCGACAGAGACAATTATTTCATCAATAAAGAGGTTTATTAGACTAATCATTATGCGTACGGTCTTTCATTTTCACAACTTGTTTTCATAAGTTGATAAAGAACAACAACGCTGTCCCCCCCTTTTATTTTTAATCCCACATTTTTTCACAAAATCACGCACCATAATATCATTTTTTATAACATCCTCATCGTACAGAGACAATACTTGTTCGAAAGATAAGCCTCTGGCTCAGTGGTAAAGATAATAGACGCAGTGCTGACTGCATACGGTAGACAGTCGATGTTGCAATTGTCCTGTGTGATACTTGATGTTTTCAGAGAGTTTTTCCAAAAACTCCAGGATGGTCGAGGGGAAGCACCAGAATTCAGGGGATGATCCGTAAGAGTCAAAAATCTTCCCCATCTTTTTCCAGGGTTAAAGCCAGCCTGTGTTCCCCGGGCATGTGAGAAGGATGCGTGTTGACCACAAAATACGCGGGCCGTGTGAAGGAAGCGCTCAGAGAGGGTAAGTGGTCGGAAACCCACATGCCACAAAACACTTTTCCAGGGAGACAACGTAAAAGACTCTCTAACTGAAGATTATCCATGATTTCTTAACGTTTTAGTAATAATCCACCATCCACTTGCCTTTTAGCGTCTATTTCTAGAATAGAATTGTAACAAGCGTAGACGATAAGAGTGGTCGTGTTCGGTAGAGGCACTCTGAATCTCATCTCCAGTCTCAAATTACCGTTCGATACAACCGACAACGAGTCGTTGTTGTCGGCGGGGTTGAGATTAAAAGAGAACAGAGCATAGCTGGTGTTAAAATCCTCGCGGTTAATACACAGAGGTAAATCTTTAAGATGTCTCCCAGTAGACATGAACATGTTGTAAAACTCTCTGACGGATTGTCGGTTGTTAAATTGTGGCTGGAAAACCTCGGAGGGGATCTGTCAGCCGTCCTGACACAGAGCCAAGTATTCCACGTTGTTATGTACAAAGTTAAAAGAGGACAGGTCTCTTCTCCTCGTGAAGGCTTCGTGATGCACCATAACTAAAACCATTTAGGAGTGATTCCGAGAAATAGATTCACCTGGTTGCATATCCTAGAGTTTGCCGGTACAGAGTATGTTTTCACGATGACGCACGAGAGGGGGTAGAGAGCGTTGGCTTTCATCAGGCCCGCGGCATGCCCTAACCGCACGGCGGGGGCTACGGTCGTTTTTTTTCACAAAAAGAGACACTCCCAGCACGTTCAGTCGGAATCCGGAGTCACACGCTCCCATGAGACAGAACGCGTCGCTGGCATGCATCAGTTTGAGTCTCAGGTCGATCGAGTTCAATAAAAGCCTCTCGCAGAAAAATATGTCGGCGTGAAGAGGCCCGAACAGGTGTATTTCTCTCGAATTGCTCGTGAAATCGGCTCTCCTGTTTAATCCTTTGTTCGGGCCATTAACGACCGTTGTAGAATCGACCGATCCAGAAGTGTCTTTGTAGAATAGACCCGCTGTGAATTGACTTTCGAGTGTATCGCGTGAAAAGTTGAGCAGAGTCTCGATCATGGCTCGATAGGGATGCGTGGCTATTATGTGATATTAAACGATCCCCTAGAATGACGTTGCATTGACTGAATATCGTATTCAGAGGGTAATTGATAAGCCCTACGACAGCACCGTCAGCCAGGTCTGTTCCATCGGCATTGGTGATTTTCACACGGAGATGCAACAGGGTGTCGTTCAGATCCAAATACTTTTCCCTGTCTCCGGGGATGAAAAACTCGATGGGTCCCGCGTCAGTGATGGCCGACATGGGGGAGATTTCGTTGTAAATTTTATCTTCGATCGAAAGCTGAGTCATAGGCGCTGAAAATAGATCCAGCTCGCGTAGCGTGCACTCGGGGGATTTGTGATGCAAGAGAGCCAAGTGAGCCGATGCCACGGCCTTACATTACGGGGGCCCCATAAAATCCTCCTAAATCGCCTCCGGCCTGATTCTCGTAGTAACGGACAAATCTGTGAGGGTCCTCCATCGCTAGTACCCGAGCCATTTTATTTTATTTTTTTTATTCCGTTCTCAGCCATCGTAGCTTCGTCCTCTTCGGCCGGAGATTGAATGAAGGTCGCGTTAAAGGATGAGTTTATATATATGTATATTTATACACCGTATGTTTTTGGTCTAAAGTGAAGCGTCACGATGACCTTCCCAAAGGTGAATTCTACCTCTCAGTTCTGATCCGTTTTTATCTCGACCTTTATGTTCTCGATGTGCCGTTTACTCGCCGGTAAATAATACGGCAGGTCGAAACGCGTCGTGACTACGTCCCCGTACGTTCCACGCACATCGACCACCCTCATCAATGGGGCGTAAGCGTCGCCTATCAGTTGAGGGCGAATGGCGTCGCAGTAACAGAACGTGATAAAATCCCGCTCGTAGAACGGAGGGATGATCGGCCAGCTTCCTGTCGAATTTGAACCATTCTCCGGGTTTCAGGCCCATAATGTAAGCGAGCAGTGGGTAAAATCACACGTGAGTCTGACCACCCGCTTGAAAATCGAATTTCCTCAGGTAATTGTTGTAGGACAGGTAAATATCAGAGATGATTTTTCTAAACGATGCATCCAGCGAAAAACCCCGTCGGGAATTTGTGACGACTCACCTCACTCTTCGCCCATGGCTTTTCGGCTTTAAACTTATATTCATAATAGGCTTGTTTTTCGGGAACGGTATACCATGTATGAGGATAGGAAATCTCTGTCATGGCAACATCCCATTCACCTTCCAGATCGATATGCTGGGCTAGATCCACGCGGTAACTGGAGATTTTGTTATCTTTAAAAACATCGAGGCTGGTGTTGGACGGCAGGGTGATGTAAAAGCTGGATCGTAATACGCTTCTTTCATCGAACGTTTCTCGGCCATGGCTGAACCCAAAATGAGGCGTGGATTGAGATTCTTTTATTCAAATTCTTTTTATACACACGTGGGGGGTGAGATTCGATTCAATTTATTTTGTATAGCTCCTTTTACAACATACATTGTAAGGGGACAATGAAAATTAATAATAAAAATAACTAATTAACTAGAAATAAGAATGAATTATTAAATTCAATAATTAGATGATTTTATCCCTAACAAAAAAACACCCTAGGATGGAATAAGGAAGAAACGGAGAAAAGGGAGACTCTTTATTCAACTTTTATTTTTTTAATACACACAGAGAAAGGGGAAACTTTTTATTCAACTTTTATTTTTTTAATACACAGAGAGAGAGAGGAGACTCTTTATTCAACTTTTATTTTTTAATACACACACACACACAAACGTTATTAATGTTTTATCATAAACAAAATTTGAACCAGGATCGAATGATCCAGAGTACCGCATATCATGATGTGTAGTTTTTTTAATTCATCCAAAATATTTACAGGGTGACTCATTCGCACGAGTAGGCTCGTAACATCGACAAACAGAGTGTAAAACATTATAAGATGCCACGCTCGGAAGCTGTCTTTCGTCAGTCCATTTAAGATTTTTATAAAGCAACCCGATAAATCAGATTTGCTCAAGATAGCGGCGTTGTGTACCAAGATGTTCCACGGTGTCTGAGTCGAGCTGTTCCGTACTTTTTCCTGCATGTTTTCCAGTCTCTCAAAGTCAGCGTTGCCGGGAAAACTCTTTGAAAAGACTCTGTTCTCGGTAGAGCATCTCATGAGTTCTATCAGCCGAGAGACATCCGTCGTCTCAGGTTCGATCACAGGTTTTCTCCAGTAATGTCCCATTTTCAAAAACTATATACATATATGTGTCAGCAATAAAATCAAACTACATGTATATATAATAGCTAGCAGCACTGAATATATAAATAGTATAGAATAAAATCAAACTACATGCGTATATAATAGCTAGCAGCAGCACTGAATATATAAATAGTATAGAGTAAAATCAAACTACATGCGTATATAATAACTAGCAGCACTGAATATATAAATAGTATAGAATAAAATCATACTACATGCGTATCGACAAAAACATATATAAGAGATAGAGGGAAAACACACTGAATAAAATCAAGTTAACGGAGATACCGGCAATCGATGATTAGCCTTTCGAAACGTGATGAACAGAGGGTTCCACAGCCTCCGCACCAGACCGTGAAAGCAGGTCTGAAAGACATCGTCCGGTGGATCAAGCAAGCACGTGTGCTGTCTCTGGCTAGGATGTCTGATCCAACAGCCGTCGCATATCTCTTCAGCGTACAACTTCAGAGTCCTGTTGAGCACAGCTGATTCCAGACATTTGAAAAACTCAATCCTTAGCAAACAGTGTGAGAGCGGGGCATCGGGGTCATCTGATTTGCAGGGTGCGTTCTCGTCGGATGGACCGTTCTGAACCTCCATCCCCGCAGGACCCTCGTCGGCGTGCCCCAAGACGGTGGATTCCTCAGAGCGAGGGGGTGAAAGCTGTTGCGAGGACTCAGGGGTCGCAGGAGTGGTTGGTGGTAAAGGAATGGCGTAACTGTCCTCCGGAGATGAAGGAGGATCGGACATCTCTTACTCTACATCTTCTGACGCCTTCGGTATGAGCCGGGTAGGCCTGATTCTCTTAAGCACGCGCTCGCAGCCGGCGTCCATTTTTCTCTTTCTATCTCTCTTTCGCTCTTCTCCTCTCTCGTTCAAGTCTTCTTTTATACTGAACCTCCAAGGTACCGGGAAAAGTCTCCGGGAGAGAGAACCTCCCGCTGCCTCTCCATTTTCCTTCATCCTCATCAAAATTCTCAAGGAAGACCTTCTTTAACACACCCCAGTCGTTAGAGGATAACGAAGCCGCATGCCTCGGGACCGTCTCTCCACAGTTCAACTGATAAAGCTGCAATTCCCCTATTTCGTATCTAAACACATAACCCCATCGGCCCCCAGAATCCAAAGGCCATTCCTCGCACAACGGATCCGATGGCGGTGCCTGAGTACGACGAAGACATGCTTTGCTTTTCCACGGACCCTCTTTGTCAGAATCTTGAAAAATCGATATAAGAGTCTCATTGATAATAGAACTCCCGTGATACACCATTAATCCTCTTTTTGCATATAACCGTTTACGTTTCACAAATAAAAAAAAATATAGGTTATTAATAAAATATTTAAAATCACACCATAAGTTCAAGACACGGCCGCATGAAACGCACCCTCGTGCACTGTCCGTAAACTTTCGGCCTCGCATTCCCGCGGCCAGCCTCGCGCACTGTACGAAAACTTTTGCACACACCCTGAAACGCGCGAACGGAACCCTGGTGTGCGTGAACGGATATTCAAAAAATTGGGAGGGGGAATCGGGGCGGGATATCCAGAAAATAGAAGAATCTCATTGGTCCCAAGGGGGCAGGACTTCCTATCACAATGCGTTCTGATTGGATGAAAGGGGGTGGGACTTCATGATATGGTGCGTTCTGATTGGACGACCTTTCACCTAGAACTGTCAAAATACACTTTGACCAAAGGTGGTTAGTACTCTCTCTATTGGTTATTCTAAATTGCCCATAGGAGTGAGTGTGAGGGCGTGTGGTTGTCTGTCTATATGTGGCCCTGCGATGGACTGGCGACCTGTCCAGGGTGTACTCCTGCCTTTTGCCCTATGTGCGCTGGGATAGGCTCCAGCAGACCCCCGTGACCGTGATAAGCGGGTATAGACAATGGATGGATGGATGGATTTCGATTTGATTTCCAGTAACCTGCGGCAAACCAGTAAATTGTTTGGACATAATGAACAAGACTCAGAGGAAAGGAAAGGTTTGTCAAATGCTTTAATATGAACTTTTTTGATATTTACACACCCTTCCCCTCCCTCACATTGTTTCTTTGCATCATGTATGTCTATGTAATGACTTCAGGTGAACAGTCTTGTCGGAACTTTAAGCTAAAGTTCAAGAAGTTGGCCACAAACATATTCTACTGAAGTACAGTCAATAACTTAATATTTAAAAAGTGTATCAAAGTTAGTGCTGAAGTTTATGTTGTGTTTCTGTATTAAAATGTGTGTCCCATCACCTGCAAGGTCTAGGAAATTAATTTTGCTGCAAAGTAATGCATTTAGGTCTTTAAGAGAGCAGCCCTAATGGTAATATTTTGGATTGAAAAAAATTGTAATTTTGCATTAGTGCAGAACAAAGTTGTATTATAGGAATGTCTATTTATCTTAAAATGTCAGGATACATGTTTTCACTCTAGCAGACATCTTTTTTCTTTCGGCTTTTCTCTTCAGGGGTCGCCACAGTGAATCATCTCTCTCCACCTATCCCTATCTTCTGCATCCTCAACACTTACACCCACTAGCTTCGTATCCTCATTTATTACATCCATATACCTCCTCTTTGGCCTTCCTCTTTTCCTCCTGCCTGGCAGCTCCATGTCCAACATTCTCCTACCAATATAGTCACTCTCCCTCCTCTGGACATGTCCAAACCATCTTAACCTGGCCTCTCTAACTTTGTCCCCCAAACGTCCAACATGAGCTGTCCCTCTAATGTACTCGTTCCTAATCCTGTCCAACCGTATCGCTCCCAAAGAGAACCTCAACATCTTCAGCTCTGCTACCTCCAGCTCTGACTCCTGTCTCTGTCTCAGTGATACTGTCTCTAAACCATACAGCATGGCTGGTCTCACCACTGTCCTGTACACCTTCCCCTTGATTCTCGCTGAAATATTTCTATCACACAGAACTCCCGACACCTTTCTCCACCCATTCCAACCTGCCTGCACTTGCTTCTTTACCTCTTTCCCACACTCTCCATTACTCTGGACTGTTGACCCCAAGTACTTAAACTCCTGTACCTTCTTCACCTCTTCACACTGTAATCTTACTGTTCCACTTCCCTCCCTGTCATTCACACACATGTACTCAGTCTTACTATGACTGACTTTCATTCTTCTTCTCTCCAGCGCAAACCTCCACCTCTCCAGGTTTTCTTCCACCTGCTCCCTGCTCTCACTACAGATCACAATGTCATCTGCAAACATCATTGTCCAAGGAGACTCCTGTCTGACCTCCTCTGACGACTGGTCCATCACCATAGCAAACAGGAAGGGGCTCAGAGCCGATCCCTGATAGAGTCCCACCTCCACTTTGAACTCCTCTGTCTGCCCTACAGCACACCTCACCACTGTCCTGCTCCTCTCAAACATGTCCTGCACCACTCTGACATACTTCTCTGCTACTCCTGACTTCCTCATACAGTACCACAGCTCTTCTCTTGGCACCCTGTCATACGCTTTCTCCAAGTCTACAAACACACAGTGCAACTCTCTCTGACCATCCCTATACGTCTCCATCAACATTCTCAGAGCAAAAATTGTATCTGTTGTGCTCTTTCTGGGCATGAAGCCATACTGCTGCTCACAAATTTCCACTACCTTCCTTAACCTAGCTTCCACTACTCTCCCATAGCTTAATTGTATGGCTCATCGACTTTATCCCCCTATAGTTGCTGCAACTCTGCATGTCACCCTTATTCTTAAAGATCGGCACTAATACACTTCTTCTCCATTCCTCAGGCATCTTCTCACTCTCTAAAACCCTGTTAAACAGACTAGTTAAAAATTCCACTGCTGCCTCTCCTAGACACTTCCAGACCTCCACCGGGATGTCGTCAGGACCAACTGCCTTTCCAATTTTCATCCTCTTCAAAGCCTTCCTGACTTCATCCTTTCTAATCTTATCTACTTTCTGTTCCACAGAGTTCACCCCTTCTACTCTTTCTTCTCTCTCATTTTCCTCATTCATCAGCTCTTCAAAGTACTCCTTCCATCTCCTCCGTAAACTCTCCTCACTTGTGAGCACCTTTCCATCTCTATCCTTAATAACTCTAACTTGCCACACATCCTTCCCATCTCGATCCCTTTGCCTAGCTAACCTGTACAAGTCCTTCTCAACTTCTCTAGTGTCTAACCTAGTGTACAACTCATCATACGCCTTCTGCTTGGCCTTAGACACCTCCCTCTTCACTCTGCGCTGTAACTCCTTGTATTCCTGTCTATTCTCTTCAGTCCTGTCCATGTCCCACTTCTTCTTGGCTAACCTCTTCCTCTGAATACTATCCTGAACTTACTCATTCCACCACCAAGTATCCTTATCTTCTTTCCTCCTTCCAGATGACACACCCAGCACCTTTCTTCTTGTCTCCCTGATCACTTCTGCTGTAGTTTCCCAGTCATCTGGCAGCACTACCTGACCACCCAGAACCTGCCTCAACTTTTGTCTAAATTCCTCACAACATTCCTCTTTTTTCAGCTTCCACCACTTGGTTTTCTTCTCCATCTCTAAATTTGACCTCTTCTTCTTACAGACAATCAAAGTCATCCTACACACCACCATCCTATGGTGTCTGGCTACACTCTCTCCCACTACTACTTTACAGTCACTAATCTCTTTCAGATTGCCTCTTCTACATAGTATGTAGTCTACCTGTGTGCTCCTACCTCCACTCTTGTAAGTCACTCTATGCTCCTCCCTCTTCTGAAAATAAGTGTTAACCACAGCCATGTCCATCCTCCCAGCAAAGTCCACTACCATCTGTCCTTCAAGGTTCCTTTCCTTAACTCCAAACTTGCCCATCACCTCCTCATCACCTGTGTTCCCCTCACCAACATGTCCATTAAAATCTGCTCCTATCACCACTCTCTCACCTGTTGGAATAGTCTCTATCACCTCATCTAATTCACTCCAGAATCTCTCTTTCCCGTCTAACTCGCAACCTACCTGTGGGGCATAACCACTAACAACATTCAACATCACCCCTTCAATCTCCAACTTCAGACTCATCACCCTGTCTGACACTCTCATCACCTCCAGAACATTCCTCACAAACTCCTCCTTCAGGACCACACCTACCCCATTTCTCTTACTATCCACACCATAATAAAACAGTTTGAATCCTGCTCCTATACTACGAGCCTTGCTACCCTTCCACCTGGTCTCCTGTACACACAGGATATCCACCTTCCTTCTCCCCATCAAATCATCCAGTGCTTTACCTTTCCCTGTCATAGTACCAACATTCAGAGTTCCTATTCTCAATCCTACACTCTTACCCTTCCTCTTCTCTCTCTGTCTACGCACTCTCCTTCCTCCTCTACTTCTTCGAACAACAGTAGCCCAATTTCCACCAGCACCCTGTAGGTCAACGGCGCCGATGGTGGTCGTTGCTAACCCGGGCCTCGACCAATCTGGTATGAAATTTAGAGTACTGACAATTTGCGTGGTTATATTTGGCAATGTTTTACGCCGGATGCCCTTCCTGACGCAACCCTCTCTATTTATCCGGGCTTGGGACCGGATTTGCAAAAGGATTTGCAAATCTACATTTTCTTAAGTAATCTGAAACTATTACTACAAGTATTAGTCTTAGAAGTTCACCCTACTAAATGAGTAGTCAGTTGTTAGACAACTAGTTAATTAGATACATTCTTTTCAGCACTGATTTCCATTTCAGGCACTTGAACTGATGGATTCAACCACTGAACAAAAGCAATCACGCAAGAGAGACTCAACAAGCTCTGTAATTCAATTTATTTTATTTTTTCATTTGGAATTCATGAGACATATCTCAGAGTTACATCACAATCATACAATAATATTTTGTAATAAGTATCATAGTTATTTCTTTGTTTTAACTTAGGACAGCTTTTGCATTTATGGGTGAAGTATTCTTATAATGAATGGAGTCATAAAATTCTTACTTTGTGGTGATACATTTTCTTGAATTCTTGACCTTTAAACTGCTTTTTGTGCTAAGACTCAAACAAAACAGGCAGCTACACACATGGTTGATGTTCTGAAGGAGGACCTCTCCCATGCAGGAACCACTAAGAAATGTAAGTATTGCAATAACTAAATAATATAAAAGTAATACTTTTCTATTAAAGCAAATGCTGAAACTTATTTTACAGTTTGAGTCAGAAAGCGAGGGTGACAGGTCATCACAGTGCCCAAAACAGAAACCAAGGCTTGATGAAGACATTGCCAGTGATTTGAAAGGTATGTAAGATGAAGTGTAGTTTGTTTTATAGTTGATGAAGCACATGAGATCAAAACCAATGTAAATGTTCACTATCTTTGAATTACTAGATTTGCTAAATGTAGTGAAAACACTGAAGGATATAGTGAAGGTCATGAAGGTGGCTCCAGCCTCATCAAGTGAAGTGCATTATACAGAAGTGATATCACCACAAGCAGAAATGGTATGGATACACATGCACAGATATACTTCGAATGTTAACATTAAAAGTTCACACATTCAGTATGCTTAAATATAAGCAAACTATTAGTCGAGTATTAGAATAGAGTTAGTACAAGGGTCCATTAAGTATCCTAAGTTTTAACTGTTCCACAGTTGCATGTTCATTAATTGTTTATAAGTCATTGAACAAGCAAAACATTGTTTAAACACTACACCAAAAAAGATGTAAATTCACTTGAAAAAAAATCTTGGCAAAGTATTTTAATTTTAGTATCCTGAAAAGGCATAATTACTTAATTATATAATTAAGCCTCTGTTCATGTCATTGACGCACACATGCACTTCTGACACAATTTTCTTTTATCTAAATAGATCTCCCTGGGTGGAGAAATAACAATTCCTAAAAAGACATTTGATCGGTTGTCCAGGACAAAAATGTCAGTGTTTACCCAGGAGCTGGCAGTCATTATTTTTGGACGTGAGGTTCTGGCCACATCAAGTCTTACAGGCAAGAAAACCAACTAAACACCACTGGACTCCATCAAAGTTAATGTGGTATGTTGGTATGTTTGTTGTTTTCTTGATTTAAACAGGTTACAGCTTCACTTAAAATGGTGACCTAAAAAATTGTGCTTCATGTCCTTGTACATAAATTAATTCATTTTATTCAAATACAACATGTTTACTCCTTCACTGCCAGTGTTTTTTTAAGAAGAAAAATAACCCCACTGTTAACCTCCACCAGAATTTGATTTTTACCTAACTTTCTTGGACCCCAGAATATTTTGTTGTATGAATATCTGCACAAACAATATATCAAAATAAAGTCCAGAGATTTTTATATGGTTGTATATATGCACTGATAACATCAGTATCACTATCACAACAATCATTATCACTATTCATTCATTCATTCATTCACTATTCAGTCTTTAATTTCACATTTATTTTTAGCTTTCAGGGAAATGCCTTTCCAACACATTTTATGTGCAGAACTAGTATGCATTTTTTATATTTGATTTTGTACCTGTTTCATCCAGAATTTCATGAAGCTATATCAACAATCTGCATAAAAATTGTGTGGATGGTAACTCATCTATTGCTGTTGAACTAAACACAGAACATTACAGGTTTATTTGGACAATTTATGTGCTATGAATTAAAAAAAAGGAAGAAATATTGCATATATTGCTTCCATATCTCTTTAATTTACAAATGTATGCCTTAGATGAACCAATGGAGCTTATTAAATCAGATAACAGTGATCATAAAATAAAATATTATTTTTGTGTTCACAGATACTGTGATTGCTCGTTTTCAAGGGACAACTCCATCCCAAGTCAGGGCTCTGCTTAGGCAGAAGTGTAACAATGAGAGCTATGCTAAAAACATCAGGACAGTGGTGTGGTTAAAGGTGATGATGAAAATTAATTAACCTTTGTATAATAGACTGAAGAGACCTACCAAAGGGGTAGTTCATTTAAAGTTCATGCAGTTCTTTGTTATTTGTAATGTTAGTAGTTCTGTCTGAGGTTAAAATGTACAATTCATGCTGCAAGTTCACTTTTTTTGAGTTTTTGAACGGATTTATTCGTGTAAGTTTGTTATACTTTTATACTACTAATTTTACAATATTTAATTCTAAGCTTTTGTTTCTGTTTTACTGCGTTATTTATTTATTATTATTTATTTTTTGACATAAAAGTTCATAGTCCTTAATGTTACTTTTGCAATAAAAGTGTTGGATTCATACTTAACTACCAAAATTTGTTTTATTGTCAGTGTAAGCATTGTGGTTTTTGTTTGCAGTGCATTGAATTGAAAACCATATTTCACATACAATAGAAGTTAAAATAAAGATGTAGTGGGTCTAAAAAAAAAATATCACTCAAACTTAAAGTTGAACTAATTGCATTTAATATAAATTTAACCTGTGATGTTTTTGAAATCAGCTACAAATATTATGCATTTAGGTGGTCTAACATTACATTCAATTCACACCCAAGTGTACTGTTACCCAACATTAAAGTATATTTTAGTTATTGTTAATTGCTTGTCGGTACATTAAACAGTGCACTTTAAATATATTTTAAAGACATAAGAAGCAATTATGAAATAAATATGTACTAATGTCCCAATTAAGTGGTTTAAAAAAAACTCAAAAGTTCAACTAATTGCATTTAATATAGATTTGAACTGTGATTCATTTGAATTGAATTACAAATAAAATGCACTTAAGAGGTGAAAACATTACATTTAATTCACAGTTATGTGTGTTCTTTTAAAGTATATTATTTGCACAATAAGTACACTTTAGAAAGGTATACAAAAGTGCACTTACTGTTCATAAGGGAAACCTATAGAGTTTTTTAGTACTTTATCACATCACATTTAGGCATTGGTAATTAGCGGATAGGTTGAATCAGGTGGTAAACTTCTAAAAAGATGTAAAACCCTGATCTGCAGTGACCTTGTAGCTTCAGAGAAAGTTGCTGAGTTTCTCTTGAGCAAGAGTAAGACGGTCCACACGGGTCTGCATGTCAATGCGGCGTCTGCCGATATCCGAGTCTTCACGCAAAGCCTCGGCCACGTTGGCACTGTCCATTAAACCCAACATCTCGCTGCACAGCAGCTGAGCAGATTCCTTCAGCATGAAGTATCTGATCAGCATGGGCACCTGATCAGCCAAGCGCTGTGCTACGATCTGTCAAGACAGGGATAAATCTGTAATTTAAACAATTTCCAGGTTTTAATGTAAATGTTTAATGCATGTGCATTTTTCTGTATATTTTACATTTAGTAGCTCCAGTACAGTAGATCAATTTCGCCCCCAAATTATGTACAGCATTAAATTAAATAATTATTCAAACCTTTTATTAATACAATAAGTATTTGTAAAAAGTTTTCTTAAAATAATTGAAAATAATACTGGAATGTATTAAACATATTTGATTTGCATATAACACATTCTCTACTGTTTAAATAATAATAATTGTTACAACCCCGAGGTAGGCCTAGGGGAGACTCAGGGTCAGCCACCGATGGTTTATCAAGCTGATAGTGGGTGAAAAGAGTCCAACCGGGTCTAAACAATGACAGTGTAAACTGGCAGAATAAAAAAAAAACAAGGTTTCGCGACACAACCCGTGGTGCTTAATTAGTTTACTGTACAACAGAAAAAACGTATTTACAATATTTACAAATTTCACAAACAAGCCAAACACGTGGCTGGACAACGGCGGTGCTTAAGAAAAGAAAACCAAGTAAAACAAAATGATACTTCCCTAACGCTGCTTTATTTTTAATACATCCTGGACTACAAACAAAAGTGAAACCTGCCTATACTGCGCTTCCCTTACAAACTTAAATACAGGGGGTGGCACCCGCCCCTTTCCTAAAGTGTCTAGACAGTGTGACGTCCTACGTGTTGCACGGTGTATGAGGGCGCTCTTTCTTACCTGTCCGAGCCCCGTCAGCACAACACTACACAAACACACACAGCTGTACATATACCTCAATACACCAAGTATTTAGACAGACAAACAAACCACGCGATTGCACACATAAGCAGAAATAAAACGCGCCCGATGCGGTGTCAGTGTCTCGCTTTTATAGCCTGACTCTTCTTCCGGTTAATCTTCCGGGGCGGCGTTCGCGCTACTCGGCTCCTCCCGTCAGCGGCAGGTATATGGCAAGCGGCCAATTGCATCACGTTCCTCCCAATCGGTTACGCTGTAAACAAAGCCATCATAATAACCGAAATACGTGCCGTGGCACGTAACAATAATAATACTAATAATACTAATAATAGTAATTATTATTATTATTATTATTTTGAATGAAGCCAAACTAAAACGTACTTAATTAACCAACTGACTACTAAAATCTACCTCGTAATAAGCCTGCAGCATTTCAGGGTGTTTGTTTCTGCAGTCAAACCCAGCAAAGTTGTCTTTCAAAGCTTTCTGTCCATCAGTGGCGTGAATATCATTCAAGTAGATCAAGGTTTTGAAGAAGATGCCATCTTGAGTGTAGACCAGTTGCTCCATCTCAAACTGCTCCATGATCCTCTCCTCCACCTTGGCTTCCTGCTTTGACTGAATGTTGTCTATCTTGTTCTGGGATGTTGATGTAATTATACAATGACTGGATTTAACTATTTCCTACTTTTCCTACTTTTAGGACACAAATGCTTTAAAACTTAAAAATAACTTGAAAATATTTACCATTGCTTAAAAACTTGAAAATATTTACCATTGCAACAGACTGGAGGTAAGGGTAGTTGGGAAAGCAGGTTTTGGACACATCTGAAAACTGTTTCTGAATGGTGTCTGAAACACACAAGTTCATACATTATATACAGGCACGGAATTACTACATACATGAATGCTTTGGTTTCTTGTGGGGTTTAAAATCCCATCATTTTTTCCTGTTCACATCAACAGAGACAAAAAAGAGAGGCTTGTGGTATAATATCTGATACTCTGCTTTGTATCTTTGTGTTTAACCATCTCAATGATATAACTCTAATATGAAAATATGACTGTTCTTGGAAGTGAGCTGCCAGTTAATTTTCTTGGTTGTGGTATGTTTCATGTACATTTAAGATATTGATAAATAAACTGATTTAACTTGTTAATGGTCTACTAAACTTATTGAAAGTTGATGAATGGATGTTGTGAAGGTTAACTGGTGGAAGCCTACCTCTGATGACCCTGAGTGTGTCAATGGCTGGTCCTTGTAGCTGGATCACAAACTTCTGTACCTCCATCTCAAGCATCTTGTATTCACAAAAGCCAGGCAACTCTCGTCCTCTGTACTTCAGGTCATATTCAGCCACCGCTTCCTGGATCGTTTTGTACACTGTATTCGGTATATAATTTGAACACCAAAACATCTTTCCCATCAGTTCCCATAAATAGGCATAATTATAATTAGAATTTCTACAAGGCTAATTTTATCTGCTCTGCACTAATTACTAGCTGAAATTTGGGGTGTCCAATCTTATCAGAAAGGGCCAGTGTGGGTGCAGGTTTTCATTACAACCAAACAGAAGCCACACCAGTCTATTCTGGTTATTCATCCCCAGGTCAGGATTTTACTACTGCAACTCTCTGCTGGCAGGTCTACCTCTGAATGCAATTAATCGTCTGCAAATGATCCAAATGTCAACTCGTGCATTTTTTCCCATTGGCATGCACTGAATGGTTCGCGACATCGCGGCACGCACTTCCGGGTTCGTGACAGCACGGGGCTCATTTCCAGGCTAGTGGTCATCACGGACGGAGCACCTACAGGTTCACCACCCTTTGTGCACCCTGGTGCTATATAAACACACTGCTTGCCTTCCTCACCAGATGATCTTTCCTGCTTGCTGATGAGTTATCCCACCCTTTGTCTCTGCCAGTCTTTTTCTGTTTTTACCTTTCAGATTTTGGACTGTTTTCTCACTTAGTGTTTTGGATTACCCTTTTGAGATTTGTAGCCCAGGACTCTTCCTTTGCAAGGACCATTGGCTGCTCTTGTTTCACCTTTGCTGCACTCTTGTCTCTGTTTATCCTCACTATATTAAAAACTCTTTACCTAGCTCCTATCACGTCTCGCACTTGGGTCCTAAATCCGTTCTTCCTGACAGTATCATCTGGCCAGCCATGGACCCATCAGCCATGTCAAACATGCAGAAACTCCTTCTTAACCTGTCGCAGACCTCACAAGCACTCGAATGCTGGCTCCAGGACCTGACCACCGCTACCCAAGAGCTGATCCATCTCTCACTCATCATCATCATCCACCCAGCAGCCCAAGCACCTTCAATGCCTGCGACACCTATGCCTTCACCAGCCCCACCTCAAGAATCACATCTGCCTCATCCAGAGTATTTCAGTGGGGAACCTGGACTCTTTCAGCTGTTCCTAATGCAGTGTGCAGTGGTGTTTGAGCTACAGCCTTCTTCTTACCTGTCTGAGCGCTCCAAGGAAGCCTATGTCATCTCTGCTTTCTGGCATGGCCAGGCTGTGGGAAGCCGCTGAGTGGGAGCCCCAGAGATCTGTGCAAGGTTTTCAACACCACCGTACCCCAGCGAGATGCCATGCGAATGTTGTTCGACATGAGCCGGGGCAGCCACTCAGTCGCAGAGTTCACAGTAGAGTTCCGTACAGCTGCAATTGAGAGTGAGTGGAATACCATGGCCCTATGCAACACATTCTCCATCCTCCCAGCCCATGGAGATCGGCCGTTGTGACCTGCCCCCTGCTGAGAAGAAGAGATGCCGACCTAATGGACTCATGCTGTGGAGAGGCCTCCTGCCTGGTACCATACCCCCACAAGGCCGCCTTTACCACTTGATGGCACCCGAAATGGAAGCCATGAACACATACATCTGCGTGTCCCTCACTGCTGGTATCCTCCCCAGCTGGAGCTGGGTTCTTCTTTGTCATGAAGAGGACAAGACTACCACTTTGTCTGCATCAGAGAAGGAGATGAGTGGAAGACTGCTTTCAACTCCTCCACAGGACACTATGAATTCCTGGTTATGCCGTTTAGACTCACCAACGAGCCAGCGGCATTCCAGGCACTTGTCAATGTTTTTGTGTACCTGGATGACATATTCATCTTTTCATCTAAATGCATCATGTCCGTCATGTCTGTTCTGTGCTCCAGTGCTTTCTCCAGAACTGTCTGTATGTGAAGGCCGAGAAGTTTGGGTTCCATATCTCCAGAACCACCTTCCTGGGGTTCATACTCTTGGCCAGTAGCATACAGATGGACCCTGAGCGGAAAAAGGTGAGAGACTTGCCATGGCCAGAGACCCGTAAGCAGCTCCAACAATTCCTGGGTTAAGCCAACTTCTACCGGAAGTTCATCTGAAGCTACAGCACTGTCGCTGCACCCCTACACCGGCTAACGTCCACCTTGTGAACATTCATCTGGGCCCCTGAATCCGAGCAGGTCTTTACCAAACTCAAGAAACTGTTCACCTCTGCCCCCATCCTGACCCTGCCGGATCCCACTGATCAGATTGTGGAAGTGGATGCTTTCGACCTGGGCATGGGAGCCGTCCTGTCTCAGAGAAGCCCCAAGGACAACAAGCTTCACCCCTGCGCTTTCTACTCATGATGCCTCAGCCCCTCCGAGCAGAACTATGCCATCAGCGAGTGTGAACTTAGCCTAATAACCTCAGCACCTCCTTACTAGGTTGGCCAGAGGGACTGACTGTCAATTAGAGACCTGACCCTGAAGGTCAGCTGCAGGAAGCTTGCACCATGTTTCGTTGGTCCATTCCACATTTCCAAGGTGCTCAACCCTGTGGCTGTATGGCTCAAGCTACCCAGGGTCTTGCGCATTCGTCATACTTTCCACGTCTCCAGACTTAAGCCTGTCCAAGCATTGTTCTTTCGTTGTGGCACGCACTGCTGGGTTTGCAACATTGCGGCGCTCATTTCTGGTGTGACGGTCATCATGGATGGAGCATTTCTGGGTTCACCACTCTTTAATAAACATGCTGTCGGCCTTTCTCGCCAGATGTTCTCTCTTGCTTTGCTATTGAGACATCTTGGCCTTTGTCTCTGCTGGTCTTTTTCTGTTGTTGCCTTTCAGCTGGATTTTGGACTGCTTTCTCACTCTGTGTTTTGGATTACTCTATTCGGACTCTTCCTTTGCAAGAACCTTTGACTGCTCACCTTTGTTTCTCTCTCCTGGTAATTGTTGGCTTGGATTTCACTGTGTTTTATGACATTTTGTTGATGTATTGATTTTGTCCTGGAGTACATTGGGTGAATGTTTTTGGGCTGCACTCCTGTCTCTTTACCAAGCTCATGTCATGTCTCGCACTTGGGTCCTAAATCCACGTTTCCTGACACCAAAATGCAGCTGAGTGACTTGTTTTCAACCTACCTGTTTTTACACACCACCCCGCTGCTGCACTCCCTCCACTGGCTTCCGGTAGCTGCATGCATCAGATTTAAATCACTGATGCTTGCCTACAAAGCCAAAAATGGACGAGCTTCCTCTTACCTCAGAGCTATTATCACTCGCACTGCACCACACTCCCTCCGATCTACTAGCACTGTTCAACTGGTCTCCCTATCTCTTATGGTACAGTGTAGGTATACATCAAGACTCTTTTCTGTTCTGGCACTGAGGTGATGGAATGAACTTTCCATCTAGATCAGCTGAGTCACTGGCCATCTTTAAACTATGAGTGATGACCTTCCTCTTCCTGAAAAACTTATTTTCCCTGTTTGTTTAATGCATTTATAAAAAATAGCTATAATTCTTAAAAACAGTATTTAGGCTACAGTAAGTCTGTGAGCTAGTGAACCAGTCTTGATGTATTCATTGATAGAGACTTTAAAGCACTTTTCTACCTCGCTCTGGATAAGGGCGTCTGCCAAATCCTATAAATGTAAAGGTATTGAAAGTTAAGATCAACTGATTAAACAGGTGGAATCAGGTGTCACTCCTGCTTGATTGGTATGAAACCTGCACCCACACTGGCCCTTTGTGGATAAGATTTGACACCCCTATTCTATCCAATTGTTCTCTGCATGGAGTGTGATTCTAAAGAAAATCTATTTTGGCTATTGACAATTACTAAAATGATTTGGCATGGATACTGCATATGGACTGTATACTCACATGATCCCTTTGTGCTGTCAAGATGGTCTTTCCACTTTTCGAATTCAGACCGAAGAATTACAAACAAGTTATCATCATTGACCATATCCCCAGATGCCAAGCATTTGATCTTATCATTAAATGTCGTCAAGGTCTGAAAGAAAAGGTGAACATGAATATGATTTTTGCAGGTTAGTAAAGGGCTCTGGATTAAAATAAAATAGAATATTACAAACATTAATAAAAAAGAGCTTCCTCTTCTGTGGATCCAGTGGTGGGCCAGATTCACACTGACTCAGTTCTTTTCTTAAGCTCCACAGTTGCTTCTTGATATCTTCTGAGATCAGTGGTAAGGATTTCTGAAAATGAAATAAAAACAAACAAACAAAAGAACAACAATAAAAACAGCAAAATTAGATCATAAACCCTACAATTATTGAACAAAATATTTTGTCACACAACCACTGACAAATATGTCCACTGAAGTTTTCTTGCTTCAAAGTCTACATTTTCCACTAAATTCTTTTTAAGCTCAGACCACAGAGTCATGCAGTGTCATGTGTTCATGTGTATCTAACTGAATGTTGTTGCTGAAAAGCAAAATAAAAGAAAAGGTAAAATAAATTTGTCCACAAGCCTGAATAGCACCATCATCACGTCTACCTGTTGACGTGAGTTTGGTTCCCCGGTTTGCTTCTTCCAACAGAAGTTGAATCTGAGGTCAGTCAGATGGATGGAGGTGGTGCATATCAAAAATATAATCTTAATCTCCTAAAACCATGGAGAAGTACGGTTCCTGGTGAAGGTGGTTCCTGAAAGAGAGGAACTGGGACCAGGTGTAAGTCCAAAAAGTGCAGCCCAATTGACCCTGGTTGCCTGTGAAGACCACCTGTCACTATTAAGAGAGCATAGGTTGCCAGGATGCAGTGAGAATTTTCGTGGCATGTTTTAACCTCTACATGGGACATGAGTCTTGAGTCAAGGTTGTGTCCCATACCAGTTACCTGCACATAAAAATCGTGGTCGAGAGGAACCCAGGTGTGCAATTAGGCATTTGTAAGTATCTGGCCTTCTGCTTGGGCCATGGGCAGATGTGCTCCCAAATTTAAAAGACTGCAGTGGGCCTACCCAAGACAAAAAAAGGGCGTGATGCAGTTCATGGGGATGGCTGGCTATTATAGAAGCAACTGCTGACTGAACTTACTAAAAAGGGGATGTCAGATCTGGTCTATAGATAGGGTTAGGGTAGATAGAGATGTTCACTTGAGCTTTCTGCCATGTAAAAATGGTTTTGTGTGGGGGTTCTGCAGGACAAAGGGCTGGGGGCCATTTTGTCCCAGGTGGTGGAGGGGGAGGAGGGCCCCATATGATCAAGAAAGAGTACCTTATGATCAAGTGGGTTGTCCTCACCCTCCAGTACTACCTGCTGGAGTGCTGTTTTACCCCCTGTTCCAGTCAAGGCCTTCTCCAGTGGCTACACCATGTAAAGGATGCCAACATTTAAATTTGAGGTGGTCTACAGACTGTGGGCACAGATGGTGATGGCAGATCACCTCTTCTGCCTAAAAGGGCAGTCGTGTGGTGGTATGTGGCAGCACGGACATGGTCCAACACCAGCTGTGGACAGATAGAAGGTGCTCCAAACCAGCAGTGATGATTCTCAGCTATGTGTTTCTGTGTGCATAATTCAGACCCAGTGATAGAGAAGAGAGAGAGACAGAGAAAGGGAGTGCTGAGCAGCAGAGAGCCATGTGTATGAAAAGTGAAAGTAAAGAAAAAGGTAAATAAAAAATCCATTTGAGTTTCCTTATTCCTTATTCATCCATTTTTTTTCTTTTACAAAAATAAAAATAAATAATAGTATAAAAGGTAAATAGAGTGGAAACATACTTTGATTTGATCGACCAGGTCTTGAGTCAGTTTGGTGGCAAGGCACTGAATACTTGCTTTCTCCTCATACAAAAGGCAGCTGGCAATAAGACAATTATTGACCAATAAGACAAATTACCAGTTATCACTACTGGGTCATAGATCAGAAATAACAAATGTGTATTTCATACCTGAAATATTCATGACGTCTGAAGAATTCCCTCTCTACTCGAGTGGCCTCAGTCAGAGAGATCTTATCATCAATTTGCTTTTGGCCACGGCACTTAACAATGATATAGCCTTTACTTAAGGGAATGACCTGATTTCGGACTATATCCAAGATGTTCTTTTCTGTTCCCTTGTCTATAAGGTCTGGCTTTGTAAGAATAGCTGTAAGAATACAAAAAGTATAATAATAATAATAATAAAAGTGGGCACAGTGGGTACATGCATTAAAAGGGGAAATACCAAAAGGACAAGAGTGACAATTTGGATGTGATGAAAGTGATCACAGCAATGTCCACTGATGGCAAAAAGACAAATGCCTCTCCCTCTAAACTATATAAGGACAAAAGGGACAGTTTGGGTGTAATGAAACAGATCATAGTAATGTCCAGTGATGTCAAAAGGGACAGTGACTCTCCCTCTAAACCATATTACTATATTAGATCATATATATATATCTCACAAAAAGTTAAGGATATTTGGCTTTTTGGGTGAAATTTATGGAAAATGTAAAAAGTTCACAGTACAGTGATATTATATCATGAAAGTAGGGCATTTAAGTAGAAGCATGCAGTGGTGATTTCAAACAATTTATTGAAACAAAAGCCAACAACAGTGGTGGGTATATATATACACACACACATTGCCTTGCAAAAGTATTCACCCCCCTTGCCATTTTTCATGTTTTGTTACATTATAACCTGTAATTTAAATATTTTTTTAATCTGACTTTTAAGTGATGGATCTGCACAAGATAGTTGGTGAAGTGAAATGAGAAATATATATATTAAAAAGAATTTTTAAAATGAAAAATCTGAAAATTGGCATGTGCATATGTATGTCCTTTGCTATGAAGCCCCTCAAAAGTTCTAGAGCAACCAATTACCTTCAGAAGTCACATAATTAGTGAAATGAAGTTCACCTGTGTGCAATCTAAGTGTCACATGATCTGTCAGTATAAACACACCTTTTCTGAAAGTCCCCAGAGGCTGCAACGCCACTAAGCAAGAGGCATCACACCATGAAGACCAAGGAGCTCTCCAAACAAGTCAGGGACAAAGTAGTTGAGCACCATCAAATCCATCATCTTCAAATGGAAAGAACATGGTACCACAACAAACCTGCCAAGAGAGGGCTGCCCACCAAAACTCACAGACCGGGCAAAGAGGGCATTAATCAGAGAGGTAGCACAGAGACCAAAGGTAAACCTGAAGGAGCTGCAGAGTTCCACAGCAGAGACTGGTGTATCTGTGCATGGGATCACAATAAACCTTACACTCCATAGAGCTGGGCTTTATGGAAGATTGGTCAGAAAAAAGCCATTACTTAGTGTTAAAAATAAGAAGGCACGTTTTGAGTTTGCCAAAAGACATGTGGGCTACTCCCTAAATGTATGGAGAAAGGTGCTCTGGTCAAATGAAACTGAAATTGAACTTTTCAGCCACCAAGGAAAACGCTATGTCTTCACCCCAAGAACACCATCCCCACAGTGAAACATGGTGGTGGGAGCATCATGCTGTGTTATTGTTTATCAGCAGCAGGGACTGGGAAACTGATCCGAGTCAAGGGAAAGATGGATGGTGCTAAATACAGGGATATTCTTGAGCAAAACCTGTTTCAGTCTGCCTGTGATTTGAGACTGGGACGGAGGTTCACCTTCCAGCAGGACAATGACCCGAGGCATTCTGCTAAAGCAACACTCGAGTGGTTTAAGGGGAAGCATTGAAATGTGTTGGAATGGCCTAGTCAAAGCCCAGACCTGAGGTCAGACCCGAAGATTGCTGTTCACAAGCAGAAACCATCCAACATGAAGGAGCTGGAGCAGTTTTGCCTTGAGGAACGGGCCTGGGAATGGAAAATCCCAGTGGCAAGATGTGGCAAGCTCATAGAGACTTATCCAAAGCGACTTGCAGCTGCAATTGCCACAAAAGGTGGCTCTACAAAGTACTGACTTTAGGGGGGTAAATAGTTATGCATGCTGAAGTTTTCTGTTATTTTGTCCTATTTGTTGTTTGCTTCACAATAAAAATAAAAATCACATCTTCAAAGATGTAGGCATGTTCTTTAAATGAAATGGTGCAAACCTTCAAACAATCCATTTTATTTCCAGATTGTGAGGCAACAAAACTGTGTATATATATATATATATATATATATGAGAGAGAGAGAGTCACCCAGAAAAATGTATAAATGTATACAAATTTCAGGAAAATTTGTATATAAATATTTTATTACTAAAGTTATTGCTATACGTTATAGATTGATATATATGATGATATTATGATAATATTATTAATATTATACTAATATAATTTACATCATACTGTTTTTCTTTTCCTGAAGTGTATATACATTTTTTGGTTGACTCTGTATATATAAATTGTGAACATGAAGCCATATTTAAGAAAAATAAAAATAGCTGCGTGAGCATCACAAAATCATGAAACTAAGCAAACTTGTAACATGATTACATAGTAACATGATTCAAGATATCAAAAATTCCTTCATGGTTTGACATCAGCCATATCTTGACATTATCCTGACTGATTTTGACCCAAATCAGGTGAAAGTAAGGGAAAATATTAGAGATTTCTAAAAGTGACACACTTCCTGCTGCCAGTTGGTGGCGCTATGACTGACACTCACAGTAGTCATGTCCCTGTGATCAGCTTTCTTCTCTTAACATAAACTGGAGGTTTGATGTACATGACACAATATACACCGAAGTTATTAGCCACTTCCTGTTTCTTTTTATTCGTCATAAGTTTAAGGGCTCCTCACAGCTGAACCGTTTGAGATCAAAAATCCCTTAGCAATTTTAGATCCTCAATGTCTTCAGATCATATTGGACCCTGTTTGGTCAAAATCATACAAATCCCCTAGGAGGAGTATATCAAATTCCATTGGGTGCGTTTTTCAAACATCCCAAAATAACTGACTTCCTGTCAAGCAGATCCCATGACAGGTGGATGAACATCATTTAGCTCTATGAGAACTAAATGTATACCAGCTCTCATGCATATACCTCCAAGTGAATATGAGCTGTGCAGCTATATTTCTGAAAAAAATTCCAGGGGACGCTGTGACAGCCCTGTGCCACGCCCTTTCTCATACCCATTTACACTCTCTATGGGAAATATTTTGGAACATTAGGCCTTTCCACTCGTAAGATATCAGAAAATTAATTTTCTTCTATTATGTTCTCATGTAAATTGTCACCATAGTAACACGATTCAAGGTATCAAAAATTCCTTCACAGTTTCACATCAGCCATGTCTTGTCATTATTCTGACTGATTTTGAACCAAATCAGATGAAAGTAAGGGACAAAAAGTTTGAGATTTCAAAAAGTGACACACTTCCTGCTGCCAGTTGGTGGCGCTATGACCGAGACTCTCAGTTGTCATATCAGTGTGATCAGCTTTCAATGCTTAACATAATCCTAAGGTTTCATGTAGATCACTTAATGTACACAGAAGTTATTAGCCACTTCCTGTTTCGTTTTATTCGCCATAAGTTTAAGGGCTTCTCACGGCTGAACCGTTTGAGATATCAAAATTCCCTTCACAATTTTGCATTAGCAATGTCTTGAGATAATTTTAGCCTGGGTTTGGTGGCGGTTGTATCAATTCCCTAGGAGGAGTATTTCAAATTCCATTGGGTGTGTTTTGCAAACAACTCAAAATAACTCACTTCCTGTGGATTAGACTTAATGACATGCAGTGTGAAAGTTGTTCAGTTCAATGAGATCTAAGTGTGTACCAAGTTGTACATGGATACGTGCAAGTGTGTATCAGCTATGCAGCAAGATTATCCAGGGGGCGCTGTAATGGGTGTGTGCCACGCCCAGGGCCGAGCCACAGTGACGTCGTAATGGCCGCAGATTCCAACCTGTCTGCTGATTTTCAAGAGTTTTTGAGCATGTTAAGGGGTCCAAAATACCCCGAAAGGTTGAAAAAAATAAATAAATAAATATAGCTGCAAGCAGCAATGACGGGCCCTCGCACTATGGGCCATCACTACACGGTGCCATCGCCGCCCAGGCGCACCAGACACAGTGAGCACAGTGGGTACATGCATTAACAGGGGAAATACCAAAAGGACAAGAGTGACAATTTGGGTCTAATGAAAGTGATCACAGCAATGTCCACTGATGGCAACAAGAACACTAACTCTCCGTCTTAACTATATAAGGGCAAAAGTGACAGTTTGGGTGTAATGAAACAGATCATAGCAATGTCCAGTGATGTGAAAAGGGACAATGACTCTCCCTCTAAACTATATTTCTGTATCATTTTATATACAGAGAGAGAGAGTCACCCAGGAAAAAATGTCTACTTTTTCTTTTCTTGAAGTCTATATATACATTTTTTGGTTGACTCTGTATATATGAATTGTGAACATGAAGCCATATTTAAAAAAATAAAAATGAAGTGGAAAGATCCTCTAGTGGACATAGTCTAGTACTGCAGGAGTCAGGCCAAAACCATGTCCAGTCAATGCACTGATAAATGTAAAAATTTGTTGTGAGCCGTTTGAGCGTCACAAAATCATGAAACCTAGCAGAATTACTCACAACCAGTTGTTCTTTCTATGTACATTTTTTTGGAACATTAGAGCTTTCCACTGTTAAGATATAAGAACATTAATTTTTTTCTATTATGTCCTCACAATAGCAACATCATTCAAAATATCACAAATTCCATCACAGTTTCACATCAGCCATGTCCTGACATTATTCTGACTGATTTTGACCCAAATCAGGTGAAAGTAAGGGAAAACATTAGAGATTTCAAAAAGTGACACACTTCCTGCTGCCAGTTGGTGGCGCTATGACCGAGACTCTCAGTTGTCATATCAGTGTGATCAGCTTTCAATGCTTAACATAATCCTAAGGTTTCATGTAGATCACTTAATGTACACAGAAGTTATTAGCCACTTCCTGTTTCGTTTTATTCGCCATAAGTTTAAGGGCTTCTCACGGCTGAACCGTTTGAGATATCAAAATTCCCTTCGCAATTTTGCATTATCAATGTCTTGAGATAATTTTAGCCTGGGTTTGGTGGCGGTTGTATCAATTCCCTAGGAGGAGTATTTCAAATTCCATTGGGTGTGTTTTGCAAACAACTCAAAATAACTCACTTCCTGTGGATTAGACTTAATGAAAGTTGTTCAGTTCAATGAGATCTAGGTGTGTCCCAAGTTGTACATGGATACGTGCAAGTGTGTATCAGCTATGCAGCAAGATTTTCCAGGGGGCGCTGTAATGGGTGTGTGCCACGCCCAGGGCCGAGCCACGGTGACGTCCTAATGGCCGCAGATTCCAACCTGTCTGCTGATTTTCAAGAGTTTTTGAGCATGTTAAGGGGTCCAAAATACCCCGAAAGGTTGAAAAAAAAAAAAAAAATAAAATAAATATAAAATTCTAACAAAAACAATAGGGCTTCCGCACCTACGGTGCAAGGCCTCTGGCCTTGCTCCTTTGGTGCTCGGGCCCTAAAAATAATAATCCTTAGAAGAACAAGAGGTCTCTTCACACTGCTAGTGCTTGGGCCCTAATAATAATCATAATATGTTACTGTTTCTGTTAATGAACTTTGTTGATACTTTACCCAGAGTCCTTTTTCCTTCAGGATCCACTTCCTCTGCCATTTTCAGAGCTTCTGTTGTTGCTATGTCAACATTACATGGTACTACGACCAAATTTATAGTTTGATCCTTCTCTATGTATTTCCCAATGAGATTCTTAATCTAGACAAAAATAAGACAAGCAATGTTACAATTCAACTAAAGGCCTTAACCTGATAAGCAAAAAGAGTCAAATTACAGTTTACACTGACTTGTTGTCCAATGTCTTCAGGTTGACCTTTTACAGGAACTCTGGCAATCCCAGGGAGATCGATCAGTGTGAGGTCACATACATCAGGAGCCATGATCTCCAGAGTGATGAGTTCATCACAAATTCCAACTCCTTCTCCAGCCAGCTCATTCTGGGCTGTTACAGAGATGGAGTAAGCATTATAAAAAAAAATTAACATATCTTCTTCAAGTGTTACAAGGCAAGAATGTTAAATACTTAAATAGAAGATTATACAGAATTATATACATAGTAAATTTAGGGTAAAAACTTTTTGGATAATTTATTTTTTTTAATCTAATGACAGAAACCTGAAATTCTAAAGCAGAAACTGAAAGCAAGAACCTGACAGCAAGGTTACTATTTCAGAACCATAAGAAAGGAATTTTATGTATTTGTCTATCTATTCTATTTTTTCACAAATGTTACTAACCTTTCTTAACATAACCCTCAACCAGTGATGGGTCATTAAACTTTTCTGTGAACTGTCCTTTGTAAGATATTACAGCTTGCCATTGAACACCACATTTTATCTTCCTCAGCCTTAGCTCCAGTGGACATCTTGTCACAATACCTAAAGTTGAAAAAGCACATTAAACATCTGCTTTTTCCTGCATCTATTAATATCAAACAGAGAAACATCACTTACAGTCTGTGTGTGTATGTGTGTGTGTGTGTGTGTGTGTGTGTAAATAGAAGTGAGATTTTTGAATTTGAATTGAATTGCTAGAAATTTTTATAGTCAAATTCTAACATAAAAGTGGTAATATATGCAATGTGTTATATTTATTTCTCTGTAAGAGAAATAAGAAATCACTCACCACTCCCTCTGGGCAGTGCCACCCCAGATAGTGCTTCTAACACAGAACTTTTTCCAGAACTCTGATCTCCAATTACAGCTATAGTTGGCAAAGCCAAATCTTTGTCAATACCAATCAGCCTCAAAGAGTCAATCAGATCGATATAAGGACGAACTCTCTCCTCTAAATGGCTGTGGAAAACCCCTTCCATTGGCTTACTGTGAAGAAGTAAAAGGCATTAAGTTTCACATTTGACAGTCACACAAGCTGATGACTGTTTGATCCCATTAAATTTATACTGACCTGTTCTGACCATCATAAGTGAAATTTTCATAACTACTTTGTTCACTCCCCATCGTCTAGGAAACAAATTCCAAAAGTTTTTTTTTTACAAGAAGAATTATTTCATTTACTCTCACATCATAGAAATGAAGGCATTTCACTTACCTAGCTGAGTACAGCAACTTGATTTCACAAGGGATGTGAATAAACTGAAAGTGATACTTGTGACTCTATTTATACACACACACACACACACACACACACTATAGGCCATACCTCTACCACGGATGTGGATGAAGAACTGTGTGACATAGTGAATGTATGTAAGTCAAAGAACCATACCACAATGTCTTGTTTAATATCACTTTATTTATTGATTTATTTTCATTTTTTCAGTCACATGGAAGGTGCACATTCCAGTGTGACTTATGTTTATTATTTTGGTGTTTTTGGATTGTAAAGAAGAAAGGGTAAATGAAGAGATGATTTGTTTGATAATGATGATTTTCTTTGCCTTACCTTTCCCTCTAGGGCTTCCTAGTAGGAGGGGCCGGCCCACAAACAGGAAGCTATATATATATATTCCATCCACAGGAGGGGTGGGGTGACTTAGTGTTGTCATTGGGCTGTTCGAATTTGTGGGGAGGGACTACACGGGGTTTTTTTTTAATATAGTGTCGTTATTGGGCTATTTGAATTTAAGGGGAGGGGAGTCTTTTGTGTGAGTTCTCTCCTCATTTTGTTTGTCTGTATTTTGTTTTTCCCTTTGTTATTTGTTGTTTGGAATTTACATTGGAGGACTCCTGTTCCATTGTTTGGTGCATGACCTGAAAAGATAATTAAAATAACCTCTAGAGGCTTCTGTTTTGTGTTTGTTTTGCTGCCTACTTTGCCACAGTCAAGAAGACCTTACAACAAACTGTAAAAAAAAAAAATTGTACAAGAAATGAAAAACCTAATGTAAAACAACTAAATGTGTGGGTTTTCCCATGTTCCCTGTTCTGACTTTCCATGTTTTTATTAGGCTTCCTTATTTGTCACTTAAATCCCATAGTTTCCAGATTTTGTAACACTACAAAATAGAAAAAAGTAATTTTACAAGGCATAATGTGTGTTTGGATAAGATCTGACATTTAATCCAACAGCCTTCAGAGTCTCTACAGCTGGTAAAGCTGCATCCTACAGCGTATGCAGAGTAGTGAAGGAGGCGAAGTGGCATTATGGACAGAAACTAGAGTCACAATTTCAACAGAGTGGCTCTAGGAGTCTGTGTCAGGGACTAAGGACTATGATGGACTACAAAACACCATCTTTCAGATCAGTGAATGCGGACTCTTCTCTGGCAGAGGAGCTAAACACCTTTTATGCTCGCTTCGAGGCTACAGCTCATAGCGCTAATGGCGTTAGCAGTGCTAACAGTGCTATAGGCAGCACACACGAGGAGCAGGCCGGAGAGGACAATGCGTTCATCATCTCGGAGCACGACGTGAGAAAGGCATTCAGGAGAGTGAATACCAGGAAGGCAGCAGGACCAGATGGCATCACGGGTCGGGTCCTTGTCGGAACTCAGAGCCCCCTCCGAGTGGACATATCACAGGGTGGAATTTTTGTTTGTATCTATTTCTCTTAGCTTTCCCAATGACCTCCACGAGCTATAAAACTTAGCCAAAATAAAAGAGATCTCAGTCAACAGATGAGAAGAAGCAGGTTTCTTTATTCAGCCATGCAGTCAACAACATGCATATCTGAAGAGAGCAGCTGGTCTCAAAAACCCCGAAAAAGTCCCCTCTACTTATACCCCAGGCACCCCGGGGCGCCTCCTTTTCTCTAATTTAAATATTTCCAGCAATTTCCCATTATATTCAGTGTATGGCTACTTTAGTCCCTCCTTAGTTTACATACGTTTCCCAGTTCCCATTATTTTCGCATTTGTCCCGATACCACCCCTAAATTGATACCATCCTCCCCTTGATGACGTCAATTTTCCTCCTCTCCAGTTCCCCTTATTTTTAGGCTAAGTCAAAATTTTTAGTTATAATAACTTCCTTATTGTCTTCTTTTGACCGTCACCTCTTAAAGGTGCTTCCTCGGCTCATCCTGACCTCGCGCGTTGCCCTCCACAACAATGTGTAAGTACCTTGCTCTCTTCCTCTATGTCATGATGACTTTTCCCTCTACCTACTTGATCTAAGTTTTATTTACTATTTTTAAAATAAGCTGTGCCATTAAGCTGCCTCATATCCTTTTCTCTTTTCATCACTGTTGATTGCTAGTATTCCAATGCTATTGTCTCCTCTACCCGCCTATCACTGTCATGTCACAGTGACCTGGCCTACTTCCCACACTGTGTTCCTTTTGCCTTAGTACACGCTCTCTTTTGCTGATTACATAGTCACGCAATATGCACTTCACTCATCTACACTCATCTCTCCCCACTTCCCATTTTTCCTTCCAGCTCAGTCAGCCCGCCGCGCTATCTTCTGGAGAGGTCCCAGGGGTGCTCTGCGACGCTATTGCCAGTATCAGCTGTCCTGTCTGGCCATCGAACTTACTGGTTTCCTGGAACACCTATCTGAATCCTCTATTCCTGAGTTTCCTTACCTCGCTCACCATATCGTGAGGGATACTGTCTGTCTTGATCAGAGCACCCAATTTCACCCCACAACCTGTCATCAGTCTACTCAGACCTTCTACTGGCATTGGACACGCACCACCTCTCAAGGCGTGCAGACTGAGGATTTCCCTGTTGAGATCTCCTCTAATGGTTCTTCCTCTGACTCTTCTTCATCCCCTAATTCCCCTGACATTCCCCAACTTTCTCCTGAATTTGTGCCTATGCCTTACAGTGTTCATGATATTCCTCAGTCTTCCCCTGACTATTCGCCCCCAACTTCTCCCACTGATTACTCTCCAACTTCTCCTCAGGATCCCGAGATTCCATCTTCTACAACTGACCCTCCGGTCCCACTGATCCCATTGGATAGGCTGGCTGACTGAGTTGTAACTCCTAATGTTCCAATAAATCTCTCCTCTTTTTCTGTTTCTTCAGTCCCAGTGTGGTTATTACGCTAGCATGCTGCCATTAATAATTCTGCATGATTATTATAAAGACTATGAGGCTATATCTGATTATTATAACTATTATTAATCAAAGTTAACTACTTAATCAATGGCTAAATAATTCTTGACCTCAGTGGTGATGAAGTGCTTCGAAAGACTCAGAGACTTCATCACTTCTTCCCTACCTGACACCTTGGACCCGCTACAGTTCGCGTACCGTCCTAACCGATCTACTGAGGACGCCATTGCAAACCTCCATCATGCAGCCCTGAGCCATCTGGACAGCAGGAAGGGGAATTATGTCAAAATGCTGTTTGTCGACTACAGTTCAGTGTTTAACACCATAATTCCCTCCATACTCACCACTAAGTTGGAGATCCTGGGCCTTAGCCCATCCCTGTGTCGATGGATCTCCAACAACCTGCGAGACAGACCTCAGGCAGTATGGGTGGACAACCATGTCTCACCCTCACTCACCCTCAGCACTGGAGCCCCCCAGGGTTGTGTTCTGAGCCCCCTGCTGTACTCACTGTACACCTTTGACTGTGTGGCCACTTCCAGCTCTATGACGTAAGGTTGCTGTCAAAAAAGACGTGCATGTACCAGTAAACATTCGTACATATTGGCCTTAGGGTGTGCCTAAATGAATAAAATGTACACAAAAATGTGGTTTTGTAAACTCTCGTATGAGTCAAATCATACATAAAATATGTAGTGCGTGTTTTTATGTGAGAATACTATTCCAAAAAACTAAAAAAATAACTAAAATAATAATAATAATACGAAGCGCAATTTTACACTTGGGGATTCTCCTTTATGAATACGAATTGACAACCATGACTTTACTGTCAAAAATACGTCATGGGCTCGCAGGCATTATGTATCGAGCAGAAGATACATCGATTTCACAAACTGCGCATGCATTCGTTCTGTGTTTGACTTGGAGGCAGCAAGATGGCAGATGAGGAGAGTGCAACAGAGACGGGACGAAATCAGGTAAATAGCTTATGTATCCCACATTGTGTTGTAATATAATTTTCTTACTATATTGGTTTCGGAAACCGATGCAAAGTACATTGTTATATTGGCAAGAAAAACCTAGATAATGTATTTTGGCTCAAACTGTTGGTGAGTTTTAGTGCCGCTAAACTACCGTTGCCACAGCAACAGGCTTAAAAAAAGTTCAGATTGTAGTTATCATGGTGACGATGTACCTGTCTACACTTTGAACGGCAATGTTGCTTTTAAAATCGCGTGTATTTCTTTTCTTTTCTAATCTGGATTCAAAATATCTCGAGCAACCATGGACGCGTTCAAGACAGTCACCAATTAACATGGACATATGTTGACCTGAAGACAGATGTTATGGGTCAACTCGTTGCCAGGTTAACTGGGGACTGTCGATAGACTGCGTCAGTGTTCGATCATGGTGATGACATCAGTTTTTAATAAATATAAAGTATGTTTTTAAATACATAATTAAACCATCCTGCTCTTCTGGATAAACTGTTTGCTTTTAATGCAAAGTGACAAGTGGTCTGAGTCTTTACCTTTCTTTGAAACATATGAAAGATTACAGTTACTGCTCATGTTGACATTTCAGCTAGTTGTAATACATCTGAGTAAAGCTGTGGGGCTGTTTTTGAAAGTTTAATGAAAACAAATATATAGATATTCATTAGAAAAGCTAATTTACATTTTCACAAAAGCACATATTTACAAGTGTATAAAAAAGTACTTTATAAATAAATTAATTTACTGACCTGATATTTACAGGAATCACTGCAGACAGAATTACTAAGACGTCTTGCAGCAAGAATAAGTGAGGTATTGGCTCAACCAAAGTTGGATTTGGACTACTTCCAGTATGTGGTAAATCAGGAGGTGTTTATTATGACATCTGCATCCAGCATTCTTCATATACCCTCAGTTGTTGTGGAATGTATTTTAAGCCTGCAAGGGAAAATTCACACAGCCCTTTGTCAAGGTTGACACTGCGCTCTTGTTATAGAAGTGGGGAGTGGACGAGGGCGTCCAAAATTAAAGGTCTCTGAAGATCTGCTGGCCAACCTAATTGACATGCCTTTACCAGTGTCTTGTATTGCACACCTGCTGGGAGTTGAATCTACCATCTTTAGGCATATGCGTGAACTTGGCTTGTCAACAAGATCTTCATACAGCAACTTATCTGACACCGAACTTGACAATGCTGTGTTGTCAATAAAAATCAGGCTACCGAATGCAGGGTAAAGAATGATGAAAGGTTGCTTGCAAGCAGATGGACACAGAGTTCAATGGGAACACATCAGAGAATCTATGCACAGAGTCAACGCTGCTGGTGTTTTGGAAAGAATGATGCGGCTTGGGTGCATTGTCAGAAGGACATACTGTGTACAGCAGCCTTTGTCTTTAGTACACGTGGACTAAATGAACTAAATTGAACTAAAATGAACTAAATTTTATGGGGGACCACCTAACAAAGGCAAATGTATATACCCTATCATCTTCCCCTGGAACAAACAGTGGCAGACAAAGGTCTGGGTGTGTCTTCATAACTGCCAGCAGGTCATACAGCTGCAGGCCTTTTCTCAGCTGGTCAAGCATGGGGTTCAACTCTCATTCCAAATCTGTGACATCGGTGTTAGACACCTGTATGCTGTCTGAATCACCAGAACAGAGGTACCTGAAGCACCATTCACGCATGAAGTTGGGTAGAGCCATACTAGCCGCTATAACTTCTTCTGCAGTCCTAAATATCAGGAGAGTAAAGAATATTGCATTTCAGTTGAGATAACTTTGCAATGAATATAACTATATACAATAGACGTGGACAACATAATGCACCTGAAGTAGTTGACGGTAAAGTGGATTCTTCCCTTTCTTGTCAGTGCTGCCCAGGAAAAATTTCTTTTCAATCTCAGCAAGCATTTCTGAATAACAAAAATATAGTAAACTGAAAATCTGTCTCTACCAAAAAATGACAGCTTCCAAAATTACAGTGACATGCAGCTGTACCTGTTAGAAATTCTTTACTGAGAGCACCAGTGTCAATGCTGCTTTCCCCAAAAAAAGAAACTTTCACTCTGAATTTAGGGGAGGATTTTTTTTGGCGTTGCCACTGTTGCATTCCTCTACTGAAGATGTCACTTCGAGACACACAAAGGGAAAATGTGCTGCTTTCATCCACTTGGCAACTGATCCAGTTCAAGATATCTTCTGCACTTTAAATTGAAAATATGTATAAAAAAATATAAGTTGATGCTTTACTGAAGGGTAAAAATATTAGACCTTAACAATGATAATAATAATGTGAAAATAAAGCTATGCAAACACACAAATCATTCTGTAGTTATTTGGTTAATTTTTTTCTGGGAGCAATGGAGATTGTGGAGTCTGATGGTAACAGGGAGAGTAGGTTTTACCTTTGAAAGGAATTCATTGCCTTCATGGTCTGCTGTCCTACAGAGATATAAGTGTTACAAAATAATAATTAATAAGCAAACACAGCCTGAGTTAAAATAGTTTACTATTTTTAGTCCACATACCATAATCCACAGTCAGATGCATGAGTCTCAATTACATCAATGTTGAATGCACCTCTGCACACAGGACAATCAGCAGTCTAAAAATAATAACTTAATATATTATACTAGACTAGCAATGTTGGTTATTATAAAGATACATACATAGATAAATCTCACCAGCTCTGCCTTGTTTTCTGGGTACACTTGTGGCAAATGGTCCTGGGTGTAGGCTTCCTAGTAATAAAACACAAAACAGTAAGAAATAACTTCACTGTTTTACTCACAGAAAATTGTACTCAAAATCTGACACCCAAAGATTTAACATACATCCTCAGAAGTGCTGCACAGATCTATATTCTCCTTCCTGCAGCTCTTGATGTGTACTGGAAGAGCCTGAAGTGGAACCATCTTTCTGCAGATGGTGCATGAGGCTTTGGGCATGTTTTCAATTTTTTTGCTTCTGGTGGTAATGGATTAGTGTCAATTTGCTCTTGTAAAGGAGCTATGTACAGTGTACACTTTCCATTCCACTCACACCTTTTAGCTGCTGCCCATTGTATCCATTTGAGTCAGGAGGAATGACAACCAATTTGCGTTGCCCATCCCCACCTAGAAATGGAAAACAGCAATAGTAACAATGGGAACATTTCAATTAGGAAGAGTTGGTGCTTTAGAGTAAGTGTATACAAAAGCAATACATACCTGTGGATTTGTTTAGCAACCAGCCACCAAAGATACTTCCAAGTCCTGGATATGTGTTCAAAAGCAAATCTGTCAACTTGTGTAACACAGTAACATTTCACATGAGGTTACTGGTTCAATATAATAAATAGAATGTATGAATTAACACATTTCATCATACATACACATTTCAACAAAACTTAACTGTAGTGATGCCCAAATCATATCTGTTTAACAAAATAAATAAACAAATAAAACATACCTCTCAATGTGTGATGTTTTCAGTTACTGTTAGTGAACGTTTTCCAAGTCCAGCCAGTACTAGCTGGAGCTCCTCATCTCCTTTGGGTGTCTTTGGACATTGTTTATCAAGCAGAAAAAAGTTAACTAAAAAACTCTTTTGTGGTCATGCATAAGGTGCAAAACGTCTTTTGCCTTTGGCCTCTTTGCGGAAAAGTCCAGGAAATGATCTAAAATATAAAATGTCTGATTACCCAACTATGATACAGTTTTGATACATTTTCGGTTGCTTACATCAGAAATGAGTTAACGATAAAAGGAACACAATGTTTTGCATCCCAAGGATGCACATACCTAGCCATTTCTTGATGCACTGACTGTCCAAAGCCACTGCGCTGGGGCCTCGTTACTACTTGTCCTGTCTGTTGAGGCGACTCTGTTTGGGCTCCCGGGCCCTCAGGAGACTGACTATTTCCCTGTCTGACTGGCCTGACATTCCCTGACGAACTTAGCCTGCTGTTCAACATCAACACAAGACTGTGTGCCGTGTTTAAAATATCCGCTAACTGAACCTGATACAGAAAGAAACTGATAAAGTTGTGTGCCTTAAAACTAAAAACATACTAAAGTCAGAAGTAGGTTATCATCAATGTCATTAAGTCACCGTAAAGCACTGGTCTGGCCCACAATGTAACGGCAACTAGCTTTAAAATGTAGTATTTAACGAGTATTCTATTAGAACAATGTTTAATGAGGTACATAAGCTATTTACCTGATTTCATCCCATCTCTGTTGCACTCTCCTCGTCTGCCATCTTGCCGCCTCCAAGTCAAACACAGTACGAACGCACGCGCAGTTTGTGAAATCGATGTATCTTCTGCTCGATACATAATGCCTGTGACGTATTTTTAACAGTAAAGTCACGGTTGTCAATTCATATTCATAAAGGAGAAACCCCAAGCGTAAAATTGCGCTTCGTATTATTATTATTTTAGTTATTTTTTTAGTTTTTTGGAATTGTATTCTCACATAAGAACACACTACATATTTTATGTATGATTTGACTTATACGAGAGTTTACAAAACCACATTTTTGTGTACATTTTATTCATTTATGCACAACCTAAGGCCAATATGTACGAATGTTTATTAGTACACGCACGTCTTTTTTGACAGCAACCTTACCTCATACAGCTCCACCAACATCGTGAAGTTTTGCGGACGATACTGTGGTAGTGGGCCTGATCTCCAATAACGATGAGACGGTCTACCTAGAGGAGATTAAAAACCTGGAGACATGGTGACAGGTCAACAGTCTCCTCCTGAACGTCAGCAAGACTATGGAGATGATAGTGGACTTTAGAACAAAGCAGGAGAGGAATTACCGCAGTGGAATGACCCCAGTGGAGAGAGTGGACAGTTTCCGGTACCTAGGTATTTACATCATGCAGGACCTGACATGGACCGAGCTTCCTGACCTGGACACCATATACAGCAAGCGGTGTTGGACCAAAGCCAGGAAGATTATGAAGAACCTCAGCCATCCCAACAATGGACTCTTCTCTCTGTTGAGGTCAGGGAAATGTTTCTGTTCCTTGAAGGCGAACACAGAGAGAATGAGGAGGAGCTTCTTCCCGCAGGCCATTCAGGCCCTCAACCAGTACACCTAGAATATGGACTTTCTGGACTTACACCCACACGACATGACATTCTACCTCAGCTGATTGTTGCACATGCAAAAATCGCACTACTTTGTACTCTGCACTACTCTGTACACACAATAACACTCTCACTGTACATCTTTTCTGTACATCTTGTGTGCACACTGCACTGACACTTTACTCCCTGTTCAATTGGACATTTATATTTGCCTTATATATACTTCTACATATACACTATATTGCCAAAAGTATTCGCTCACCTGCCTTGAACTCGCATATGAACTTAAGTGACATCCCATTCCTAATCCATAGGGTTCAATATGACGTCGGTCCACCCTTTGCAGCTATAACAGCTTCAACTTTTCTGGGAAGGCTGTCCACAAGGTTTAGGAGTGTGTTTATGGGAATTTTTGACCATATATATATATGTGTGTGTGTGTGTGTGTGTGTATGTGTATGTGTATATGTGTGTGTCTATGTACACATAGACATATATATATACACATAGACATATATTTGCATATGCATATCTGACACTTGACGTTCAAGTTATTTTCATTTGTGACTTCTACCATTTAATTTTCCCTATATTTGTATGTATTCCCCTATTTTTGTATGTCCACACTTTAAATTTTTCTTTTTTACTCTTTCTTTTTATGTAAGACAGTCGTAAAAAGCATTTCACTACATGTCGTACTGTGTATGATTTCGTATGTGACAAATAAAATTTGAATTTGAATTTGAATAATCTGCAGTTTACTAAGTGTAGTTACTGAATGTTATCAGCTCTCCCCCACAGAGTCCCTCACAGTGTTTCAACCATGCAGGTACTTTATCTCTGACTTCATTTAAGAAAATAGTATGAAAGAACTGTTGGAACGCAGAGATTCCTCTGATCAGACACATCAAATTCAAATTCAAATTTTATTTGTCAAATACATATACATACACAGTACGACATGCAGTGAAACGTTTTTTCACGACTGTCCGGTATGTAAACATATATAAAACAAAAGTATTAAGAAAGAGATCCATAAAAATAAAGATAAAAATAAAACTAGATTATCTTAAAAGTATAAAAATAGAAAATAGAAAATAAAGTAATAATAATATAATAATAATATAGATAAATAAAAATAAAATATGAAAATAGGTGTAAAAATATGAAAATATAGGTACAAGTAGATAAATAATATATATATATATATGTGGCCTTCAGATTAGCTCAAGAACAGTATGCAGAGAACTTCATGGAATGGGTTTCCATGGCCGAGCAGCTGCATCCAAGCCATACATCACCAAGTGCAATGCAAAGCGTCGGATGCAGTGGTGTAAAGCACGCCGCCACTGGACTCTAGAGCAGTGGAGACGCGTTCTCTGGAGTGACGAATCGCACTTCTCCATCTGGCAATCTGATGGACGAGTCTGGGTTTGGCGGTGGCCAGGAGAACAGTACTTGTCTGACTGCATTGTGCCAAGTGTAAAGTTTGGTGGAGGGGGGATTATGGTGTGGGGTTGTTTTTCAGGAGCTGGGCTTGGCCCCTTAGTTCCAGTGAAAGGAACTCTGAATGCTTCAGCATACCAAGACATTTTGGACAATTCCATGCTCCCAACTTTGTGGGAACAGTTTGGAGCTGGCCCCTTCCTCTTCCAACATGACTGTGCACCAGTGCACAAAGCAAGGTCCATAAAGACATGAATGACAGAGTCTGGTGTGGATGAACTTGACTGGCCTGCACAGAGTCCTGACCTCAACCCGATAGAACACCTTTGGGATGAATTAGAGCGGAGACTGAGAGCCAGACCTTCTCGTCCAACATCAGTGTGTGACCTCACAAATGCGCTTCTGGAAGAATGGTCAAAAATTCCCATAAACACACTCCTAAACCTTGTGGACAGCCTTCCCAGAAGAGTTGAAGCTGTTATAGCTGCAAAGGGTGGACCGAAGTCATATTGAACCCTATGGATTAGGAATGGGATGTCACTTAAGTTCATATGCGAGTCAAGGCAGTTGAGCGAATACTTTTGGCAATATAGTGTATACATATTTCAGTTTTTTAATGTTTATCTCTTATTATTATTCCATTTATAAAAGTGTAAGCCAATTTTATTTGTTTTTGGTGTGGTAGTATAGATGGTGTTTTCCTAGTCAGTTTTTGAGGGTTCATTTAGGACTATTTATTAATTTATAATTTGTCTGGTACTCTACCTGTTACATCAACTAATAGGGTTAGCCTGGTGGATTACATGAACAGGGTGGCAATGATGGCAGCAGCAAAGGTGGCCTGGGATAGAATCAAATTCATGGCCTGAATTATTGTCCCAGTCCGCCAATGAACAGAAGCTTAACACAGAATCAGTGAAACAAATACACAAACTTGAATAAGGTGACTAATAAACCAACACAAAACAGGTGAGCATAATCAAGGGGGAAAATGGAACCAACAAAAAAAGATGTTCAGACCCTGTGTGTGTGTGGGCCTTGACATAGCTATCCCATAAAGTTGTGAAGTGCCCAAACTTAACAGGGCCTGGAAACCTGGGTGGAGTGGGAACACAGTGAGGCTAGGGACGGGAGTGATGAACACAGCAAAGTCTGAGAGTGGAGCGACAAACATGGTGTGGCAAGAGAGGGGAGCGACAACGACAACCAAGTGAGGAGGCAACATCCTCAACCAGGCAAGGACACAGAATGATATTTTCAGCCGAGCACAGGTGTTGTATGGCATCTTTGGCGGGACAGTGTGGAGGGTGAGCTCATCAGCTGGCTAAGGCAGGGGGTGATATCCTCTTCAGGAAATGAGGAGTAGAGTAACATCCTCCATGAAAAAAGGAAGCAAATTGACTCCCTCAGTAGAACAGGGAAATGGAGCAGTGTCCTCAGAAGAACAGGGAGGTTAAGAAATGTCCCCTGGAAAATAAAGAAAGCAGAACAACACCCTCAGTGGAGCAGGGAGGCAGAGCAATGTCCAAGGTGGGGCAGGGAGGGATGGAGACAGCTCCAGTCTGGAAGCCTGACCTTGGCCATGAGTTGATCATGGGGGTCACTGAGTCAAATAACCTCTAGTTATTTTAACTGAAGAAATTAAGTGAAAAATAGGAAAAAATAATAATAAAAGAAAAAGGAAAAATAACTTGGTTGCATTATTGTATGTTTATAATCGGGAATGTGGCTGGGGTCTGAATGAAATATTGACATTCAATCTCAAGTTCAAAAAGAAATTATCATACAGCTGTTGACAATGCGATTATTCTCATTAACCCCCCAAAGAGATCAACTGTTTCTGTAGAATTTTCTACTTTTCTTGGTTTCATCTGACTGTTGCAACCATAGTCCACAGAGAGTTTTCACACATGGTATCTCACTTCTGGTAAGATATTGATGAGGAGAGGGGATTAAAAGAATTTGCAAAACATTCAGATGCAGAATGGAACACTGTGAAGGCAATCATCAACAAAGATGGAGCACCAGAGTGACATCATCAAGAACAGGATGTCTTACCAAAATGGTAAATTTTTATCCTTTCATTTTTTATCCAAGAGACCTGCAGCAACATTAAAGGAGTTGCAGAAATATCTAACATGTACTTATGACTCTTTGCATGTATGTGCTATGGGTTAGGTGGCTAGACAGCACATTTCTCACAAAAAACTCGACTAAATCACCTGAAATCATGTGGCCAAATGTGTTATAGTCAGATTAAATCAAATACTAAAGGTACAACAATTCCATAATTCTAAAATGTATTTTCAATTAAAAAATGTGTGTGGCATTGTGGTGACTCCATTATGCTTTTGGGCCACTTGAACTGGGGTTTTTTATCAAAGTGGAGAGAGTCATGAACATCTACAAATAACAACTGATTATACTGCAAAACCTTCAGGTGTCTGATCGGAAGATAGTAAGTAAAAAAAAAATATATATATATATACACCTTTTTAATAAATAAAAATAATTTATTATTACATAATTACAATTTGTTATTAGTACAAATATATTTTGTTATAAAACCTAATATCGAGATTTGGTCAGAATCATGAATGTCAGTTGTATCTATACTTTCATTAAGAAGTCTTGCTACAGAATACAGTATATCTAAATAAACAACTACATGCCAAAATGACCCTTCTGTGAAATCTTCTGCTGTTTCTGTAGATCAGTGTTTTTAGTTCTGAAGGGTCACAACCCATGTGGAAAAGAGGTGTGCTTAACTGTATTGAAAGAGAACTTTTTGTGTGCTTAAAATCTGAAAAGTATACTTTTTAAAAAGTGCACTTGCAGATAATATATTATAACTAAAATTGAAGGTCACTTAAGTGAACTTCAGTAGAGTACACTTTAATGACAATATTTTTGAATACACTTAAGTGCACTTTTTAAAAATGCCCTTTGTAATAATGTCTAATTACATTTTACTTAAACATACATTTTAAATCATTATGTTTTTGTAGTGCTTTAAAGAAGTACATTTATTTTTGGTATGGATTAATGCACAAAAGCACATGTACAATAATTGATTTTAAATGCAACTTAAGTCTGTTGTCCAGAATTAAATTTCTTAATGTATTTTATGTGCTTAGTCAGAGTACAGTTTGTAATGGTAATGTGTTGTATTTCACATCTGTTTTCAAAATAAATAAAAAATCATTAACTTCAACTTCAACTTTCAACTTTGTCATTCATTTTTATGTCACAAGTACGCATATGAACGAAATTACGTTTGCATTACTCACAAGGTAGAGGAGAGGTAAAATAAGTGACGAAGAGGTAGAATATGTAATGAAAATAGAAAGGACAAACTTAATAAAAATAATAGATGAAATAAAATATGAATGAAATATGAATAAGATTACACTGCACATAACTTAGAAGTCCCAAATAAAAATACTGTACATGTACTATGTGAATATCACTAACGAGACTAAAAATAATTTCTATACAGACATACCATTGAATGATATTTATTGCACTTATTTCCCATGTATTGCAGTTTCATACTGTTATATTGTCTATACTGAGTTCAGGATTCTGATGGCCTGTGGAATGAAACTGTTACGGAACCTGGCTGTTCTGCATTTCAGACTGCGGTACCTCCTGCCAGAGGTCAGCAGAGAAAACAGTCTTCAATGGGGGTGTGAGCAGTCACTGATGATGCTGAGGACACGAGACAGGCAGTGTTTTTGTCCAATCTCCAGGACTGAAGGGAGAGAAGTGCTCTCTATGGTGCTTCGGTAGAAAGTGGTAAGAATCGGAGTGAGGAGATGTGATCTTCTCATCCTGCGGAGAAAGTGCAGTCGCTGCTGTGCTCTTTTCACCAGAGACGCGATGTTCTCAGTCCAGGTTAATCTGTCTTAAGCAGAAGACATAGTTGTTTGATATGCAGATTTTTTTAATGATCTCAGTACTTACACAAGAAAACACACACATCCATTTACTGATTACATTGAGTATCTAAAGCACACTTACAGAATACAAAGAATTGTTATAACATTTCTTTATAGCATTTAGCTTAAAGCTCAGTTTCAAGTCTTCATTCCTATAAAAAGCATGTTTCAGATGGTGTAAAACTAGATTCTATAGTATTCTTACCCAATTCAGCAATACTGTACAGACTATTCAGTCCCTTTCTACATTATTTGGGAGAGGTATGACATGTACTATCCTGTAATTTTGCCATTACACATTTACTTTTAAATGAGTCAGTGTTCACAGCATACACATCATTGGTTTCAGACACCTCATACACAAACTTGGATGAAATATTCAATTGAATGTCCCTATACAATGGTCTTCTTGACTTTACAAGCTTCTGCACAACTACACAGCATTTTTTTTCCACCATCACTGTCTGAGGCACTGTTCCTGTCAGTTTCAAAAGAAACTAAGCTCAAGACTTTACACAAGGTCCCATCTTTTAATTCTGCAATAGAATTATTTCTTAATCTTTTCTTTAATCTGCTGTAACCTGCTGCATGATAGAGTGACTCACCGCTTAGGAAACAACTGTAGGATGAACAGTTACACACTATACCACCATTCAGTTCTTCAATGGCAAAGACATGTGATGCACATACAGTGTCAGAAAGAGGACCAAACACCGTGACAATTCCAGTCAGATTTTTTGCTTTACAACTCATGGAATTACTATTTTGAAGTAGGGAGAAGAGGTCTTTTAGTTTATCGTCTATGTTGACTAAACATTTTTCCACTCTTTTTTGCAGACTCTTCCACCTAAGGAATGTCTTCACTATTTGAACAGGGACATGTATTGTCCCGCTGAAGTACTTTAATAAAGTACCATTGAACGATTCAGATGAAAACGCTGATGTTGCCCACAAAGGACCCCAGTTCCTAACACTTTCTGCAAGGTGTGTCAACAGGTGTACATTGAATGACACATGCTTAATACCATACAGTACCTCAAACTGAATCACAAACTTCTTCAGTGCTATTTCTGCTACACTGACTTCATAGAGCTTCAGCTGCTGTTGAAGAAATATATGCAAAGCAAAAACTTAAAGAAACAGGTGGTTCCAATACTTCTTCCTTAGAACACCATTTAGTATAGGCAAAGAATAGGAAAGAAGAAATGACCGCCATTCGGATGCTTTCCAATATTTCCTGTCTTGTAATGGGCGTTCTTGTTATCTCCACTGGAGGTTTTATAGCCAGCAGTTCTTGGTCAATTATGTCTGTTTTCGTGCCTATGTACCACTCTTTGTTGTGATTGGTTGAGTCCAGCCACAGAGTTGCCAGTTGTCGAGTGACACCAAGACAAACAGTATGCTGATATTCTGGGACAAAACCATTGATCATCTGAAACTTTTCTAATCTCATTAATTCCGACGGGCCTTTAACACCCTTGACTGGCAGTTATATATTAGCTGCCATAGCATGTTCATAATGTTTTCTTTCAGATCGGAGAAGAGGCTCTGGTCTTCTATATGGATAAGGACCTCCACCTATGTGATAGCAGAAATCACACCCATATTGTCCATTGAATTGTTTAGTGTTTCTTAGGAGTGGGCAGGCAACTGAGTCAGAGCTACATATTAGTGCATAGACCTTGGAAATATGCTCCAAATATCCAAATCAATCCATCGCTCTCAAGAGAACACAGCTCATTCACAACAGGGGTTAGCAAAACAGACATGGTAGGTTTCTTTTCACCAAACCAAATACATGGCACACATGTATTTTTTTCTGTCCTTTGGCTGTAGTTCTATGACCTGACATTGAATGGGTCACACCTGGTAATTTGAGCTTGTGAAAATGGGAATTCCATCAAAATTCCACAGTAAGCTTATGTCACAATCACCTAATTGCCCATTTTCTCTCAATTTTCTATGTTCAGCTCCAGACTGTATATCATTTAGAACATGTTTCTCAACTGTCATCTGCCTTGACAAAGTTAAACTTGGATTTTCAAGAATGTCTTTGAGTTGTGATGACAAGCTCAGTGCTAGAAAAAAAGCCATTTTTCAGATTAGCATCTGCATCAAATGCTGCCTGACAGACAACACATTCATCTGGCTTTTCTCTCTTGTTCCCAAGTAGTTACAACAAAACACACAGTAAAAATGAGGTTCGTAATGTCCAAACTCACCATAACGTTTGTTAAACAGGTATACTGTTTCTGGTACCAGTCCTGGATAATGTTCATTAAAATTTTTTAAAAGATGTTCTAAGGCAACTCCTGTTAGATTATGTTGCAACACATATGACATCAACAGCAGCAAACTCTGGCCTTTGGTAAGAGATGATCCAGGATACAGCAACTCATCACCGTTATGCAGATCCTAAAAAGGACATGTACAGAGATTTTTAGGCAGTTATTTTTCCATCTTTAAATTAGGTTTTTCACTAATTTTTTTTTGTTAAATGGTCTCATGAGAGGCCCTGCAATGGACTAGCAACCTGTCCAGGTTTTACCCCTGCCTTTTGCCCTATGTGTGCTGGGATAGGCTCCAGCAGACCCCCGTGACCCTAATTAGGAATAAAGTGGGTATAGACAATGGATGGATGGTCTCATGAGAGAAACATCACTATAGTTTTTTTTGCTTGTTGTTTTTTAATTCTTATTTTGATTTTTGAACATGCTGTGGTCCAGACTGGTTTGTCGCTTTGATTTGTACTTACAGCAATTATGGATTTTATCCTTCAATACCCTGAGATTAGAATAGCCAATAAGACATTTCCAGGTTTTGATTCAGAGTGCAGAATCTATTGTGACAGTGATGCTATAATCATTTGCGTTTACCTGTGATGTGCTGCTTTGAGACTCTACAGCTCTCTCTGGTAGTCTCTGGGTGTCATCAGATTGACTGCAATTTGTCTCATCACAGTGAAGCTCAGTTAAAGTTGTCTGTATGATTAATAACAAATAAAACAAATGTCAGTTGTATGTTTTGCATTAAAAATAAAAACACTTAGGGAATATTAAACATAATCAGGTTTGAGAAACACAGGTATGCTCTCTCCCTTTCTCTCCCTCTCTCTCTTTCTCACTCTCACATACACACACACACACACACAGACCACACACACACACACATTTGTTTCACTATATAACGTCTACACCTATATGTACCCATCACAGAAACTTGCAAAACACTAGATTTAAATAAGAACAAGCCTTATTAACTAGTGAGGACCAGTAAAATGTAACAATATCTATTATCATAATACTTGACTATATAATTGTGGACATTTGGCCCTCACAAATGTACTTAAACAATACACACACCAAAAACACAATCATGTCACAATACCTGTGATGTGCTGCTGTTACTACTTCAGTGTGATTTTTGTAAATGTTTCACAACCTGGAAAATTCATTGATATGTATGGGTAGCACCAGACTGACAGAAATTCTCCTCATTGCATGCATGCTCAAATAAGGTTGTCTTTATGATTGTATATATAGAAAAGGACATAATTAGCAACACATCAAATTTTTGATTAAAAAAAAAAAAATCAGTAAACTGTGTCACCAGTTAACACGTAAATACTCTGAGCTAAACGAAAAATACTATGGATCCATTTTGTAAAGACAATGAATGCAAGAACTCATTTCAGATCCTTGTATGTATTACATATCAAAAGATATAAACTGTGAAACATGTGAGATTTAAAGTAACTCTGTCAAACTGCATCTGGGATATTTAAAATTGGAAACATACTCACCCGTAGCACTGGGTTTCTACATGTGGTAAGGGATGACTCATTGTTAAGGGACTGATTTATTACCTACGACAAAAATGAGATAACATTTCTAAGATAAATTTATAACTTATTTGTGTGTATGTCTTTATGAAGTAATTTTATTGCATTTATAAATTATTAACATTAGCATTGTATTAATTGCATAACAATATGTATGAAACAAGAAGAACAGCATAAGTGGGCCTATCAAATAAATAAATAAATAAATAAATAAATAAATAAATAAATAAATAAATAAATAAATAAATAATCTTACCGTTCTATTTGAAATCTGAGATATTAAGAGATATTAGTCAGAGTTACACTCTATACTTTAACATCAACTAAAAGCATTTAGCCTCATAATAATAATAATAATAATAATAATAATAATAATGATAGAACTGAAAAATAACATCATCAACAACCACAACAACAAAATAATAATAATAACAATAATATAATAGTAATTCTAATTAATAATTACCTACCTTTTTTATTTGTAAATACTTGGTTGCCCTTGGTTCAGTGCCATCATCGCTTAGGTATGTTTTGTACTTTCTTTTTGAACGATTCATATTCAGCTGATAACTTACTAATAACAATTTGTAAATTCTTCTTTAATTATCTATGCAAAATAGGCCCAAATTTCCCGGTCAAAGTTTAAATACAAATCATTCAATGAGGAAACATTACGCAATTGGTCACGTTGAGACAGAACGACAAACTAACAATTGTGGGTATTTGAATCCTGGATAAGTCAACATATTTAGGTAAATACTACTATAAGTTTTGATAAAACAATCAATGTAAAAGAAAAAGACGTCAGCACATTCATCAATTTCACGTGAAGTACTTTATTTCTGTGATTTCTGTAAAGTACTTTATTTTGCTGAAACGATTTCGATTTGATTTCCAGTAACGTGGCAAACCAGTAAATTGTTTGGACATAATGAACAAGACTCAGAGGAAAGGAAATGTTTGTCAAATGCTTTAATATAAACTTTTTTGATATTTACACACCCTTCCCCTCCCTCGCATTGTTTCTTTGCATCATGTAAGTCTATGTACCGACTTCAGGTGAACAGTCTTGTCGGAACTTTAAGCTAACATTCAAGAAGTTGGCCACAAACATATTCTACTGAAGTACAGTCGATAACTTAAAATTTAAGAAGTGTATCAAAGTTAGTGCGGAAGTTTATGTTGTGTTTCTGCATTAAAATGTGTCCCATCACCTGCAAGGCCTAGGAAATTAGTTTTGCTGCAAAGTAATGCATTCAGGTCTTTTAAGAGAGCAGCCCTAATGGTAATATTTTGGACTGAAAAAAACTGTAATTTTGCATTAATGCAGAAAAAAGTTGTATTATAGGAATGTGTATTTATCTTAAAATGTCAGGATACAGTTTTTCACTCTAACAGACATATTTTGCTTTATCCCTACTTACAAGGAACATACAGATGTGAAATTTCCTGAAATGATAAGTGATTAAATAATGTAAATTGCCCTTTAGCTTCAGTAATCAGAAACTGTGATCCAACCGTGTGATTCCAGTGCATTATGTTTACATGTCAACTGCTTCTAATTAAGGTTCCCTTCAAAACTTCACATATGGAAGCCTCTACCCTCCGAACGAATCCAAAGAAATCAGCAAAGGTATTTGCATGTGTGCATAGAGGTTTTTATATATATATATATATATATATATATATATATATAAAACATTACATCTAAAACATTACTTTAAAGCAAGCTGGCATTGCTGAATTGAAAGGATTTGCAAAACTACATTTTCTTAAGTAATCTGAAACTATTACTACAAGTATTACTCTTAGAAGTTCACCCTACTAAATGAGTAGTCAACTAGTAAATCAGATACATTCTTTACAGCACTTTGTTACATCACAATCATACAGAAATATTTTGTACTAAGTATCATAGTTATACCTTTGCTTTAACTTAGGACAGCTTTTGCATGTATGGGTGAAGTATTCTTATAATGAATGGAGTCATAAAATTTTCTTGAATTCTTGACCTTTAAACTGCTTTTTGTGCTAAGACTCTGACAAAACAGGCAGCTACACACATAGTTGATGCTCTGAAGGAGGACCTGAGAAAACAAAAATGACCTGATCCTAACACAGCCCCACCACTTTATGACTCTGACTCAGACTCTGACAGAACAGCCATTGATGCAGAATCCTCTCCCATGCAGGAACCACTAAGAAATGTAAGTATTGCAATAACTAAATAATATAAAAGTAATACTTTTATATTAAAGCAAATGCTGAAACTTGTTATTCTGTGTGGACCAGGAGACAGCCATGGACAGAGCCACTTGGGGACTTTCACACCATCACAGATATGCCATTACATATGTCAGCCCGTGACAGCAAAGAACTAGTGTTTATAATGACCTTAGAAACTACAATGACCTAATAGTTCCTCATGGGTCATTGATTGCTGTTGTAGAAAGGACATTAATCAGCTACAGTTACATTATTTTCTGTTTAGTGTCACCCAAATGAGGATGGGTTCCCTTCTGAGCCTGGTTCCTCTCAAGGTTTCTTCCTTTCCATCCCAGGGAATTTTTCCTTGCCACCGTTGCCACAGGCTTGCTCATTAGGGATAAAATAGTCTAATTATAGAATTTAATAATTTATTCTTATTTCTAGTTAATTAGTTATTTTTTATTTTTTATTAATATTTTTCGTTCTCCCCTTCTCTTCTTTTGTAAAGCTGCTTTGAGACAATGTTTATTGTAAAAGGTGCTATACAAAATAAATTGAATTGAATTGAATTATTTTACAGCTTGAGTCAGAAAGCGAGGGTGACAGGTCATCACAGTGCCCAAAACAGAAACCAAGGATTGATGAAGACATTGCCAGTGATTTGAAAGGTATGTAAGATGAAGTGTAGTTTGTTTTATAGTTGATGAAGCAGATGAGATCAAAACCAATGTAATGTTCACCATCTTTGAATTACTAGATTTGCCAAATGTAGTGAAAACACTGAAGGATATAGTGGTGGCCATGAAGGTGGCTCCAGCCTCATCAAGTGAAGTGCATTATACAGAAGTGATATCACCACAAGCAGAAATGGTATGGATACACATGCACAGATATACTTCGAATGTTAACATTAAAAGTTCACACATTCAGTATGCTTAAATATAAGCAAACTATTAGTCGAGTATTAGAATAGAGTTAGTACAAGGGTCCATTAAGTATCCTAAGTTTTAACTGTTCCACAGTTGCATGTTCATTAATTGTTTATAAGTCATTGAACAAGCAAAACATTGTTTAAACACTACACCAAAAAAGATGTAAATTCACTTGAAAAAAAATCTTGGCAAAGTATTTTAATTTTAGTATCCTGAAAAGGCATAATTACTTAATTATATAATTAAGCCTCTGTTCATGTCATTGACGCACACATGCACTTCTGACACAATTTTTTGTTATCTAAATAGATCTCCCTGGGTGGAGAAATAACAATTCCTAAAAGGACATTTGATCGGTTGTCCAGGACAAAAATGTCAGTGTTTACCCAGGAGCTGGCAGTCATTATTTTTGGATGTGAGGTTCTGGCCACATCAAGTCTTACGGGCAAGAAAACCAACTAAACACCACTGGACTCCATCAAAGTTAATGTGGTATGTTGGTATGTTTGTTGTTTTCTTGATTTAAACAGGTTACAGCTTCACTTAAAATGGTGACCTAAAAAATTGTGCTTCATGTCCTTGCACATAAATTAATTCATTTTATTCAAATACAACATGTTAACTCCTTCACTGCCAGTGTTTTTTTTTTTTTAAGAAAAAAAAACACTTAACCCCCACCAGAATTTGGTGATTTTCACCTAACTTTCTTGGACCCCAGAATATTTTGTTGTATGAATATCTGCACAAACAATATATCAAAATAAAGTCCAGAGATTTTTATATGGTTGTATATATGCACTGATAAGAACAATCATTATCTCTATTCAGTCCTTAATTTCACATTTATTTTTAGCTTTCAGGGAAATGCCTTTCCAACACATTTTATGTGCAGAACTAGTATGCACTTTTTAAATTTGATTTTGTTCCTGTTTTTATCCAGCATTTTCTGAAGCTATATCAACAATCTGCATAAAAATTGTGTGGATGGTAACTCGTCTACTGCTGTTGAACTAAACACAGAACATTACAGGTTTATTTGGACAATTTATGTGCTATGAATAAAACAAAAGGAAGAAATATTGCATATATTTGCTTCCATATCTCTTTAATTTACAAATGTATGCCTTAGATGAACCAGTGGAGATTTAATTCTAAGCTTTTGTTTATCTGTTTGTTTCTTTGTTTTACTACGTTATTTATTTATTATTATTTATTTATTTTTTGACATATAAAAGTTCATAGTTCTTAATGTTACTTTGGCAATAAAATTGTTGGATTCATACTTTTACCAAAATTTGTTTTATTGTCAGTGTAAGCATTGTGGCTTAAATAACCATATTTCACATACAACAGAAGTTAAAAAAAAGTGATGAAGTGGGTCTAAAAAATCACTCAAACTTAAGTGGAACTAATTGCATTTAATATAAATTTAACCTGTGAGGTTTTTGAAATCAGCTACAAATATTATGCATTTAGGTGGTCTAACATATTACATTCAATTCACACCCAAGTGTATTGTTACCTAACATTAAAGTATATTTTAGTTATTTATTAATTGCTTGTCAGTACATTAAACAGTGCACTTTAAATATATTTTAAAGACATAAGAAGCAATTATGAAATTACATATAAATATGTACTAATGTCCCAATTAAGTGGTTTAAAAAAAACACTCAAAAGTTCAACTAATTGCATTTAATATAGATTTGAATCGAATTGAATTACAAATAAAATGCACTTAAGAGGTGAAAACATTACATTTAATTCACAGTTATGTGTGTTCTTTTAAAGTATATTATTTCCACAATAAGTACACTTTAGAAAAGTATACAAAAGTGCACTTACTTTTCATAAGGGAAACCTATAGAGTTTTTTAGTACTTTATCACATCACATTTAGGCATTGGTAATTAGCTGATAGGTTGAATCAGGCGGTAAACTTCTAAAAAGATGTAAAACCCTGATCTGCAGTGACCTTGTAGCTTCAGAGAAAGTTGCTGAGTTTCTCTTGAGCAAGAGTAAGACGGTCCACACTGGTCTGCATGTCAATGCGGCGTCTGCTGATATCCGAGTCTTCACGCAAAGCCTCGGCCACGTTGGCACCGTCCATTAAACCCAACATCTCACTGCACAGCAGCTGAGCAGATTCCTTCAGCATGAAGTATCTGATCAGCATGGGCACCTGATCAGCCAAGCGCTGCACCACGATCTGTCAAGAAAGGGATAAATCTGTAATTTGAACAATTGCCAGGTTTTAAGGTAAATGTTTAATGCATGTGTATTTTTCTCTATATTTTACATTTAGTAGCTCCAGTATAGTAGATCAATTTCACCCCCAAATTATGTACAGCATTAAATTAAATAATTATTCAAACCTTTTATTAATACAATAAGTATTTGTAAAAAGTTTTCTTAAAATAATTGAAAATAATACTGGAATATATTAGACAACATATTTGATTTGCATATAACACATTCTCTACTGTTTAAATAATAATAATAATAATAATAATAATAATAATAATAATAATTATTATTATTATTATTATTATTATTATTATTATTATTATAATAATTATTATTATTATTATTATTATTATTATTATTATTATTATTATTATTATTATTTTGAATGAAGCCAAACTAAAATGTACTTTATTAACCAATTGATTACTAAAATCTACCTCGTAATAAGCCCGCAGCATTTCAGGGTATTTGTTTCTGCTGTCAAACCCAGCAAAATTGTCTTCTGAAGCCTTCTGTCCATCAGGAGCGTGAATATCATTCAAGGTTTTGAAGTAGATGCCATCTTGAGTGTAGACCAGTTGCTCCATCTCAAACTGCTCACAGATCCTCTCCTCCACCTTGGCTTCCTGCTTTGACTGAATGTTGTCTATCTTGTTCTGGGATGTTGAATTGATGTAATTATACAATGACTGGATTTAACTATTTTCAAAACATTGATGGAATTATTTCCAGATGAACAACATGAGCTCGCCATGAATGCGCCAACAAACAGCAAAATATTTATGGCCATTCAATCATTTAAAGAGGATTTTGTTAAAAAATCAGCTGACATGTTGGAAGCAACTACTAGCATCAAGGGAGACTTACTGTCACACTCCAAGAGAATTGGGGAGGCCAAGGAGAGAATCTCGAAAACAGAAGAGGATGCCGTAGCACTTCAGGAAAAAGTTAAACAACTAGAGCGAATGGTAAAGTCCCTGAGCGATAAATTTCAAGATCAGGAGGACAGAGAAAGGCGCTCCAAGGCAGAGAGCTACATTCAAAGGATCCAAGTCACTCCACAATCTCCTTCTGAAATCAAGAGCTGAAGTTTAAACCTTTACGTTTACCTTTTTCTTTTCTTTTCTTGTAAAGTGGATACGAGGTATGTTTTATATTCATATACAGGGGAATAAACTGTCTGCATGGCAACATACAGTGAAACAGTTACAGAAAATCGCACTAATGGACAGAAAGGATACTATAAAAGCCCCATGACTTTACTTTATTTTATTTAGTTTTAGGTTTTATGTTCCCATGTCTTATAAGGAATGGTCGATTTATCCCTGTTTTGCTTAGTGAGCCTACACGCGAGGATGTGTATACAGTTATACGTTACCGCCCACAGTGTGGATGAAACGTTTTTCATAACCAAAGTCAGGTGTTCTGGCGGGTTTACATGTACATTTCATTTGGGGAAATGTGCAATGGTTGTGTGGGGTGGGGTCTACTCTCAGCATTTTTCTTTCTGTGATTTGTATATTTTTGTGAACTACTGTGAATTGCATCTAGAAGAGCAAAGGGTGAAAATACACCTAATAACCTTAACAGAAATGTTTTTTACTGCTTTATGTCTTATAGGTCTGATGTAAAAATCTCTAGTTGGAATGTAAGGGATCTGAATAAATTGGTAAAACTGAAACAAGTACTAGGCAGGATTAAACAGATGAAGTCCAAAATAGTTTTCCTACAGGAAACACACTTGGTAAAAAATGATGTCAACAGAATTAAATCTACCTCGAAATAAGCCCGCAGCATTTCAGGATATTTGTTTATGCTGTCAAACCAAGCAAATTTGTCTTCTAAAGCCTTCTGTCGATCAGCAGCGTGAATATCATTCAAGGTTTTGAAGTAGATGCCATCTTGAGTGTAGACCAGTTGCTCCATCTCAAACTGCTCCCGGATCCGCTCCTCCACCTTGGCTTCCTGCTTTGACTGAATGTTGTCTATCTTGTTCTGGGATGTTGAATTGACATAATTATACAATGACTGGATTTAATTATTTCCAAAACATTTCCTACTTTTAGGACACAAATGCTTTAAAACTTAAAAAATAACTTAAAATTATTTACCATTGGGGACTTCCGGTTATGGCGTGCTGGTAGGAGGTTGTGTGTATTAGGCTCGCATTTAAATTTCGGAAAGAATCCTTTTAAATTCGACTGTAATCGTTATATTTTTGCTCTGAGACGCTGGGAAAGTTTGACGAGAGGCTATGCCACCCAAAACCCCGAAACCTGGACAGCAATTACTGAAAGTAACGACACATTCTAATTCGGCTAATAATGGGGCTAACACCATCGCCATTGCTAAAACTGTTAAAGCTACAGATGAACAACATGAGCTCGCCATGAATGCACCAACAAACAGCAAAATATTTATGGTGATTCAGTCATTTAAAGACTATTTTGTTAAAAAATCAACTGACATGTTAGAAGCAATTACTAGCATCAAGGGAGACTTACTGTCACACTCCAAGAGAATTGGGGAGGCCGAGGAGAGAATCTCGAAAACAGAAGAGGATGCCGTAGCACTTCAGGAAAAAGTTAAACAACTAGAGCGAACGGTAAAGGCCCTGAGCGATAAAGTTCAAGATCAGGAGGACAGAGAAAGGCGCTCCAAGGCAGAGAGCTACATTCAAAGGATCCAAGTCACTCCACAATCTCCTTCTGAAATCAAGAGCTGAAGTTTAAACCTTTACGTTTACCTTTTTCTTTTCTTTTCTTTTTCACAGTGTGGATGAAACGTTTTTCATAACCAAAGTCAGGTGTTCTGGCGGGTTTACATGTACATTTCATTTGGGGAAATGTGCAATGGTTGTGTGGGGTGGGGTCTACTCTCGGCATTTTTCTTTCTGTGATTTGTATATTTTTGTGAACTACTGTGAATTGCATCTAGAAGAGCAAAGGGTGAAAATACACCTAATAACATTAACAGAAATGTTTTTTACTGCTTTATCTTATAGGTCTGATGTAAAATCTCTAGTTGGAATGTAAGGGGTCTGAATAAATTGGTAAAACTGAAACAAGTACTAGGCAGGATTAAACAGATGAAGTCCAAAATAGTTTTCCTACAGGAAACACACTTGGTAAAAAATGATGTCAACAGAATTAAAACTAGATGGCCAGGACAGGTTTTCTCAGCCAGTTTCACCTCACAGGCTAGAGGAGTGATAATATTAATTCATAATTCAGTCCCCTTTCAGTTAAAGAATGAATATATAGATCCCTCTGGAAGGTTTATTATACTTAGTGGCACTATAGTTTCCATCCAGGTTAATTTAGTTTCTGTATATGCTCCTAATGGAGATGATCCCTCTTTCTACCAACATCTCTTTCTTACTTTATCAGCCTTCAGTGGACACTACATAATAGGGGGCGATTTTAATTGTGCATTAGATCCAATAAATGATCGCTCGACTGGTACTGATAATACTCACCATCATACAAGAAAGACTATTAACAAATATACGATAGATCTAAATCTAACTGAGATTTGGAGACATTTGAACCCCAACAAAAGAGAGTACTCCTGTTTAACACATACAAAACATACTCCAGGATAGATTTCTTTTTAATCTCAACCAGCTTATTATCCAAAATAATAGAATGTTGGTATGATAGTATATTGATATCCAATCATGCTCCAATATCACTAACTATCCAAATATTTAAGATGCCTTTATCTCCACCCCTTTTTCGATTTCAATCGAAATGGCTTCAACATCCTGAATTTGTGAAATTCCTAGAGGGGAAAATATGTGAATACTTTTCTATAAATACAAATCAGATAAGTTCTTCAGTGAAATGGGAAGCATTCAAAGCTTATATAAGGGGTGAGATCATAAGTTATACTAGGCATAAATCTAAATTACATTATAGACAATTAGACTCTCTTGAAAAAGAAATTAAGAAGTTAGAACGAGAGTTATACCACAATAATAATACTGTAAAACAACAAAAACTGCTTTTATTAAAAACTAAATATAACAAACTAACTACTAATAAAATAGCTACCAGTTTGCTGTGGTTAAAGCAGTCATATTATGATCAGGGAGAAAAGGCTGGAAAACTACTAGCATGGAGAATCAAGAAAATACAGATTAACAGAGCTATTAACTCTGTTATACTGGATACTGGAGAGAGCCTTGTAGACCCAGTTGACATAAATAATGCTTTTACAAATTACTATGAAGATCTTTACAAATCTGGATATCCTGATAATGAAGAAAAACAAAATACTTTTTTAAATCAACTTGAATTTCCATTATTAGCTGAGGACATTAAAATTCATCTTGACAGGAACCTGAGTATTGAAGAACTTAAAGAAGCACTTAATCATATGGATAGTGGCAAAGCCCCTGGGCCAGATGGCTTACCAGTAGAAATTTATAACACATTTTCGGATAAATTATTGCCCCATATGCTTGAAATGTTTAATGAGTCCTATGAAGAAAGAATCCTTCCACAGTCCTTGAGATCAGCAATAATTACCCTTTTGATAAAACCAGGTAAATCTCCAATGGAAATGGCCTCCTATCGCCCCATATCCCTAATGTCATGTGACACTAAAATACTATGTAAGGCTTTGGCAAGGAGGATTGAATTACACATTCCAAGACTAATTGCAAATGATCAGAATGGATTTGTGCTTGGTAGAAAATCATACCATAATACTTGTAGATTATTAAACATATTGTATTCAAAACAAAATGCCAGGGACCATGCAATCCTGTTATTAGATGCTGAAAAGGCTTTTGATAGAATAGAATGGAGGTACCTTTTTGAAACTCTTAAAAGATTTGGTCTTGGAGAGAGATATCTCAAATGGATCCAGTTATTATATACGGATCCAAAAGCTAAAATTTCAACTAACAATCAAATTTCAAAATCTATCAGTCTTTGTAGATCTACACGGCAGGAATGTCCATTGTCCCCTTTATTATTTCTTTTCGCTATTGAACCCCTAGCTATGGCTATTTGTCAGTCCTCTGAGATTTCAGGTATCAGGATAGGGGACATTGAACATTGTCTATCTCTTTTTGCAGATGATATTGTCTTGTTTTTAACAAATATAGGAAATTCTGTGCCAGCTCTTACTCAGCTTCTCAACATTTTCAGAGAATTTTCTGGATATAAAATAAACAACAGAAAAAGTGCCCTGTTATTATTGAATGATCAGGAGAGAAAATACCCCCCAATAAACATGCAGTTCCCCTACACCCCTGAGGGTTTCACTTACCTGGGAATTAAAATAGCTCCCAACATAGATAAGATCATATCCATCAATTATGACCCTATGGTACAAAAAATATCTGAGAGATTAGAGACATGGAACTCATTACCCATTTCAATGATTGGACGTGTTAACATCATTAAAATGTCAATCCTGCCAAAGTTTTTGTATCTTTTCCAGTCTATCCCGCTTCCACTTCCAGATACTTTTTTTTCTACACTGAACAAAAACTTGACCAGATTCATTTGGAACAATAAACGGCCAAGACTTCGTCTTTCTCTTCTATACCTTCCCTACGACCCTGGCGGGCTTAGACTGCCCAACATGAAACTCTACTACTGGGCAGCTCAGCTATGTACAGCTATATATCACTTTTCAAATACAGATATCCCATCATGGGTAAATACTGAAAATAATTAATTAAAACTGCCATTACAGCTATACCTTTATTCAGCACAAATTCAAACACTTTCTAACAACACCCAAAATCCCTTTCTTAAGAATACCATTTTAGTTTGGTATCAAGCTCATACCTTTTTAAATGAGTCTCTTAAACTTTCATGTTTCTCACCAATTTGGGGTAACAATGAATTTAAACCAGGAAGAGCCGATATGGGATTCAGGTTTTGGTCAAATAAAGGATTAAATAAAATAAAAGATTTATATAGCGAGGGAATTCTAATGTCTTTTGAACAACTAGCTGACAAATATAACCTCCCTAGAAAACACTTTTATAAATATCTTCAAATTAGGAGTTTTATAAATAAACACATTGTCATCTTCTGAACCCCCGTAATCCTCTACTGAAAACTTCACCTTGAACCATTTACATACTAAAGGTCATTTATCAAAGTTTTATAATATACTTCTTACAGGTTCAAAGGAAAACTCCCTTTCATATCTATCTGCATGGAAACATGATCTTCAAACTGATATTTTAGTAGAGGCCTGGGAAGAGACCTGCCTCCTAGCCCAAACTCAAACTATTAATACTAGATTTAGGTTGTTACAATATAAATGGTTATTCAGAACATATATAACTCCAGTAAAACTCAATAAGTTTAACCCCAATATTCCTGATAATTGTGTTAAATGTAATAGTAAAATAGGTACACTGTTTCACTGTATGTGGGAATGTGAGAAAATTAAGAAATTTTGGAAGGAAATCTTGTACCTAACTTCTAGTATCATAGAAAGTGATGCTCCTGTAGATGCTAAATTGTGTATTCTGCATATGTTTCCTGAAAATCTTTTGTTGAATGGACAGAAGAAAAGGCTTATTAATTTCTGTTTGTTGCAAGCCAAGCATGTTATTGCCACAAAATGGAAAGATCCTCAAGGTCCTACTTCAGGTCAATGGATCAGGGAAATGTCTCATAACATGGCTTTGGAAAAACTTACTTATCTTGCAAAAGGGAAAATTGAGGACTTCTATGAGATCTGGACACCCTTTGTACAATTTATGACATCTGTATAAAAACTGAATCATTTCTGTCAGGAGTTTTTTTGTTGTTGAGAGTAGGATGTTGTTGGGTATGTGTGTAGGGGTGGGGGGTGGCTCAGGGGACGGGAGTTTTATTGTGTTTTTCATAAATTTAATGTAAAAATCAATAAAATATTTGTGGAAAAAAAATTATTTACCATTGCAACAGACTGGAGGTAAGGGTAGTTGGGAAAGCAGGTTTTGGACACATCTGAAAACTGTTTCTGAATGGTGTCTGAAACACACAAGTTCATACATTATATACAAGCACAGATTTACTACATACATGAATGCTTTGGTTTCTTGTGGGGTTTAAAATCCCATCATTTTTTCTTGTTCACATCAGCAGAGAAAAAAAGAGAGGCTTGTGGTATAATAGTATCAGAAGCTCTGCTTTGTGTCTTTGTGTTTAACCATATGAATGATATAACTCTAATATGAAACTATGACTGTTCTTGGTAGTGAGCTGTTTTGATGTATTGTTACTGGTCTACTAAACTTATTGAAAGTTGAGGAATGGATGTTGTGAAGGTTAACTGGTGGAAGCCTACCTCTGATGACCTTGAGTGTGTCAATGGCTGGTCCTTGTAGCTTGATCACTAGCTTCTGTACCCCCATCTCAAACATCTTGTATTCACAAAAGCCAGGCAACTCTCGTCCTCTGTGCTTCTTGTTATATTCAGCCACCGCTTTCTGGATCGTTTTGTAGACTGTATTGAGTATATAATTTGAACACAAATCATCTTTCCCATCAGTTCCCATAAATAGGCATCATTATAATTAGAGTTTCTACAAGGCTAATTTTATCTGCTCTGCACTAATTACTAGCTGGAATTTGGGGTGTCCAATCTTATCGGAAAGGGCCAGTGTGGGTGCAGGTTTTCATTACAACCAAAAAGAAGCCACACCAGTCTATTCTGGTTATTCATCCCCAGGTCAGGATTTTACTACTGCAACTCTCTGCTGGCAGGTCTACCTCTGAATGCAATTAATCCTCTGCAAATGATCCAAACGTCGGCTCGTGCATTTTTTCCCATTGGCGTGCACTGAATGGTTCGCAACATCGCGGCACGCACTTCAGTGTTCGTGACAGCACGGGGCTCAATCACGGACGGAGCACCTATGGGTTCACCACCCTTTGTGCACTCTGCCGCTATATAAACACACTGTCTGTGTGCCTTCCTCGCCAGATGATCTTTCCTGCTTGCTGATGAGTCATCCCACCCTTTGTCTCTGCCAGTCTTTTTCTGTTTTCTCACTTTGCGTTTTGGATTACCCTATTGAGATTTGTAGCCCAGGAGTATTCCTTTGCAAGGACCTTTGGCTGCTCGTGTTTCTCCTTTGCTGCACTCCTGTCTCTGTTTATCCTCCCTATATTAAAGACTCTTTACCTAGCTCCTATCACGTCTCGCACATGGGTCCTAAATCCATTCTTCCTGACAGTATCATCTAGCCAGTCATGGACCCATCGGCCATGTCAAACATGCAGAAACTCCTTCTTAACCTGTCGCAGACCTCACAAGCACTCGAGTGACAGCTCTAGGACCTATCCACTGCTACCGATGAGCTGATCCATCTCTCATTCGTCATCATCATAAACCCTGCAGCCCAAGCACCTTCAATGCCTGCGACACCTACGCCTTCGCCAGCCCCACCTTAAGAATCACATCTGCCTCATCCAGAGCATTTCAGTGGGGAACCTGGACTCTGTCAGCTGTTCCTAATGCAGTGTGCAGTGGTGTTTGAGCTACAGCTTTCTTCATATCCCTCTGAGTGCTCCAAGGTAGCCTATGTCAATTCTCTGCTTTCTGGCAAGCCCAGGCTGTGGGAAGCCACTGAGTGGGAGCCCCAGAGATCTGTGCAAGGTTTTCAACACCACCGTACCCCAGCAAGATGCTGTGCGGATGTTGTTCAACATGAGCCGGGGCAGCCACTCAGTCACAGAGTTCACAGTAGAGTTCTGTACAGCTGTATTCGAGAGTGAGTGGAATGCCACAGCCCTATACGACACATTCTCCATCCTCCCAGCCCATGGAGATTGACTGTTGTTACCTGCCCCCTGCTGAGAAGAAGAGACTCCGACCTAATGGACTTTGTCTATACTGTGGAGAGGCCTCCTGCCTGGTACCATACCCACACGAGGCTGCCTTTACTACTTGATGGCACCCGAAATGGAAGCCATGAACACATACATCTGCGAGTCTCTCACTGCCGGTTATCCTCCGTCCATACTCGTCCCCAGCCGGAGCCGGGTTCTTCATTGTCATGAAGAGGACAGAACTACTACTTTGTCCACATCAGAGAAGGAGATGAGTGGAAGACTGCTTTCAACTCCCCCACAGGACACTATGAATTCCTGGTTATGCCGTTTGGACTCACCAATGAGCCAGCGGTATTCCAGGCACTCGTCAATGTCTTTGTGTATCTGGATGACATACTCATGTTTTCCCACTCCCTGGAGGAACATGTCCATCATGTCTGTTCCGTGCTCCAGCACTTTCTCCAGAACTGTCTGTATGTGAAGGCCGAGAAGTATTAGTTCCATATCTCCAAAACCAGGTGAGGGACTTGCCACGGCCAGAGACCCGTAAGCAGCTCCAACAGTTCGTGGGTTAAGCTAACTTCTACCAGAAGTTCATCTGAAGCTACAGCACTGTCACTGCACCCCTACACCGGCTAACGTCCACCTTGCGAACATTCGTCTGGACCCCTGAAGCCGAGCAGGTCTTTACTAAACTCAAGGAACTGTTCACCTCTGCCCCCATCCTGACCCTGCCAGATCCCACTCACCAGATTATTGTGGAGGTGGATGCTTTCAACCTGGGCATGGGAGCCGTCCTGTCTCAGAGAAGCCCCAAGGACAACAAGCTTCACCCCTGCACTCTCTACTCATGATGCCTCAGCCCCTCCGAGTAGAACTATACCATCAGCGAATGTGAACTTAGCCTAATAACCTCAGCACCTCCTTTCGTTGGTCCATTCCCCATTTCCAAGGTGCTCAACCCCGTGGCTGTACGGGTGAAGCTACCCAGGGTCTTGTGCATTCATCATACTTTCCACGTCTCCAGACTTAAGCCTGTCCAAGCATTGTTCTTTCGTTGTGGCACGCACTGCTGGGTTTGCAACATTGCGGCGATCATTTCTGGTGTGACGGTCATCATGGAGCATTTCTGGGTTCACCACTCTTTAATAAACATGCTGTCGGCCTTTCTCGCCAGATGTTCTCTCTTGCTTTGCTATTGAGTCGTCTTGGCCTTTGTCTCCACCGGTCTTTTTCTGTTGTTGCCTTTCAGCTGGATTTTGGACTGCTTTCTCACTCTGTGTTTTGGATTACTCTATTTGGAGTCTTCCTTTGCAAGAACCTTTGACTGCTCACCTTTGTTTCTCTCCCCTGGTAATTGTTGGCTTGGACTTTACTGTGTTTTATGACATTTTGTTGTATTGCTTCACATTGTTGCTGATTTTGTCCTGGAGTACATTGGGTGAATGTTTTTGGGCTGCACTCCTGTCTCTGTTTATCCTCACTATATTAAAGACTCTTTACCAAGCTCATGTCATGTCTCGCACTTGGGTCCTAAATCCGCGTTTCCTGACACCAAAATGCAGCTGAGTGACTTGTTTTCAACCTACCTGTTTTTACACACCACCCCACTGCTGCACTCCCTCCACTGGCTTCCGGTAGCTGCATGCATCAGATTTAAATCACTGATGCTTGCCTACAAAGCCAAAAATGGACGAGCTTCCTCTTACCTCAGAGCTATTATCACTCACACTGCACCATGCTCCCTCCGATCTACTAGCACTGTTCAACTGGTCTCACTATCTCTTATGGTAAAGTGTAGGTATACATCAAGACTCTTTTCTGTTCTGGCACTGAGGTGATGGAATGAACTTTCCATCTAGATCAGCTGAGTCACTGGCCGTCTTTAAACTATGAGTGATGACCTTCCTCTTCCTGAAAAACTTATTTTCCCTGTTTGTTTAATGCATTTATAAAAAAGAGCTATAATTCTTAAAAACAGTATCTAGGCTAAAGTAAGTCTGTGAGCTAGTGAACCAGTCTTGATGTATTCATTGATAGAGACTTTAAAGCACTTTTCTACCTCGCTCTGGATAAGGGCGTCTGCCAAATCCTATAAATGTAAAGGTATTGAAAGTTAAGATCAACTGATTAAACAGGTGGAATCAGGTGTCACTCCTGCTTGATTGGTATGAAACCTGCACCCACACTGGTGTGCTTCTAAAGAAAATATATTTTGACTATTGAAAATTACTAAAATGATTTGGTATGGATTCTGCATATGGACTGTATACTCACATGATCCCTTTGTGTTGTCAAGAAGGTTTTTCCACTTTTTGAATTCAGACCGAAGCGTTACAAACAAGTTATCATCATTGACCACATCCCCAGATGCCAAGCGGTTGATCTTATCATTAAATTTCGTCAAGGTCTGAAAGAAAGGGTGAACATGAATATGATTTTTGCAGGCTAGTAAAGGGCTCTGGATTAAAATAAAACAGAATATTACAAACATCAATAAAAAAGAGCTTCCTCTTCTGTGGGTCCAGTGGTGGGCCGGATTCACACTGACTCAGTTCTTTTCTTAAGCTCCACAGCTTCTTCTTGATCTCTTCTGAGATCAGTGGTAAGGATTTCTGAAAATAAAATAAAAACAAACAAACAAAGGAAACAACAATAAAAACAGCAAAATTAGATCATAAACCCTACAATTATTGAACAAAAATTTTGTTACACAACCATTGATAGATATGTCCATTGAAGTTTTCTTGCTTCCAAGTCTACATTTTCTACTAAATTCTTTATAAGCTCAGACCACAGAGTCATGCAGTGTCATGTGTTCATGTTCATGTATCTAACTGAATGTTGTTGCTGAAAAGCAAAGTAAAAGAAAAGAGAAAATAAATTTGTCCACAAGCCTGAATAGCACCATCACGTCTACCTGTTGACATGAGTTTGGTTCCCCGGTTTGCTTCTTCCAACAGAATTTGAATCTGAGGTCAGTCAGATGGATGGAGGTGGTGCATATCAAAAATATAATCTTAATCTCCTAAATCCATGGAGAAGTATGGTTCCTGGTGAAGGTGGTTCCTGAAAGAGAGGAACTGGGACCAGGTGTAAGTCCAAAAAGTGCAGCCCAATTGACCTTGGTCGCCTGTGAAGACCACCTGTCACCATCAAGAGAGCATAGGTTGCTGGGATGCAATGAGAATTTTTGTGGCATTTAACCTCTACATGGGACATGAGTCTTGAGTCAAGGTTGTGTCCCATACCAGTTACCTGCACATAAAAATTGTGGTCGAGAGGAACCCAGGTGTGCAATTAGGCATGTGTAAGTATCTGGCCTTCTGCTTGGGCCATGGGCAGATGTGCTCCCAAATTTAAAAGACTGCAGTGGGCCTGCCCAACAAAAACCAAAAAGGGGGTGATCCAGTTCATGGGGTTGTTGGCTATTATAGAAGCCACTGCTGACTGAACTCACTAAAAAGGGGATGTCAGATCTGGTCTAGTAGATAGAGACGTTCACTTGAGCTTTCTGCCAGGTAAAAACGGTTTTGTGTGGGGGTTCTGCAGGACAAAGGGCTGGGGGCCATTTTGTCCCAGGCGGCGGAGGGGGAGAAGGGCCCCATATGATCAAGAAAGAGTGTCTTATGATCAAGTGGGTCCTCCTCACCCTCCAATACTACCTGCTGGAGTGCTGTTTTACCCCCTGTTCCAGTCAAGGCCTTCTCCAGTGGCTACACCATGTAAAGGATGCCAACATTCAAATTTGAGGTGGTCTACAGACTGTGGGCACAGATGGTGATGGCAGATCACCTCTTCTGCCTAAAAGGGCAGTCGTGTGGTGGTATGTGGCAGCACGGACATTGTCCAACACCAGCTGTGGACAGATAGAAGGTTCTCCAAACCAGCAGTGATGATTCTCAGCTATGTGTTTCTGTGTGCATAATTCAGACCCCAGTGATAGAGAACAGAGAGAGACAGAGAAAGGTGAGCAGCAAAGAGCCATGTGTATGAAAAGTGAAAGTAAAGAAAAAGGTAAATAAAGAATCCATCTGAGTTGTCCCAAGACTGCCTTCTGTCTCCTTATTCCTCACCCACTATAGTCATACATGTATCATCCTTTTTTTTCTTTTACAAAAATAATAATAAATAATAGTATAAAGAGTAAATAGAGTGGAAACTTACTTTAATGTGATCAACCAGGTCGTGAGTCAGTTTGGTGGCAAGGCACTGAACAGTTGCTTTCTCCTCATTCCAAAGGCAGCTGGCAATAAGACAATTACATTAAATTACCAGTTATTACTAGTGGGTTATCACATAGATCAGAAATAACAAATGTGTATTTCATACCTGAAATATTCATGACGTCTGAAGAATTCCCTCTCTAATCGAGTGGCCTCAGTCAGAGAGATCTTTTCATCAATTTGCTTTTGGCCACGGCACTTAACAATGATATAGCCTTTACTTAAGGGAATGACCTGATTTCGGACTATATCCAAGATGTTTTTTTCTGTTCCCTTGTCTATGAGGTCTGGCTTTGTAAGAATAGCTGTAAGAATACAAAAAAAGTATAATAATAATAAAAATAATAATAATAATAATAATAAATATAATTGCAAACAACGATTATTGGGCCCAAGCAACGACGCCATTGGACAAGACAAAGTGGGCACAGTGGGTACATGCATTTAAAAGAGAAATACCAAAAGGACAAGAGTGACAATTTGGGTGTAATGAAAGTTATCACAGCAATGTCCACTGATGGCAAAAAGACAACTGCCTCTCCATCTAAACTATATAAGGACAAAAGTGACAGTTTGGGTGTAATGAAACAGATCATAGCAATGTCCAGTGATGTCAAAAGGGACAATGACTCTCCCTCTAAACTATATCACTATAACAGTTTATATATACAGCATCTCACAAAAGTGAGTACACCCATCACATTTTTGTAAATATTTTATTATATCTGTTCATGTGACAACACTGAAGACATGACACTCTGCTACAATGTAAAGTAGTGAGTGTACAGCCTGTATAACAGTGTAAATTTGCTCTCCCCTCAAAATAACTTAACACACAGCCTAAACCGTTGGCAACAAAAGTGAGTACACCCCTAAGTGGAAATGTCCAAATTGGGCCCAATTAGCCATTTACCCTCCCCAGTGTCATGTGACTTGTTAGTGTTATAAGGTCTCAGGTGTGAATGGGGAGCAGGTGTGTTAAATTTGGTGTTATTGCCCTCACACTCTCTCATACTGGTCACTGGAAGTTCAACATGGCACCTCATGGCATAGAACTCTCTGAGGATCTGAAAAAAAAATTGTTGCTCTACATAATGATGGCCTAGGCTATAAGAAGATTGCCAAGACCCTGAAACTGAGCTGCAGCACGGTGGGCAAGACCATACAGCGGTTTTACAGGACAGGTTCCACTCAGAACAGGCCTCGCCGTGGTCGACCAAAGAAGTTGAGTGCACATGCTCAGCATCATATCCGGAGGTTGTCTTTGGGAAATAGATGTATGAGTGTTGCCAGCATTGCTGCAGAGGTTGAAGGGGTGGGGGGACAGCCTGTCAGTGCTCAGACCGTATGCCGCACACTGCATCAAATTGGTCTGCATGGCTGTCGTCCCAGAAGGAAGCCTCTACATACAGTTCATACAGTCGCATACAGTTTGCTGAAGACAAGCAGACTAAGGACATGGACTACTGGAACCATGTCCTGTGGTTCAATGAGACCAAGATAAACTTATTTGGTTCAGATGGTGTCAAGCGTGTGTGGTAGCAACCAGGTGAGGAGTACAAAGACAAGTGTGTCTTGCCTACAGTCAAGCATGGTGGTGGGAGTGTCATGGTCTGGGCCTGCATGTGTGCTGCCAGCACTGGGGAGCTACAGTTCATTGAGGGAACCATGAATGCCAACATGTACTGTGATGTACTGAAGCAGAGCATGATCCCCTCCTCCTTCGGAGACTGGGCCGCAGGGCAGTATTCCAACATGATAACAACCCCCAACACACCTCCAAGATGACCACTGCCTTGCTAAAGAAGCTGAGGGTAAAGGTGATGGACTGGCCAAGCATGTCTCCAGACCTAAACCCTATTGAGCATCTGTGGGGCATCCTCAAATGGAAGGTGGGGGAGTGCAAGGTCTCTAACATCCACCAGCTCTGTGATGTCATGGAGGAGTGGAAGAGGACTCCAGTGGCAACCTGTGAAGCTCTGATGAACTCCATGCCCAAGAGGGTTAAGGCAGTGCTGGAAAATAATGGTGGCCACCCAAAATATTGAAACCTTGGGTCCAATTTGGACATTTCCACTTAGGGGTGTATTCACTTTTGTTGCCAAGGGTTTAGACATTAATGGCTGTGATGAGTTATTTTGAGGGGACAGCAAATTTACACTATTATACAGGCTGTACACTCACTACTTTACATTGTAGCAGAGTGTCATTTCTTCAGTCTTGTCACATGAAAAGATATAATAAAATATTTACAAAAATGTGAGGGGTGTACTCACATTTGTGAGATACTGTATGTATATAAAGTCGCCCAGAAAAATGTATACACATTTCAGGAAAAGAAAAATTTGTATTAATTTTTTATTACTAAATTTATTGCTATATGTTATAGATTGATATATATATATATATATATATATATATATATATATATGGTGATATGATAATATTATTAATATTATACTAATATAATTTACATCATACAATTTTTCTTATATATATATATATATATATATATATATATATATATATATATATATATATATATATAATAATAATACGTTACTGTTTCTTTTAATGAACTTTATTGATACTTTACCCAGAGTCCTTTTTCCTTCAGGATCCACTTCCTCTGCCATTTTCAGAGCTTCTGTTGTTGCTATGTCAACATTACATGGTACTACGACCAAATTTATAGTTTGATCCTTCTCTATGTATTTCCTAATGAGCCTGTTAATCTAGACAAATATAAGACAATGTTACAATTCAACTAAAGGCCTTAACCTGATTAGCAAAAAGATCAAGTTACAGTTTACACTGACTTGTTGTCCAATGTCTTCAGGTTGACCTTTTACAGGAATTCTGGCAATCCCAGGGAGATCGATCAGTGTGAGGTCACATACATCAGGAGCCATGATCTCCAGAGTGATGAGTTCATCACAAATTCCAACTCCTTCTCCAGCCAGCTCATTCTGGGCTGTTACAGAGATGGAGTAAGCATTATAAAAAAAAATTAACATATCTTCTTCAAGTGTTACAAGACAAGACTGTTAAATAGTTAAATAGAAAATTATACAGAATTATATACATAGTAAATTTAGAGTAAAAACTTTTTGGATGATTTAATTTTTTTAATCTAATGACAGAAACCTGAAATTCTAAAGCAGAATCTGAAAGCAAGAACCTGACAGCAAGGTTACCATTTCAGAACCATAAGAAAGGAATTTTATATATTTGTATATTTGTTCTGTTTTTTTAACAAATGTTACTAACCTTTCTTAACATAACCCTCAACCAGTGATGGGTCATTAAACTTTTCTGTGAACTGTCCTTTGTAAGATATTACAGCTTGCCATTGAACACCACATTTTATCTTCCTCAGCCTTAGCTCCAGTGGACATCTTGTCACAATACCTAAAGTCGAAAAAGCACATTAAACATCTGCTTTTTCCTGCATCTATTAATATCAAACAGAGAAACATCACTTACAGTCTGTGTGTGTGTGTGTGTGTGTAAATAGAAGTGAGATTTTTGAATTTGAATTGAATTGCTAGAAATTTTTATAGTCAAATTCTAACATAAAAGTGGTAATATATGCAATGTGTTATATTTATTACTCTGTAAGAGAAATAAGAAATCACTCACCACTCCCTCTGGGCAGTGCCACCCCAGATAGTGCTTCTAACACAGAACTTTTTCCAGAACTCTGATCTCCAATTACAGCTATAGTTGGCAAAGCCAAATCTTTGTCAATACCAATCAGCCTCAAAGAGTCAATCAGATCGATATAAGGACGAACTCTCTCCTCTAAATGGCTGTGGAAAACCCCTTCCATTGGCTTACTGTGAAGAAGTAAAAGGCATTAAGTTTCACATTTGACAGTCACACAAGCTGATGACTGTTTGATCCCATTAAATTTATACTGACCTATTCTGACCATCATAAGTGAAATTTTCATAACTACTTTGTTCACTCCCCATCGTCTAGGAAACAAATTCCAAAAGTTTTTTTTTTACAAGAAGAACTATTTCATTTACTCTCACATCATAGAAATGAAGGCATTTCGCTTACCTAGCTGAGTACAGCAACTTGATTTCACAAGGGATGTGAATAAACTGAAAGTGATACTTGTGACTCTATTTATACACACACACACAAACACACACACTATAGGCCACACCTCTACCACGGATGTGGATGAAGAACTGTGTGACATAGTGAATGTATGTAAGTCAAAGAACCATACCACAATGTCTTGTTTAATATCACTTTATTTATTGATTTATTTTCATTTTTTCAGTCACATGGAAGGTGCACATTCCAGTGTGACTTATGTTTATTATTTTGGTGTTTTTGGATTGTAAAGAAGAAAGGGTAAATGAAGAGATGATTTGTTTGATAATGATGATTTTCTTTGCCTTACCTTTCCCTCTAGGGCTTCCTAGTAGGAGGGGCCGGCCCACAAACAGGAAGCTATATATATATATTCCATCCACAGGAGGGGTGGGGTGACTTAGTGTTGTCATTGGGCTGTTCGAATTTGTGGGGAGGGACTACACGGGGTTTTTTTTTAATATAGTGTCGTTATTGGGCTATTTGAATTTAAGGGGAGGGGAGTCTTTTGTGTGAGTTCTCTCCTCATTTTGTTTGTCTGTATTTTGTTTTTCCCTTTGTTATTTGTTGTTTGGAATTTACATTGGAGGACTCCTGTTCCATTGTTTGGTGCATGACCTGAAAAGATAATTAAAATAACCTCTAGAGGCTTCTGTTTTGTGTTTGTTTTGCTGCCTACTTTGCCACAGTCAAGAAGACCTTACAACAAACTGTAAAAAAAAAAATTGTACAAGAAATGAAAAACCTAATGTAAAACAACTAAATGTGTGGGTTTTCCCATGTTCCCTGTTCTGACTTTCCATGTTTTTATTAGGCTTCCTTATTTGTCACTTAAATCCCATAGTTTCCAGATTTTGTAACACTACAAAATAGAAAAAAGTAATTTTACAAGGCATAATGTGTGTTTGGATAAGATCTGACATTTAATCCAACAGCCTTCAGAGTCTCTACAGCTGGTAAAGCTGCATCCTACAGCGTATGCAGAGTAGTGAAGGAGGCGAAGTGGCATTATGGACAGAAACTAGAGTCACAATTTCAACAGAGTGGCTCTAGGAGTCTGTGTCAGGGACTAAGGACTATGATGGACTACAAAACACCATCTTTCAGATCAGTGAATGCGGACTCTTCTCTGGCAGAGGAGCTAAACACCTTTTATGCTCGCTTCGAGGCTACAGCTCATAGCGCTAATGGCGTTAGCAGTGCTAACAGTGCTATAGGCAGCACACACGAGGAGCAGGCCGGAGAGGACAATGCGTTCATCATCTCGGAGCACGACGTGAGAAAGGCATTCAGGAGAGTGAATACCAGGAAGGCAGCAGGACCAGATGGCATCACGGGTCGGGTCCTTGTCGGAACTCAGAGCCCCCTCCGAGTGGACATATCACAGGGTGGAATTTTTGTTTGTATCTATTTCTCTTAGCTTTCCCAATGACCTCCACGAGCTATAAAACTTAGCCAAAATAAAAGAGATCTCAGTCAACAGATGAGAAGAAGCAGGTTTCTTTATTCAGCCATGCAGTCAACAACATGCATATCTGAAGAGAGCAGCTGGTCTCAAAAACCCCGAAAAAGTCCCCTCTACTTATACCCCAGGCACCCCGGGGCGCCTCCTTTTCTCTAATTTAAATATTTCCAGCAATTTCCCATTATATTCAGTGTATGGCTACTTTAGTCCCTCCTTAGTTTACATACGTTTCCCAGTTCCCATTATTTTCGCATTTGTCCCGATACCACCCCTAAATTGATACCATCCTCCCCTTGATGACGTCAATTTTCCTCCTCTCCAGTTCCCCTTATTTTTAGGCTAAGTCAAAATTTTTAGATATAATAACTTCCTTATTGTCTTCTTTTGACCGTCACCTCTTAAAGGTGCTTCCTCGGCTCATCCTGACCTCGCGCGTTGCCCTCCACAACAATGTGTAAGTACCTTGCTCTCTTCCTCTATGTCATGATGACTTTTCCCTCTACCTACTTGATCTAAGTTTTATTTACTATTTTTAAAATAAGCTGTGCCATTAAGCTGCCTCATATCCTTTTCTCTTTTCATCACTGTTGATTGCTAGTATTCCAATGCTATTGTCTCCTCTACCCGCCTATCACTGTCATGTCACAGTGACCTGGCCTACTTCCCACACTGTGTTCCTTTTGCCTTAGTACACGCTCTCTTTTGCTGATTACATAGTCACGCAATATGCACTTCACTCATCTACACTCATCTCTCCCCACTTCCCATTTTTCCTTCCAGCTCAGTCAGCCCGCCGCGCTATCTTCTGGAGAGGTCCCAGGGGTGCTCTGCGACGCTATTGCCAGTATCAGCTGTCCTGTCTGGCCATCGAACTTACTGGTTTCCTGGAACACCTATCTGAATCCTCTATTCCTGAGTTTCCTTACCTCGCTCACCATATCGTGAGGGATACTGTCTGTCTTGATCAGAGCACCCAATTTCACCCCACAACCTGTCATCAGTCTACTCAGACCTTCTACTGGCATTGGACACGCACCACCTCTCAAGGCGTGCAGACTGAGGATTTCCCTGTTGAGATCTCCTCTAATGGTTCTTCCTCTGACTCTTCTTCATCTCCTAATTCCCCTGACATTCCCCAACTTTCTCCTGAATTTGTGCCTATGCCTTACAGTGTTCATGATATTCCTCAGTCTTCCCCTGACTATTCGCCCCCAACTTCTCCCACTGATTACTCTCCAACTTCTTCTCAGGATCCCGAGATTCCATCTTCTACAACTGACCCTCCGGTCCCACTGATCCCATTGGATAGGCTGGCTGACTGAGTTGTAACTCCTAATGTTCCAATAAATCTCTCCTCTTTTTCTGTTTCTTCAGTCCCAGTGTGGTTATTACGCTAGCATGCTGCCATTAATAATTCTGCATGATTATTATAAAGACTATGAGGCTATATCTGATTATTATAACTATTATTAATCAAAGTTAACTACTTAATCAATGGCTAAATAATTCTTGACCTCAGTGGTGATGAAGTGCTTCGAAAGACTCAGAGACTTCATCACTTCTTCCCTACCTGACACCTTGGACCCGCTACAGTTCGCGTACCGTCCTAACCGATCTACTGAGGACGCCATTGCAAACCTCCATCATGCAGCCCTGAGCCATCTGGACAGCAGGAAGGGGAATTATGTCAAAATGCTGTTTGTCGACTACAGTTCAGTGTTTAACACCATAATTCCCTCCATACTCACCACTAAGTTGGAGATCCTGGGCCTTAGCCCATCCCTGTGTCGATGGATCTCCAACAACCTGCGAGACAGACCTCAGGCAGTATGGGTGGACAACCATGTCTCACCCTCACTCACCCTCAGCACTGGAGCCCCCCAGGGTTGTGTTCTGAGCCCCCTGCTGTACTCACTGTACACCTTTGACTGTGTGGCCACTTCCAGCTCTATGACGTAAGGTTGCTGTCAAAAAAGACGTGCATGTACCAGTAAACATTCGTACATATTGGCCTTAGGGTGTGCCTAAATGAATAAAATGTACACAAAAATGTGGTTTTGTAAACTCTCGTATGAGTCAAATCATACATAAAATATGTAGTGCGTGTTTTTATGTGAGAATACTATTCCAAAAAACTAAAAAAATAACTAAAATAATAATAATAATACGAAGCGCAATTTTACACTTGGGGATTCTCCTTTATGAATACGAATTGACAACCATGACTTTACTGTCAAAAATACGTCATGGGCTCGCAGGCATTATGTATCGAGCAGAAGATACATCGATTTCACAAACTGCGCATGCATTCGTTCTGTGTTTGACTTGGAGGCAGCAAGATGGCAGATGAGGAGAGTGCAACAGAGACGGGACGAAATCAGGTAAATAGCTTATGTATCTCACATTGTGTTGTAATATAATTTTCTTACTATATTGGTTTCGGAAACCGATGCAAAGTACATTGTTATATTGGCAAGAAAAACCTAGATAATGTATTTTGGCTCAAACTGTTGGTGAGTTTTAGTGCCGCTAAACTACCGTTGCCACAGCAACAGGCTTAAAAAAAGTTCAGATTGTAGTTATCATGGTGACGATGTACCTGTCTACACTTTGAACGGCAATGTTGCTTTTAAAATCGCGTGTATTTCTTTTCTTTTCTAATCTGGATTCAAAATATCTCGAGCAACCATGGACGCGTTCAAGACAGTCACCAATTAACATGGACATATGTTGACCTGAAGACAGATGTTATGGGTCAACTCGTTGCCAGGTTAACTGGGGACTGTCGATAGACTGCGTCAGTGTTCGATCATGGTGATGACATCAGTTTTTAATAAATATAAAGTATGTTTTTAAATACATAATTAAACCATCCTGCTCTTCTGGATAAACTGTTTGCTTTTAATGCAAAGTGACAAGTGGTCTGAGTCTTTACCTTTCTTTGAAACATATGAAAGATTACAGTTACTGCTCATGTTGACATTTCAGCTAGTTGTAATACATCTGAGTAAAGCTGTGGGGCTGTTTTTGAAAGTTTAATGAAAACAAATATATAGATATTCATTAGAAAAGCTAATTTACATTTTCACAAAAGCACATATTTACAAGTGTATAAAAAAGTACTTTATAAATAAATTAATTTACTGACCTGATATTTACAGGAATCACTGCAGACAGAATTACTAAGACGTCTTGCAGCAAGAATAAGTGAGGTATTGGCTCAACCAAAGTTGGATTTGGACTACTTCCAGTATGTGGTAAATCAGGAGGTGTTTATTATGACATCTGCATCCAGCATTCTTCATATACCCTCAGTTGTTGTGGAATGTATTTTAAGCCTGCAAGGGAAAATTCACACAGCCCTTTGTCAAGGTTGACACTGCGCTCTTGTTATAGAAGTGGGGAGTGGACGAGGGCGTCCAAAATTAAAGGTCTCTGAAGATCTGCTGGCCAACCTAATTGACATGCCTTTACCAGTGTCTTGTATTGCACACCTGCTGGGAGTTGAATCTACCATCTTTAGGCATATGCGTGAACTTGGCTTGTCAACAAGATCTTCATACAGCAACTTATCTGACACCGAACTTGACAATGCTGTGTTGTCAATAAAAATCAGGCTACCGAATGCAGGGTAAAGAATGATGAAAGGTTGCTTGCAAGCAGATGGACACAGAGTTCAATGGGAACACATCAGAGAATCTATGCACAGAGTCAACGCTGCTGGTGTTTTGGAAAGAATGATGCGGCTTGGGTGCATTGTCAGAAGGACATACTGTGTACAGCAGCCTTTGTCTTTAGTACACGTGGACTAAATGAACTAAATTGAACTAAAATGAACTAAATTTTATGGGGGACCACCTAACAAAGGCAAATGTATATACCCTATCATCTTCCCCTGGAACAAACAGTGGCAGACAAAGGTCTGGGTGTGTCTTCATAACTGCCAGCAGGTCATACAGCTGCAGGCCTTTTCTCAGCTGGTCAAGCATGGGGTTCAACTCTCATTCCAAATCTGTGACATCGGTGTTAGACACCTGTATGCTGTCTGAATCACCAGAACAGAGGTACCTGAAGCACCATTCACGCATGAAGTTGGGTAGAGCCATACTAGCCGCTATAACTTCTTCTGCAGTCCTAAATATCAGGAGAGTAAAGAATATTGCATTTCAGTTGAGATAACTTTGCAATGAATATAACTATATACAATAGACGTGGACAACATAATGCACCTGAAGTAGTTGACGGTAAAGTGGATTCTTCCCTTTCTTGTCAGTGCTGCCCAGGAAAAATTTCTTTTCAATCTCAGCAAGCATTTCTGAATAACAAAAATATAGTAAACTGAAAATCTGTCTCTACCAAAAAATGACAGCTTCCAAAATTACAGTGACATGCAGCTGTACCTGTTAGAAATTCTTTACTGAGAGCACCAGTGTCAATGCTGCTTTCCCCAAAAAAAGAAACTTTCACTCTGAATTTAGGGGAGGATTTTTTTTGGCGTTGCCACTGTTGCATTCCTCTACTGAAGATGTCACTTCGAGACACACAAAGGGAAAATGTGCTGCTTTCATCCACTTGGCAACTGATCCAGTTCAAGATATCTTCTGCACTTTAAATTGAAAATATGTATAAAAAAATATAAGTTGATGCTTTACTGAAGGGTAAAAATATTAGACCTTAACAATGATAATAATAATGTGAAAATAAAGCTATGCAAACACACAAATCATTCTGTAGTTATTTGGTTAATTTTTTTCTGGGAGCAATGGAGATTGTGGAGTCTGATGGTAACAGGGAGAGTAGGTTTTACCTTTGAAAGGAATTCATTGCCTTCATGGTCTGCTGTCCTACAGAGATATAAGTGTTACAAAATAATAATTAATAAGCAAACACAGCCTGAGTTAAAATAGTTTACTATTTTTAGTCCACATACCATAATCCACAGTCAGATGCATGAGTCTCAATTACATCAATGTTGAATGCACCTCTGCACACAGGACAATCAGCAGTCTAAAAATAATAACTTAATATATTATACTAGACTAGCAATGTTGGTTATTATAAAGATACATACATAGATAAATCTCACCAGCTCTGCCTTGTTTTCTGGGTACACTTGTGGCAAATGGTCCTGGGTGTAGGCTTCCTAGTAATAAAACACAAAACAGTAAGAAATAACTTCACTGTTTTACTCACAGAAAATTGTACTCAAAATCTGACACCCAAAGATTTAACATACATCCTCAGAAGTGCTGCACAGATCTATATTCTCCTTCCTGCAGCTCTTGATGTGTACTGGAAGAGCCTGAAGTGGAACCATCTTTCTGCAGATGGTGCATGAGGCTTTGGGCATGTTTTCAATTTTTTTGCTTCTGGTGGTAATGGATTAGTGTCAATTTGCTCTTGTAAAGGAGCTATGTACAGTGTACACTTTCCATTCCACTCACACCTTTTAGCTGCTGCCCATTGTATCCATTTGAGTCAGGAGGAATGACAACCAATTTGCGTTGCCCATCCCCACCTAGAAATGGAAAACAGCAATAGTAACAATGGGAACATTTCAATTAGGAAGAGTTGGTGCTTTAGAGTAAGTGTATACAAAAGCAATACATACCTGTGGATTTGTTTAGCAACCAGCCACCAAAGATACTTCCAAGTCCTGGATATGTGTTCAAAAGCAAATCTGTCAACTTGTGTAACACAGTAACATTTCACATGAGGTTACTGGTTCAATATAATAAATAGAATGTATGAATTAACACATTTCATCATACATACACATTTCAACAAAACTTAACTGTAGTGATGCCCAAATCATATCTGTTTAACAAAATAAATAAACAAATAAAACATACCTCTCAATGTGTGATGTTTTCAGTTACTGTTAGTGAACGTTTTCCAAGTCCAGCCAGTACTAGCTGGAGCTCCTCATCTCCTTTGGGTGTCTTTGGACATTGTTTATCAAGCAGAAAAAAGTTAACTAAAAAACTCTTTTGTGGTCATGCATAAGGTGCAAAACGTCTTTTGCCTTTGGCCTCTTTGCGGAAAAGTCCAGGAAATGATCTAAAATATAAAATGTCTGATTACCCAACTATGATACAGTTTTGATACATTTTCGGTTGCTTACATCAGAAATGAGTTAACGATAAAAGGAACACAATGTTTTGCATCCCAAGGATGCACATACCTAGCCATTTCTTGATGCACTGACTGTCCAAAGCCACTGCGCTGGGGCCTCGTTACTACTTGTCCTGTCTGTTGAGGCGACTCTGTTTGGGCTCCCGGGCCCTCAGGAGACTGACTATTTCCCTGTCTGACTGGCCTGACATTCCCTGACGAACTTAGCCTGCTGTTCAACATCAACACAAGACTGTGTGCCGTGTTTAAAATATCCGCTAACTGAACCTGATACAGAAAGAAACTGATAAAGTTGTGTGCCTTAAAACTAAAAACATACTAAAGTCAGAAGTAGGTTATCATCAATGTCATTAAGTCACCGTAAAGCACTGGTCTGGCCCACAATGTAATGGCAACTAGCTTTAAAATGTAGTATTTAACGAGTATTCTATTAGAACAATGTTTAATGAGGTACATAAGCTATTTACCTGATTTCATCCAATCTCTGTTGCACTCTCCTCGTCTGCCATCTTGCCGCCTCCAAGTCAAACACAGTACGAACGCACGCGCAGTTTGTGAAATCGATGTATCTTCTGCTCGATACATAATGCCTGTGACGTATTTTTAACAGTAAAGTCACGGTTGTCAATTCATATTCATAAAGGAGAAACCCCAAGCGTAAAATTGCGCTTCGTATTATTATTATTTTAGTTATTTTTTTAGTTTTTTGGAATTGTATTCTCACATAAGAACACACTACATATTTTATGTATGATTTGACTTATACGAGAGTTTACAAAACCACATTTTTGTGTACATTTTATTCATTTATGCACAACCTAAGGCCAATATGTACGAATGTTTATTAGTACACGCACGTCTTTTTTGACAGCAACCTTACCTCATACAGCTCCACCAACATCGTGAAGTTTTGCGGACGATACTGTGGTAGTGGGCCTGATCTCCAATAACGATGAGACGGTCTACCTAGAGGAGATTAAAAACCTGGAGACATGGTGACAGGTCAACAGTCTCCTCCTGAACGTCAGCAAGACTATGGAGATGATAGTGGACTTTAGAACAAAGCAGGAGAGGAATTACCGCAGTGGAATGACCCCAGTGGAGAGAGTGGACAGTTTCCGGTACCTAGGTATTTACATCATGCAGGACCTGACATGGACCGAGCTTCCTGACCTGGACACCATATACAGCAAGCGGTGTTGGACCAAAGCCAGGAAGATTATGAAGAACCTCAGCCATCCCAACAATGGACTCTTCTCTCTGTTGAGGTCAGGGAAATGTTTCTGTTCCTTGAAGGCGAACACAGAGAGAATGAGGAGGAGCTTCTTCCCGCAGGCCATTCAGGCCCTCAACCAGTACACCTAGAATATGGACTTTCTGGACTTACACCCACACGACATGACAATCTACCTCAGCTGATTGTTGCACATGCAAAAATCGCACTACTTTGTACTCTGCACTACTCTGTACACACAATAACACTCTCACTGTACATCTTTTCTGTACATCTTGTGTGCACACTGCACTGACACTTTACTCCCTGTTCAATTGGACATTTATATTTGCCTTATATATACTTCTACATATACACTATATTGCCAAAAGTATTCGCTCACCTGCCTTGAACTCGCATATGAACTTAAGTGACATCCCATTCCTAATCCATAGGGTTCAATATGACGTCGGTCCACCCTTTGCAGCTATAACAGCTTCAACTTTTCTGGGAAGGCTGTCCACAAGGTTTAGGAGTGTGTTTATGGGAATTTTTGACCATTCTTCCAGAAGCGCATTTGTGAGGTCACACACTGATGTTGGACAAGAAGGCCTGGCTCTCAGTCTCTGCTCTAATTCATCCCAAAGGTGTTCTATCGGGTTGAGGTCAGGACTCTGTGCAGGCCAGTCAATTTCATCCACATCAGACTCTGTCATCCATGTCTTTATGGACCTTGCTTTGTGCACTGGTGCACAGTCATGTTGGAAGAGGAAGGGGCCAGCTCCAAACTGTTCCCACAAAGTTGGGAGCATGGAATTGTCCAAAATGTCTTGGTATGCTGAAGCATTCAGAGTTCCTTTCACTGGAACTAAGGGGCCAAGCCCAGCTCCTGAAAAACAACCCCACACCATAATCCCCCCTCCACCAAACTTTACACTTGGCACAATGCAGTCAGACAAGTACTGTTCTCCTGGCCACCGCCAAACCCAGACTCGTCCATCAGATTGCCAGATGGAGAAGCACGATTCGTCACTCCAGAGAACGCGTCTCCACTGCTCTAGAGTCCAGTGGCGGCGTGCTTTACACCACTGCATCCGACGCTTTGCATTGCACTTGGTGATGTATGGCTTGGATGCAGCTGCTCGGCCATGGAAACCCATTCCATGAAGCTCTCTGCGCACTGTTCTTGAGCTAATCTGAAGGCCACATGAAGTTTGGAGGTCTGTAGCGATTGACTCTGCAGAAAGTTGGCGACCTCTTCGCACTATGCGCCTCAGCATCCGCTGACCCCGCTCCGTCATTTTCCGTGGCCTACCACTTCGTGGCTGAGTTGCTGTCGTTCCCAAACACTTCCACGTTCTTATAATACAGCTGACAGTTGACTGTGGAATATTTAGGAGCGAGGAAATTTCACGACTGGATTTGTTGCACAGGTGGCATCCTATCACAGTTCCACGCTGGAATTCACTGAGCTCCTGAGAGCGACCCATTCTTTCACAAATGTTTGTAAAAACAGTCTGCATGCCTAGGTGCTTGATTTTATACACCTGTGGCCATGGAAGTGATTGGAACACCTGATTCTGATTTTTTGGATGGGTGAGCGAATACTTATAGTGTATAGTGTGGCAATATAGTGTATATTTATCTTACATATGCACACTATACATACTGTATTCATTTGCTACACCATTTCAAAGTTGACCATTTTATCTACATATATCAATAATACTGTATCTTCTATATATTATAGTCTACATATATATATATATTTATTTATATTATTTTTTCACATATACTATATATATACTATATTGTACTGTATTATTAGTGAATAATATTTTTGTTTTTATATTTAGTTTTATAAAGCAGTTTTATATTTGTAAACATTATATATTATATTACTATTTTTGTTACTATTTTTATTATTATTTTGAAAATAACTTGAACGTCAAGTGTCAGATATGCATATGCAAATATATGTCTATGTATATATATATATATATATATATATATATATATATATATACACACACACACATATACACATACACATATACACATACACACACACACACACACACACACACACACACATATATATATATATATATATATATATATATATATATATATATATATATATATATATATATATGTGTGTGTGTGTGTGTGTGTGTGTATGTGTATGTGTATATGTGTGTGTCTATGTACACATAGACATATATATATACACATAGACATATATTTGCATATGCATATCTGACACTTGACGTTCAAGTTATTTTCATTTGTGACTTCTACCATTTAATTTTCCCTATATTTGTATGTATTCCCCTATTTTTGTATGTCCACACTTTAAATTTTTCTTTTTTACTCTTTCTTTTTATGTAAGACAGTCGTAAAAAGCATTTCACTACATGTCGTACTGTGTATGATTTCGTATGTGACAAATAAAATTTGAATTTGAATTTGAATAATCTGCAGTTTACTAAGTGTAGTTACTGAATGTTATCAGCTCTCCCCCACAGAGTCCCTCACAGTGTTTCAACCATGCAGGTACTTTATCTCTGACTTCATTTAAGAAAATAGTATGAAAGAACTGTTGGAACGCAGAGATTCCTCTGATCAGACACATCAAATTCAAATTCAAATTTTATTTGTCAAATACATATACATACACAGTACGACATGCAGTGAAACGTTTTTTCACGACTGTCCGGTATGTAAACATATATAAAACAAAAGTATTAAGAAAGAGATCCATAAAAATAAAGATAAAAATAAAACTAGATTATCTTAAAAGTATAAAAATAGAAAATAGAAAATAAAGTAATAATAATATAATAATAATATAGATAAATAAAAATAAAATATGAAAATAGGTGTAAAAATATGAAAATATAGGTACAAGTAGATAAATAATATATATATATATATGTGGCCTTCAGATTAGCTCAAGAACAGTGTGCAGAGAACTTCATGGAATGGGTTTCCATGGCGGAGCAGCTGCATCCAAGCCATACATCACCAAGTGCAATGCAAAGCGTCGGATGCAGTGGTGTAAAGCACGCCGCCACTGGACTCTAGAGCAGTGGAGACGCGTTCTCTGGAGTGACGAATCGCGCTTCTCCATCTGGCAATCTGATGGACGAGTCTGGGTTTGGCGGTGGCCAGGAGAACAGTACTTGTCTGACTGCATTGTGCCAAGTGTAAAGTTTGGTGGAGGGGGGATTATGGTGTGGGGTTGTTTTTCAGGAGCTGGGCTTGGCCCCTTAGTTCCAGTGAAAGGAACTCTGAATGCTTCAGCATACCAAGACATTTTGGACAATTCCATGCTCCCAACTTTGTGGGAACAGTTTGGAGCTGGCCCCTTCCTCTTCCAACATGACTGTGCACCAGTGCACAAAGCAAGGTCCATAAAGACATGAATGACAGAGTCTGGTGTGGATGAACTTGACTGGCCTGCACAGAGTCCTGACCTCAACCCGATAGAACACCTTTGGGATGAATTAGAGCGGAGACTGAGAGCCAGACCTTCTCGTCCAACATCAGTGTGTGACCTCACAAATGCGCTTCTGGAAGAATGGTCAAAAATTCCCATAAACACACTCCTAAACCTTGTGGACAGCCTTCCCAGAAGAGTTGAAGCTGTTATAGCTGCAAAGGGTGGACCGAAGTCATATTGAACCCTATGGATTAGGAATGGGATGTCACTTAAGTTCATATGCGAGTCAAGGCAGTTGAGCGAATACTTTTGGCAATATAGTGTATACATATTTCAGTTTTTTAATGTTTATCTCTTATTATTATTCCATTTATAAAAGTGTAAGCCAATTTTATTTGTTTTTGGTGTGGTAGTATAGATGGTGTTTTCCTAGTCAGTTTTTGAGGGTTCATTTAGGACTATTTATTAATTTATAATTTGTCTGGTACTCTACCTGTTACATCAACTAATAGGGTTAGCCTGGTGGATTACATGAACAGGGTGGCAATGATGGCAGCAGCAAAGGTGGCCTGGGATAGAATCAAATTCATGGCCTGAATTATTGACCCAGTCCGCCACTGAACAGAAGCTTAACACAGAATCAGTGAAACAAATACACAAACTTGAATAAGGTGACTAATAAACCAACACAAAACAGGTGAGCATAATCAAGGGGGAAAATGGAACCAACAAAAAAAGATGTTCAGACCCTGTGTGTGTGTGGGCCTTGACATAGCTATCCCATAAAGTTGTGAAGTGCCCAAACTTAACAGGGCCTGGAAACCTGGGTGGAGTGGGAACACAGTGAGGCTAGGGACGGGAGTGATGAACACAGCAAAGTCTGAGAGTGGAGCGACAAACATGGTGTGGCAAGAGAGGGGAGCGACAACGACAACCAAGTGAGGAGGCAACATCCTCAACCAGGCAAGGACACAGAATGATATTTTCAGCCGAGCACAGGTGTTGTATGGCATCTTTGGCGGGACAGTGTGGAGGGTGAGCTCATCAGCTGGCCAAGGCAGGGGGTGATATCCTCTTCAGGAAATGAGGAGTAGAGTAACATCCTCCATGAAAAAAGGAAGCAAATTGACTCCCTCAGTAGAACAGGGAAATGGAGCAGTGTCCTCAGAAGAACAGGGAGGTTAAGAAATGTCCCCTGGAAAATAAAGAAAGCAGAACAACACCCTCAGTGGAGCAGGGAGGCAGAGCAATGTCCAAGGTGGGGCAGGGAGGGATGGAGACAGCTCCAGTCTGGAAGCCTGACCTTGGCCATGAGTTGATCATGGGGGTCACTGAGTCAAATAACCTCTAGTTATTTTAACTGAAGAAATTAAGTGAAAAATAGGAAAAAATAATAATAAAAGAAAAAGGAAAAATAACTTGGTTGCATTATTGTATGTTTATAATCGGGAATGTGGCTGGGGTCTGAATGAAATATTGACATTCAATCTCAAGTTCAAAAAGAAATTAGCATACAGCTGTTGACAATGCGATTATTCTCATTAACCCCCCAAAGAGATCAACTGTTTCTGTAGAATTTTCTACTTTTCTTGGTTTCATCTGACTGTTGCAACCATAGTCCACAGAGAGTTTTCACACATGGTATCTCACTTCTGGTAAGATATTGATGAGGAGAGGGGATTAAAAGAATTTGCAAAACATTCAGATGCAGAATGGAACACTGTGAAGGCAATCATCAACAAAGATGGAGCACCAGAGTGACATCATCAAGAACAGGATGTCTTACCAAAATGGTAAATTTTTATCCTTTCATTTTTTATCCAAGAGACCTGCAGCAACATTAAAGGAGTTGCAGAAATATCTAACATGTACTTATGACTCTTTGCATGTATGTGCTATGGGTTAGGTGGCTAGACAGCACATTTCTCACAAAAAACTCGACTAAATCACCTGAAATCATGTGGCCAAATGTGTTATAGTCAGATTAAATCAAATACTAAAGGTACAACAATTCCATAATTCTAAAATGTATTTTCAATTAAAAAATGTGTGTGGCATTGTGGTGACTCCATTATGCTTTTGGGCCACTTGAACTGGGGTTTTTTATCAAAGTGGAGAGAGTCATGAACATCTACAAATAACAACTGATTATACTGCAAAACCTTCAGGTGTCTGATCGGAAGATAGTAAGTAAAAAAAAAATATATATATATATATACACCTTTTTAATAAATAAAAATAATTTATTATTACATAATTACAATTTGTTATTAGTACAAATATATTTTGTTATAAAACCTAATATCGAGATTTGGTCAGAATCATGAATGTCAGTTGTATCTATACTTTCATTAAGAAGTCTTGCTACAGAATACAGTATATCTAAATAAACAACTACATGCCAAAATGACCCTTCTGTGAAATCTTCTGCTGTTTCTGTAGATCAGTGTTTTTAGTTCTGAAGGGTCACAACCCATGTGGAAAAGAGGTGTGCTTAACTGTATTGAAAGAGAACTTTTTGTGTGCTTAAAATCTGAAAAGTATACTTTTTAAAAAGTGCACTTGCAGATAATATATTATAACTAAAATTGAAGGTCACTTAAGTGAACTTCAGTAGAGTACACTTTAATGACAATATTTTTGAATACACTTAAGTGCACTTTTTAAAAATGCCCTTTGTAATAATGTCTAATTACATTTTACTTAAACATACATTTTAAATCATTATGTTTTTGTAGTGCTTTAAAGAAGTACATTTATTTTTGGTATGGATTAATGCACAAAAGCACATGTACAATAATTGATTTTAAATGCAACTTAAGTCTGTTGTCCAGAATTAAATTTCTTAATGTATTTTATGTGCTTAGTCAGAGTACAGTTTGTAATGGTAATGTGTTGTATTTCACATCTGTTTTCAAAATAAATAAAAAATCATTAACTTCAACTTCAACTTTCAACTTTGTCATTCATTTTTATGTCACAAGTACGCATATGAACGAAATTACGTTTGCATTACTCACAAGGTAGAGGAGAGGTAAAATAAGTGACGAAGAGGTAGAATATGTAATGAAAATAGAAAGGACAAACTTAATAAAAATAATAGATGAAATAAAATATGAATGAAATATGAATAAGATTACACTGCACATAACTTAGAAGTCCCAAATAAAAATACTGTACATGTACTATGTGAATATCACTAACGAGACTAAAAATAATTTCTATACAGACATACCATTGAATGATATTTATTGCACTTATTTCCCATGTATTGCAGTTTCATACTGTTATATTGTCTATACTGAGTTCAGGATTCTGATGGCCTGTGGAATGAAACTGTTACGGAACCTGGCTGTTCTGCATTTCAGACTGCGGTACCTCCTGCCAGAGGTCAGCAGAGAAAACAGTCTTCAATGGGGGTGTGAGCAGTCACTGATGATGCTGAGGACACGAGACAGGCAGTGTTTTTGTCCAATCTCCAGGACTGAAGGGAGAGAAGTGCTCTCTATGGTGCTTCGGTAGAAAGTGGTAAGAATCGGAGTGAGGAGATGTGATCTTCTCATCCTGCGGAGAAAGTGCAGTCGCTGCTGTGCTCTTTTCACCAGAGACGCGATGTTCTCAGTCCAGGTTAATCTGTCTTAAGCAGAAGACATAGTTGTTTGATATGCAGATTTTTTTAATGATCTCAGTACTTACACAAGAAAACACACACATCCATTTACTGATTACATTGAGTATCTAAAGCACACTTACAGAATACAAAGAATTGTTATAACATTTCTTTATAGCATTTAGCTTAAAGCTCAGTTTCAAGTCTTCATTCCTATAAAAAGCATGTTTCAGATGGTGTAAAACTAGATTCTATAGTATTCTTACCCAATTCAGCAATACTGTACAGACTATTCAGTCCCTTTCTACATTATTTGGGAGAGGTATGACATGTACTATCCTGTAATTTTGCCATTACACATTTACTTTTAAATGAGTCAGTGTTCACTGCATACACATCATTGGTTTCAGACACCTCATACACAAACTTGGATGAAATATTCAATTGAATGTCCCTATACAATGGTCTTCTTGACTTTACAAGCTTCTGCACAACTACACAGCATTTTTTTTCCACCATCACTGTCTGAGGCACTGTTCCTGTCAGTTTCAAAAGAAACTAAGCTCAAGACTTTACACAAGGTCCCATCTTTTAATTCTGCAATAGAATTATTTCTTAATCTTTTCTTTAATCTGCTGTAACCTGCTGCATGATAGAGTGACTCACCGCTTAGGAAACAACTGTAGGATGAACAGTTACACACTATACCACCATTCAGTTCTTCAATGGCAAAGACATGTGATGCACATACAGTGTCAGAAAGAGGACCAAACACGGTGACAATTCCAGTCAGATTTTTTGCTTTACAACTCATGGAATTACTATTTTGAAGTAGGGAGAAGAGGTCTTTTAGTTTATCGTCTATGTTGACTAAACATTTTTCCACTCTTTTTTGCAGACTCTTCCACCTAAGGAATGTCTTCACTATTTGAACAGGGACATGTATTGTCCCGCTGAAGTACTTTAATAAAGTACCATTGAACGATTCAGATGAAAACGCTGATGTTGCCCACAAAGGACCCCAGTTCCTAACACTTTCTGCAAGGTGTGTCAACAGGTGTACATTGAATGACACATGCTTAATACCATACAGTACCTCAAACTGAATCACAAACTTCTTCAGTGCTATTTCTGCTACACTGACTTCATAGAGCTTCAGCTGCTGTTGAAGAAATATATGCAAAGCAAAAACTTAAAGAAACAGGTGGTTCCAATACTTCTTCCTTAGAACACCATTTAGTATAGGCAAAGAATAGGAAAGAAGAAATGACCGCCATTCGGATGCTTTCCAATATTTCCTGTCTTGTAATGGGCGTTCTTGTTATCTCCACTGGAGGTTTTATAGCCAGCAGTTCTTGGTCAATTATGTCTGTTTTCGTGCCTATGTACCACTCTTTGTTGTGATTGGTTGAGTCCAGCCACAGAGTTGCCAGTTGTCGAGTGACACCAAGACAAACAGTATGCTGATATTCTGGGACAAAACCATTGATCATCTGAAACTTTTCTAATCTCATTAATTCCGACGGGCCTTTAACACCCTTGACTGGCAGTTGTATATTAGCTGCCATAGCATGTTCATAATGTTTTCTTTCAGATCGGAGAAGAGGCTCTGGTCTTCTATATGGATAAGGACCTCCACCTATGTGATAGCAGAAATCACACCCATATTGTCCATTGAATTGTTTAGTGTTTCTTAGGAGTGGGCAGGCAACTGAGTCAGAGCTACATATTAGTGCATAGACCTTGGAAATATGCTCCAAATATCCAAATCAATCCATCGCTCTCAAGAGAACACAGCTCATTCACAACAGGGGTTAGCAAAACAGACATGGTAGGTTTCTTTTCACCAAACCAAATACATGGCACACATGTATTTTTTTCTGTCCTTTGGCTGTAGTTCTATGACCTGACATTGAATGGGTCACACCTGGTAATTTGAGCTTGTGAAAATGGGAATTCCATCAAAATTCCACAGTAAGCTTATGTCACAATCACCTAATTGCCCATTTTCTCTCAATTTTCTATGTTCAGCTCCAGACTGTATATCATTTAGAACATGTTTCTCAACTGTCATCTGCCTTGACAAAGTTAAACTTGGATTTTCAAGAATGTCTTTGAGTTGTGATGACAAGCTCAGTGCTAGAAAAAAAGCCATTTTTCAGATTAGCATCTGCATCAAATGCTGCCTGACAGACAACACATTCATCTGGCTTTTCTCTCTTGTTCCCAAGTAGTTACAACAAAACACACAGTAAAAATGAGGTTCGTAATGTCCAAACTCACCATAACGTTTGTTAAACAGGTATACTGTTTCTGGTACCAGTCCTGGATAATGTTCATTAAAATTTTTTAAAAGATGTTCTAAGGCAACTCCTGTTAGATTATGTTGCAACACATATGACATCAACAGCAGCAAACTCTGGCCTTTGGTAAGAGATGATCCAGGATACAGCAACTCATCACCGTTATGCAGATCCTAAAAAGGACATGTACAGAGATTTTTAGGCAGTTATTTTTCCATCTTTAAATTAGGTTTTTCACTAATTTTTTTTTGTTAAATGGTCTCATGAGAGGCCCTGCAATGGACTAGCAACCTGTCCAGGTTGTACCCCTGCCTTTTGCCCTATGTGTGCTGGGATAGGCTCCAGCAGACCCCCGTGACCCTAATTAGGAATAAAGTGGGTATAGACAATGGATGGATGGTCTCATGAGAGAAACATCACTATAGTTTTTTTTGCTTGTTGTTTTTTAATTCTTATTTTGATTTTTGAACATGCTGTGGTACAGATTGGTTTGTCGCTTTGATTTGTACTTACAGCAATTATGGATTTTATCCTTCAATACCCTGAGATTAGAATAGCCAATAAGACATTTCCAGGTTTTGATTCAGAGTGCAGAATCTATTGTGACAGTGATGCTATAATCATTTGCGTTTACCTGTGATGTGCTGCTTTGAGACTCTACAGCTCTCTCTGGTAGTTTCTGGGTGTCATCAGATTGACTGCAATTTGTCTCATCACAGTGAAGCTCAGTTAAAGTTGTCTGTATGATTAATAACAAATAAAACAAATGTCAGTTGTATGTTTTGCATTAAAAATAAAAACACTTAGGGAATATTAAACATAATCAGGTTTGAGAAACACAGGTATGCTCTCTCCCTTTCTCTCCCTCTCTCTCTTTCTCACTCTCACATACACACACACACACACACAGACCACACACACACACACATTTGTTTCACTATATAACGTCTACACCTATATGTACCCATCACAGAAACTTGCAAAACACTAGATTTAAATAAGAACAAGCCTTATTAACTAGTGAGGACCAGTAAAATGTAACAATATCTATTATCATAATACTTGACTATATAATTGTGGACATTTGGCCCTCACAAATGTACTTAAACAATACACACACCAAAAACACAATCATGTCACAATACCTGTGATGTGCTGCTGTTACTACTTCAGTGTGATTTTTGTAAATGTTTCACAACCTGGAAAATTCATTGATATGTATGGGTAGCACCAGACTGACAGAAATTCTCCTCATTGCATGCATGCTCAAATAAGGTTGTCTTTATGATTGTATATATAGAAAAGGACATAATTAGCAACACATCAAATTTTTGATTAAAAAAAAAAAAATCAGTAAACTGTGTCACCAGTTAACACGTAAATACTCTGAGCTAAACGAAAAATACTATGGATCCATTTTGTAAAGACAATGAATGCAAGAACTCATTTCAGATCCTTGTATGTATTACATATCAAAAGATATAAACTGTGAAACATGTGAGATTTAAAGTAACTCTGTCAAACTGCATCTGGGATATTTAAAATTGGAAACATACTCACCCGTAGCACTGGGTTTCTACATGTGGTAAGGGATGACTCATTGTTAAGGGACTGATTTATTACCTACGACAAAAATGAGATAACATTTCTAAGATAAATTTATAACTTATTTGTGTGTGTATGTCTTTATGAAGTAATTTTATTGCATTTATAAATTATTAACATTAGCATTGTATTAATTGCATAACAATATGTATGAAACAAGAAGAACAGCATAAGTGGGCCTATCAAATAAATAAATAAATAAATAAATAAATAAATAAATAAATAAATAAATAAATAATCTTACCGTTCTATTTGAAATCTGAGATATTAAGAGATATTAGTCAGAGTTACACTCTATACTTTAACATCAACTAAAAGCATTTAGCCTCATAATAATAATAATAATAATAATAATAATAATAATAATAATAATAATAATAATAATAATAATAATGATAGAACTGAAAAATAACATCATCAACAACCACAACAACAAAATAATAATAATAACAATAATATAATAGTAATTCTAATTAATAATTACCTACCTTTTTTATTTGTAAATACTTGGTTGCCCTTGGTTCAGTGCCATCATCGCTTAGGTATGTTTTGTACTTTCTTTTTGAACGATTCATATTCAGCTGATAACTTACTAATAACAATTTGTAAATTCTTCTTTAATTATCTATGCAAAATAGGCCCAAATTTCCCGGTCAAAGTTTAAATACAAATCATTCAATGAGGAAACATTACGCAATTGGTCACGTTGAGACAGAACGACAAACTAACAATTGTGGGTATTTGAATCCTGGATAAGTCAACATATTTAGGTAAATACTACTATAAGTTTTGATAAAACAATCAATGTAAAAGAAAAAGACGTCAGCACATTCATCAATTTCACGTGAAGTACTTTATTTCTGTGATTTCTGTAAAGTACTTTATTTTGCTGAAACGATTTCGATTTGATTTCCAGTAACGTGGCAAACCAGTAAATTGTTTGGACATAATGAACAAGACTCAGAGGAAAGGAAATGTTTGTCAAATGCTTTAATATAAACTTTTTTGATATTTACACACCCTTCCCCTCCCTCGCATTGTTTCTTTGCATCATGTAAGTCTATGTACCGACTTCAGGTGAACAGCCTTGTCGGAACTTTAAGCTAACATTCAAGAAGTTGGCCACAAACATATTCTACTGAAGTACAGTCGATAACTTAAAATTTAAGAAGTGTATCAAAGTTAGTGCTGAAGTTTATGTTGTGTTTCTGCATTAAAATGTGTGTCCCATCACCTGCAAGGCCTAGGAAATTAGTTTTGCTGCAAAGTAATGCATTCAGGTCTTTTAAGAGAGCAGCCCTAATGGTAATATTTTGGACTGAAAAAAACTGTAATTTTGCATTAATGCAGAAAAAAGTTGTATTATAGGAATGTGTATTTATCTTAAAATGTCAGGATACAGTTTTTCACTCTAACAGACATATTTTGCTTTATCCCTACTTACAAGGAACATACAGATGTGAAATTTCCTGAAATGATAAGTGATTAAATAATGTAAATTGCCCTTTAGCTTCAGTAATCAGAAACTGTGATCCAACCGTGTGATTCCAGTGCATTATGTTTACATGTCAACTGCTTCTAATTAAGGTTCCCTTCAAAACTTCACATATGGAAGCCTCTACCCTCCGAACGAATCCAAAGAAATCAGCAAAGGTATTTGCATGTGTGCATAGAGGTTTTTATATATATATATATATATATATATATATATATATATATATATATATATATATATAAAACATTACATCTAAAACATTACTTTAAAGCAAGCTGGCATTGCTGAATTGAAAGGATTTGCAAAACTACATTTTCTTAAGTAATCTGAAACTATTACTACAAGTATTACTCTTAGAAGTTCACCCTACTAAATGAGTAGTCAACTAGTAAATCAGATACATTCTTTTCAGCACTTTGTTACATCACAATCATACAGAAATATTTTGTACTAAGTATCATAGTTATACCTTTGCTTTAACTTAGGACAGCTTTTGCATGTATGGGTGAAGTATTCTTATAATGAATGGAGTCATAAAATTTTCTTGAATTCTTGACCTTTAAACTGCTTTTTGTGCTAAGACTCTGACAAAACAGGCAGCTACACACATAGTTGATGCTCTGAAGGAGGACCTGAGAAAACAAAAATGACCTGATCCTAACACAGCCCCACCACTTTATGACTCTGACTCAGACTCTGACAGAACAGCCATTGATGCAGAATCCTCTCCCATGCAGGAACCACTAAGAAATGTAAGTATTGCAATAACTAAATAATATAAAAGTAATACTTTTATATTAAAGCAAATGCTGAAACTTGTTATTCTGTGTGGACCAGGAGACAGCCATGGACAGAGCCACTTGGGGACTTTCACACCATCACAGATATGCCATTACATCTGTCAGCCCGTGACAGCAAAGAACTAGTGTTTATAATGACCTTAGAAACTACAATGACCTAATAGTTCCTCATGGGTCATTGATTGCTGTTGTAGAAAGGACATTAATCAGCTACAGTTACATTATTTTCTGTTTAGTGTCACCCAAATGAGGATGGGTTCCCTTCTGAGCCTGGTTCCTCTCAAGGTTTCTTCCTTTCCATCCCAGGGAATTTTTCCTTGCCACCATTGCCACAGGCTTGCTCATTAGGGATAAAATAGTCTAATTATAGAATTTAATAATTTATTCTTATTTCTAGTTAATTAGTTATTTTTTATTTTTTATTAATATTTTTCGTTCTCCCCTCCCCTTTCTCAGTTTTCTTCTTTTGTAAAGCTGCTTTGAGACAATGTTTATTGTAAAAGGCGCTATACAAAATAAATTGAATTGAATTGAATTGAATTATTTTACAGCTTGAGTCAGAAAGCGAGGGTGACAGGTCATCACAGTGCCCAAAACAGAAACCAAGGATTGATGAAGACATTGCCAGTGATTTGAAAGGTATGTAAGATGAAGTGTAGTTTGTTTTATAGTTGATGAAGCAGATGAGATCAAAACCAATGTAATGTTCACCATCTTTGAATTACTAGATTTGCCAAATGTAGTGAAAACACTGAAGGATATAGTGGTGGCCATGAAGGTGGCTCCAGCCTCATCAAGTGAAGTGCATTATACAGAAGTGATATCACCACAAGCAGAAATGGTATGGATACACATGCACAGATATACTTCGAATGTTAACATTAAAAGTTCACACATTCAGTATGCTTAAATATAAGCAAACTATTAGTCGAGTATTAGAATAGAGTTAGTACAAGGGTCCATTAAGTATCCTAAGTTTTAACTGTTCCACAGTTGCATGTTCATTAATTGTTTATAAGTCATTGAACAAGCAAAACATTGTTTAAACACTACACCAAAAAAGATGTAAATTCACTTGAAAAAAAATCTTGGCAAAGTATTTTAATTTTAGTATCCTGAAAAGGCATAATTACTTAATTATATAATTAAGCCTCTGTTCATGTCATTGACGCACACATGCACTTCTGACACAATTTTTTGTTATCTAAATAGATCTCCCTGGGTGGAGAAATAACAATTCCTAAAAGGACATTTGATCGGTTGTCCAGGACAAAAATGTCAGTGTTTACCCAGGAGCTGGCAGTCATTATTTTTGGATGTGAGGTTCTGGCCACATCAAGTCTTACGGGCAAGAAAACCAACTAAACACCACTGGACTCCATCAAAGTTAATGTGGTATGTTGGTATGTTTGTTGTTTTCTTGATTTAAACAGGTTACAGCTTCACTTAAATTGGTGACCTAAAAAATTGTGCTTCATGTCCTTGTACATAAATTAATTCATTTTATTCAAATACAACATGTTAACTCCTTCACTGCCAGTGTTTTTTTTTTTTTAAGAAAAAAAAACACTTAACCCCCACCAGAATTTGGTGATTTTCACCTAACTTTCTTGGACCCCAGAATATTTTGTTGTATGAATATCTGCACAAACAATATATCAAAATAAAGTCCAGAGATTTTTATATGGTTGTATATATGCACTGATAAGAACAATCATTATCTCTATTCAGTCCTTAATTTCACATTTATTTTTAGCTTTCAGGGAAATGCCTTTCCAACACATTTTATGTGCAGAACTAGTATGCACTTTTTAAATTTGATTTTGTTCCTGTTTTTATCCAGCATTTTCTGAAGCTATATCAACAATCTGCATAAAAATTGTGTGGATGGTAACTCGTCTACTGCTGTTGAACTAAACACAGAACATTACAGGTTTATTTGGACAATTTATGTGCTATGAATAAAACAAAAGGAAGAAATATTGCATATATTTGCTTCCATATCTCTTTAATTTACAAATGTATGCCTTAGATGAACCAGTGGAGATTTAATTCTAAGCTTTTGTTTATCTGTTTGTTTCTTTGTTTTACTACGTTATTTATTTATTATTATTTATTTATTTTTTGACATATAAAAGTTCATAGTTCTTAATGTTACTTTGGCAATAAAATTGTTGGATTCATACTTTTACCAAAATTTGTTTTATTGTCAGTGTAAGCATTGTGGCTTAAATAACCATATTTCACATACAACAGAAGTTAAAAAAAAGTGATGAAGTGGGTCTAAAAAATCACTCAAACTTAAGTGGAACTAATTGCATTTAATATAAATTTAACCTGTGAGGTTTTTGAAATCAGCTACAAATATTATGCATTTAGGTGGTCTAACATATTACATTCAATTCACACCCAAGTGTATTGTTACCTAACATTAAAGTATATTTTAGTTATTTATTAATTGCTTGTCAGTACATTAAACAGTGCACTTTAAATATATTTTAAAGACATAAGAAGCAATTATGAAATTACATATAAATATGTACTAATGTCCCAATTAAGTGGTTTAAAAAAAACACTCAAAAGTTCAACTAATTGCATTTAATATAGATTTGAATCGAATTGAATTACAAATAAAATGCACTTAAGAGGTGAAAACATTACATTTAATTCACAGTTATGTGTGTTCTTTTAAAGTATATTATTTCCACAATAAGTACACTTTAGAAAAGTATACAAAAGTGCACTTACTTTTCATAAGGGAAACCTATAGAGTTTTTTAGTACTTTATCACATCACATTTAGGCATTGGTAATTAGCTGATAGGTTGAATCAGGTGGTAAACTTCTAAAAAGATGTAAAACCCTGATCTGCAGTGACCTTGTAGCTTCAGAGAAAGTTGCTGAGTTTCTCTTGAGCAAGAGTAAGACGGTCCACACGGGTCTGCATGTCAATGCGGCGTCTGCTGATATCCGAGTCTTCACGCAAAGCCTCGGCCACGTTGGCACCGTCCATTAAACCCAACATCTCACTGCACAGCAGCTGAGCAGATTCCTTCAGCATGAAGTATCTGATCAGCATGGGCACCTGATCAGCCAAGCGCTGCACCACGATCTGTCAAGAAAGGGATAAATCTGTAATTTGAACAATTGCCAGGTTTTAAGGTAAATGTTTAATGCATGTGTATTTTTCTCTATATTTTACATTTAGTAGCTCCAGTATAGTAGATCAATTTCACCCCCAAATTATGTACAGCATTAAATTAAATAATTATTCAAACCTTTTATTAATACAATAAGTATTTGTAAAAAGTTTTCTTAAAATAATTGAAAATAATACTGGAATATATTAGACAACATATTTGATTTGCATATAACACATTCTCTACTGTTTAAATAATAATAATAATAATAATAATAATAATAATAATAATAATAATAATAATTATTATTATTATTATTATTATTATTATTATTATTATTATTATTATTATTATTATTATTTTGAATGAAGCCAAACTAAAATGTACTTTATTAACCAATTGATTACTAAAATCTACCTCGTAATAAGCCCGCAGCATTTCAGGGTATTTGTTTCTGCTGTCAAACCCAGCAAAATTGTCTTCTGAAGCCTTCTGTCCATCAGGAGCGTGAATATCATTCAAGGTTTTGAAGTAGATGCCATCTTGAGTGTAGACCAGTTGCTCCATCTCAAACTGCTCACAGATCCTCTCCTCCACCTTGGCTTCCTGCTTTGACTGAATGTTGTCTATCTTGTTCTGGGATGTTGAATTGATGTAATTATACAATGACTGGATTTAACTATTTTCAAAACATTGATGGAATTATTTCCAGATGAACAACATGAGCTCGCCATGAATGCGCCAACAAACAGCAAAATATTTATGGCCATTCAATCATTTAAAGGATCCAAGTCACTCCACAATCTCCTTCTGAAATCAAGAGCTGAAGTTTAAACCTTTACGTTTACCTTTTTCTTTTCTTTTCTTGTAAAGTGGATACGAGGTATGTTTTATATTCATATACAGGGGAATAAACTGTCTGCATGGCAACATACAGTGAAACAGTTACAGAAAATCGCACTAATGGACAGAAAGGATACTATAAAAGCCCCATGACTTTACTTTATTTTATTTAGTTTTAGGTTTTATGTTCCCATGTCTTATAAGGAATGGTCGATTTATCCCTGTTTTGCTTAGTGAGCCTACACGCGAGGATGTGTATACAGTTATACGTTACCGCCCACAGTGTGGATGAAACGTTTTTCATAACCAAAGTCAGGTGTTCTGGCGGGTTTACATGTACATTTCATTTGGGGAAATGTGCAATGGTTGTGTGGGGTGGGGTCTACTCTCAGCATTTTTCTTTCTGTGATTTGTATATTTTTGTGAACTACTGTGAATTGCATCTAGAAGAGCAAAGGGTGAAAATACACCTAATAACCTTAACAGAAATGTTTTTTACTGCTTTATGTCTTATAGGTCTGATGTAAAAATCTCTAGTTGGAATGTAAGGGATCTGAATAAATTGGTAAAACTGAAACAAGTACTAGGCAGGATTAAACAGATGAAGTCCAAAATAGTTTTCCTACAGGAAACACACTTGGTAAAAAATGATGTCAACAGAATTAAATCTACCTCGAAATAAGCCCGCAGCATTTCAGGATATTTGTTTATGCTGTCAAACCAAGCAAATTTGTCTTCTAAAGCCTTCTGTCGATCAGCAGCGTGCATATCATTCAAGGTTTTGAAGTAGATGCCATCTTGAGTGTAGACCAGTTGCTCCATCTCAAACTGCTCCCGGATCCGCTCCTCCACCTTGGCTTCCTGCTTTGACTGAATGTTGTCTATCTTGTTCTGGGATGTTGAATTGACATAATTATACAATGACTGGATTTAATTATTTCCAAAACATTTCCTACTTTTAGGACACAAATGCTTTAAAACTTAAAAAATAACTTAAAATTATTTACCATTGGGGACTTCCGGTTATGGCGTGCTGGTAGGAGGTTGTGTGTATTAGGCTCGCATTTAAATTTCGGAAAGAATCCTTTTAAATTCGACTGTAATCGTTATATTTTTGCTCTGAGACGCTGGGAAAGTTTGACGAGAGGCTATGCCACCCAAAACCCCGAAACCTGGACAGCAATTACTGAAAGTAACGACACATTCTAATTCGGCTAATAATGGGGCTAACACCATCGCCATTGCTAAAACTGTTAAAGCTACAGATGAACAACATGAGCTCGCCATGAATGCACCAACAAACAGCAAAATATTTATGGTGATTCAGTCATTTAAAGACTATTTTGTTAAAAAATCAACTGACATGTTAGAAGCAATTACTAGCATCAAGGGAGACTTACTGTCACACTCCAAGAGAATTGGGGAGGCCGAGGAGAGAATCTCGAAAACAGAAGAGGATGCCGTAGCACTTCAGGAAAAAGTTAAACAACTAGAGCGAACGGTAAAGGCCCTGAGCGATAAAGTTCAAGATCAGGAGGACAGAGAAAGGCGCTCCAAGGCAGAGAGCTACATTCAAAGGATCCAAGTCACTCCACAATCTCCTTCTGAAATCAAGAGCTGAAGTTTAAACCTTTACGTTTACCTTTTTCTTTTCTTTTCTTTTTCACAGTGTGGATGAAACGTTTTTCATAACCAAAGTCAGGTGTTCTGGCGGGTTTACATGTACATTTCATTTGGGGAAATGTGCAATGGTTGTGTGGGGTGGGGTCTACTCTCGGCATTTTTCTTTCTGTGATTTGTATATTTTTGTGAACTACTGTGAATTGCATCTAGAAGAGCAAAGGGTGAAAATACACCTAATAACATTAACAGAAATGTTTTTTACTGCTTTATCTTATAGGTCTGATGTAAAATCTCTAGTTGGAATGTAAGGGGTCTGAATAAATTGGTAAAACTGAAACAAGTACTAGGCAGGATTAAACAGATGAAGTCCAAAATAGTTTTCCTACAGGAAACACACTTGGTAAAAAATGATGTCAACAGAATTAAAACTAGATGGCCAGGACAGGTTTTCTCAGCCAGTTTCACCTCACAGGCTAGAGGAGTGATAATATTAATTCATAATTCAGTCCCCTTTCAGTTAAAGAATGAATATATAGATCCCTCTGGAAGGTTTATTATACTTAGTGGCACTATAGTTTCCATCCAGGTTAATTTAGTTTCTGTATATGCTCCTAATGGAGATGATCCCTCTTTCTACCAACATCTCTTTCTTACTTTATCAGCCTTCAGTGGACACTACATAATAGGGGGCGATTTTAATTGTGCATTAGATCCAATAAATGATCGCTCGACTGGTACTGATAATACTCACCATCATACAAGAAAGACTATTAACAAATATACGATAGATCTAAATCTAACTGAGATTTGGAGACATTTGAACCCCAACAAAAGAGAGTACTCCTGTTTAACACATACAAAACATACTCCAGGATAGATTTCTTTTTAATCTCAACCAGCTTATTATCCAAAATAATAGAATGTTGGTATGATAGTATATTGATATCCAATCATGCTCCAATATCACTAACTATCCAAATATTTAAGATGCCTTTATCTCCACCCCTTTTTCGATTTCAATCGAAATGGCTTCAACATCCTGAATTTGTGAAATTCCTAGAGGGGAAAATATGTGAATACTTTTCTATAAATACAAATCAGATAAGTTCTTCAGTGAAATGGGAAGCATTTAAAGCTTATATAAGGGGTGAGATCATAAGTTATACTAGGCATAAATCTAAATTACATTATAGACAATTAGATTCTCTTGAAAAAGAAATTAAGAAGTTAGAACGAGAGTTATACCACAATAATGATACTGTAAAACAACAAAAACTGCTTTTATTAAAAACTAAATATAACAAACTAACTACTAATAAAATAGCTACCAGTTTGCTGTGGTTAAAGCAGTCATATTATGATCAGGGAGAAAAGGCTGGAAAACTACTAGCATGGAGAATCAAGAAAATACAGATTAACAGAGCTATTAACTCTGTTATACTGGATACTGGAGAGAGCCTTGTAGACCCAGTTGACATAAATAATGCTTTTACAAATTACTATGAAGATCTTTACAAATCTGGATATCCTGATAATGAAGAAAAACAAAATACTTTTTTAAATCAACTTGAATTTCCATTATTAGCTGAGGACATTAAAATTCATCTTGACAGGAACCTGAGTATTGAAGAACTTAAAGAAGCACTTAATCATATGGATAGTGGCAAAGCCCCTGGGCCAGATGGCTTACCAGTAGAAATTTATAACACATTTTCGGATAAATTATTGCCCCATATGCTTGAAATGTTTAATGTGTCCTATGAAGAAAGAATCCTTCCACAGTCCTTGAGATCAGCAATAATTACCCTTTTGATAAAACCAGGTAAATCTCCAATGGAAATGGCCTCCTATCGCCCCATATCCCTAATGTCATGTGACACTAAAATACTATGTAAGGCTTTGGCAAGGAGGATTGAATTACACATTCCAAGACTAATTGCAAATGATCAGAATGGATTTGTGCTTGGTAGAAAATCATACCATAATACTTGTAGATTATTAAACATATTGTATTCAAAACAAAATGCCAGGGACCATGCAATCCTGTTATTAGATGCTGAAAAGGCTTTTGATAGAATAGAATGGAGGTACCTTTTTGAAACTCTTAAAAGATTTGGTCTTGGAGAGAGATATCTCAAATGGATCCAGTTATTATATACGGATCCAAAAGCTAAAATTTCAACTAACAATCAAATTTCAAAATCTATCAGTCTTTGTAGATCTACACGGCAGGGATGTCCATTGTCCCCTTTATTATTTCTTTTCGCTATTGAACCCCTAGCTATGGCTATTTGTCAGTCCTCTGAGATTTCAGGTATCAGGATAGGGGACATTGAACATTGTCTATCTCTTTTTGCAGATGATATTGTCTTGTTTTTAACAAATATAGGAAATCCTGTGCCAGCTCTTACTCAGCTTCTCAACATTTTCAGAGAATTTTCTGGATATAAAATAAACAACAGAAAAAGTGCCCTGTTATTATTGAATGATCAGGAGAGAAAATACCCCCCAAGAAACATGCAGTTCCCCTACACCCCTGAGGGTTTCACTTACCTGGGAATTAAAATAGCTCCCAACATAGATAAGATCATATCCATCAATTATGACCCTATGGTACAAAAAATATCTGAGAGATTAGAGACATGGAACTCATTACCCATTTCAATGATTGGACGTGTTAACATCATTAAAATGTCAATCCTGCCAAAGTTTTTGTATCTTTTCCAGTCTATCCCGCTTCCACTTCCAGATACTTTTTTTTCTACACTGAACAAAAACTTGACCAGATTCATTTGGAACAATAAACGGCCAAGACTTCGTCTTTCTCTTCTATACCTTCCCTACGACCCTGGCGGGCTTAGACTGCCCAACATGAAACTCTACTACTGGGCAGCTCAGCTATGTACAGCTATATATCACTTTTCAAATACAGATATCCCATCATGGGTAAATACTGAAAATAATTAATTAAAACTGCCATTACAGCTATACCTTTATTCAGCACAAATTCAAACACTTTCTAACAACACCCAAAATCCCTTTCTTAAGAATACCATTTTAGTTTGGTATCAAGCTCATACCTTTTTAAATGAGTCTCTTAAACTTTCATGTTTCTCACCAATTTGGGGTAACAATGAATTTAAACCAGGAAGAGCCGATATGGGATTCAGGTTTTGGTCAAATAAAGGATTAAATAAAATAAAAGATTTATATAGCGAGGGAATTCTAATGTCTTTTGAACAACTAGCTGACAAATATAACCTCCCTAGAAAACACTTTTATAAATATCTTCAAATTAGGAGTTTTATAAATAAACACATTGTCATCTTCTGAACCCCCGTAATCCTCTACTGAAAACTTCACCTTGAACCATTTACATACTAAAGGTCATTTATCAAAGTTTTATAATATACTTCTTACAGGTTCAAAGGAAAACTCCCTTTCATATCTATCTGCATGGAAACATGATCTTCAAACTGATATTTTATTGAAGGGCTGGGAAGAGACCTGCCTCCTAGCCCAAACTCAAACTATTAATACTAGATTTAGGTTGTTACAATATAAATGGTTATTCAGAACATATATAACTCCAGTAAAACTCAATAAGTTTAACCCCAATATTCCTGATAATTGTGTTAAATGTAATAGTAAAATAGGTACACTGTTTCACTGTATGTGGGAATGTGAGAAAATTAAGAAATTTTGGAAGGAAATCTTGTACCTAACTTCTAGTATCATAGAAAGTGATGCTCCTGTAGATGCTAAATTGTGTATTCTGCATATGTTTCCTGAAAATCTTTTGTTGAATGGACAGAAGAAAAGGCTTATTAATTTCTGTTTGTTGCAAGCCAAGCATGTTATTGCCACAAAATGGAAAGATCCTCAAGGTCCTACTTCAGGTCAATGGATCAGGGAAATGTCTCATAACATGGCTTTGGAAAAACTTACTTATCTTGCAAAAGGGAAAATTGAGGACTTCTATGAGATCTGGACACCCTTTGTACAATTTATGACATCTGTATAAAAACTGAATCATTTCTGTCAGGAGTTTTTTTGTTGTTGCCGAGAGTAGGATGTTGTTGGGTATGTGTGTAGGGGTGGGGGGTGGCTCAGGGGACGGGAGTTTTATTGTGTTTTTCATAAATATAATGTAAAAATCAATAAAATATTTGTGGAAAAAAAATTATTTACCATTGCAACAGACTGGAGGTAAGGGTAGTTGGGAAAGCAGGTTTTGGACACATCTGAAAACTGTTTCTGAATGGTGCCTGAAACACACAAGTTCATACATTATATACAAGCACAGATTTACTACATACATGAATGCTTTGGTTTCTTGTGGGGTTTAAAATCCCATCATTTTTTCTTGTTCACATCAGCAGAGAAAAAAAGAGAGGCTTGTGGTATAATAGTATCAGAAGCTCTGCTTTGTGTCTTTGTGTTTAACCATATGAATGATATAACTCTAATATGAAACTATGACTGTTCTTGGTAGTGAGCTGTTTTGATGTATTGTTACTGGTCTACTAAACTTATTGAAAGTTGAGGAATGGATGTTGTGAAGGTTAACTGGTGGAAGCCTACCTCTGATGACCTTGAGTGTGTCAATGGCTGGTCCTTGTAGCTTGATCACAAGCTTCTGTACCCCCATCTCAAACATCTTGTATTCACAAAAGCCAGGCAACTCTCGTCCTCTGTGCTTCTTGTTATATTCAGCCACCGCTTTCTGGATCGTTTTGTAGACTGTATTGAGTATATAATTTGAACACAAATCATCTTTCCCATCAGTTCCCATAAATAGGCATCATTATAATTAGAGTTTCTACAAGGCTAATTTTATCTGCTCTGCACTAATTACTAGCTGGAATTTGGGGTGTCCAATCTTATCGGAAAGGGCCAGTGTGGGTGCAGGTTTTCATTACAACCAAAAAGAAGCCACACCAGTCTATTCTGGTTATTCATCCCCAGGTCAGGATTTTACTACTGCAACTCTCTGCTGGCAGGTCTACCTCTGAATGCAATTAATCCTCTGCAAATGATCCAAACGTCGGCTCGTGCATTTTTTCCCATTGGCGTGCACTGAATGGTTCGCAACATCGCGGCACGCACTTCAGTGTTCGTGACAGCACGGGGCTCAATCACGGACGGAGCACCTATGGGTTCACCACCCTTTGTGCACTCTGCCGCTATATAAACACACTGTCTGTGTGCCTTCCTCACCAGATGATCTTTCCTGCTTGCTGATGAGTCATCCCACCCTTTGTCTCTGCCAGTCTTTTTCTGTTTTCTCACTTTGCGTTTTGGATTACCCTATTGAGATTTGTAGCCCAGGAGTATTCCTTTGCAAGGACCTTTGGCTGCTCGTGTTTCTCCTTTGCTGCACTCCTGTCTCTGTTTATCCTCCCTATATTAAAGACTCTTTACCTAGCTCCTATCACGTCTCGCACATGGGTCCTAAATCCATTCTTCCTGACAGTATCATCTAGCCAGTCATGGACCCATCGGCCATGTCAAACATGCAGAAACTCCTTCTTAACCTGTCGCAGACCTCACAAGCACTCGAGTGACAGCTCTAGGACCTATCCACTGCTACCGATGAGCTGATCCATCTCTCATTCGTCATCATCATAAACCCTGCAGCCCAAGCACCTTCAATGCCTGCGACACCTACGCCTTCGCCAGCCCCACCTTAAGAATCACATCTGCCTCATCCAGAGCATTTCAGTGGGGAACCTGGACTCTGTCAGCTGTTCCTAATGCAGTGTGCAGTGGTGTTTGAGCTACAGCTTTCTTCATATCCCTCTGAGTGCTCCAAGGTAGCCTATGTCAATTCTCTGCTTTCTGGCAAGCCCAGGCTGTGGGAAGCCACTGAGTGGGAGCCCCAGAGATCTGTGCAAGGTTTTCAACACCACCGTACCCCAGCAAGATGCTGTGCGGATGTTGTTCAACATGAGCCGGGGCAGCCACTCAGTCACAGAGTTCACAGTAGAGTTCTGTACAGCTGTATTCGAGAGTGAGTGGAATGCCACAGCCCTATACGACACATTCTCCATCCTCCCAGCCCATGGAGATTGACTGTTGTTACCTGCCCCCTGCTGAGAAGAAGAGACTCCGACCTAATGGACTTTGTCTATACTGTGGAGAGGCCTCCTGCCTGGTACCATACCCACACGAGGCTGCCTTTACTACTTGATGGCACCCGAAATGGAAGCCATGAACACATACATCTGCGAGTCTCTCACTGCCGGTTATCCTCCGTCCATACTTGTCCCCAGCCGGAGCCGGGTTCTTCATTGTCATGAAGAGGACAGAACTACTACTTTGTCCACATCAGAGAAGGAGATGAGTGGAAGACTGCTTTCAACTCCCCCACAGGACACTATGAATTCCTGGTTATGCCGTTTGGACTCACCAATGAGCCAGCGGTATTCCAGGCACTCGTCAATGTCTTTGTGTATCTGGATGACATACTCATGTTTTCCCACTCCCTGGAGGAACATGTCCATCATGTCTGTTCCGTGCTCCAGCACTTTCTCCAGAACTGTCTGTATGTGAAGGCCGAGAAGTATTAGTTCCATATCTCCAAAACCAGGTGAGGGACTTGCCACGGCCAGAGACCCGTAAGCAGCTCCAACAGTTCGTGGGTTAAGCTAACTTCTACCAGAAGTTCATCTGAAGCTACAGCACTGTCACTGCACCCCTACACCAGCTAACGTCCACCTTGCGAACATTCGTCTGGACCCCTGAAGCCGAGCAGGTCTTTACTAAACTCAAGGAACTGTTCACCTCTGCCCCCATCCTGACCCTGCCAGATCCCACTCACCAGATTATTGTGGAGGTGGATGCTTTCAACCTGGGCATGGGAGCCGTCCTGTCTCAGAGAAGCCCCAAGGACAACAAGCTTCACCCCTGCACTCTCTACTCATGATGCCTCAGCCCCTCCGAGCAGAACTATACCATCAGCGAATGTGAACTTAGCCTAATAACCTCAGCACCTCCTTTCGTTGGTCCATTCCCCATTTCCAAGGTGCTCAACCCCGTGGCTGTACGGGTGAAGCTACCCAGGGTCTTGTGCATTCATCATACTTTCCACGTCTCCAGACTTAAGCCTGTCCAAGCATTGTTCTTTCGTTGTGGCACGCACTGCTGGGTTTGCAACATTGCGGCGCTCATTTCTGGTGTGACGGTCATCATGGAGCATTTCTGGGTTCACCACTCTTTAATAAACATGCTGTCGGCCTTTCTCGCCAGATGTTCTCTCTTGCTTTGCTATTGAGTCGTCTTGGCCTTTGTCTCCACCGGTCTTTTTCTGTTGTTGCCTTTCAGCTGGATTTTGGACTGCTTTCTCACTCTGTGTTTTGGATTACTCTATTTGGAGTCTTCCTTTGCAAGAACCTTTGACTGCTCACCTTTGTTTCTCTCCCCTGGTAATTGTTGGCTTGGACTTTACTGTGTTTTATGACATTTTGTTGTATTGCTTCACATTGTTGCTGATTTTGTCCTGGAGTACATTGGGTGAATGTTTTTGGGCTGCACTCCTGTCTCTGTTTATCCTCACTATATTAAAGACTCTTTACCAAGCTCATGTCATGTCTCGCACTTGGGTCCTAAATCCGCGTTTCCTGACACCAAAATGCAGCTGAGTGACTTGTTTTCAACCTACCTGTTTTTACACACCACCCCACTGCTGCACTCCCTCCACTGGCTTCCGGTAGCTGCATGCATCAGATTTAAATCACTGATGCTTGCCTACAAAGCCAAAAATGGACGAGCTTCCTCTTACCTCAGAGCTATTATCACTCACACTGCACCATGCTCCCTCCGATCTACTAGCACTGTTCAACTGGTCTCACTATCTCTTATGGTAAAGTGTAGGTATACATCAAGACTCTTTTCTGTTCTGGCACTGAGGTGATGGAATGAACTTTCCATCTAGATCAGCTGAGTCACTGGCCGTCTTTAAACTATGAGTGATGACCTTCCTCTTCCTGAAAAACTTATTTTCCCTGTTTGTTTAATGCATTTATAAAAAAGAGCTATAATTCTTAAAAACAGTATCTAGGCTAAAGTAAGTCTGTGAGCTAGTGAACCAGTCTTGATGTATTCATTGATAGAGACTTTAAAGCACTTTTCTACCTCGCTCTGGATAAGGGCGTCTGCCAAATCCTATAAATGTAAAGGTATTGAAAGTTAAGATCAACTGATTAAACAGGTGGAATCAGGTGTCACTCCTGCTTGATTGGTATGAAACCTGCACCCACACTGGTGTGCTTCTAAAGAAAATATATTTTGACTATTGAAAATTACTAAAATGATTTGGTATGGATTCTGCATATGGACTGTATACTCACATGATCCCTTTGTGTTGTCAAGAAGGTTTTTCCACTTTTTGAATTCAGACCGAAGCGTTACAAACAAGTTATCATCATTGACCACATCCCCAGATGCCAAGCGGTTGATCTTATCATTAAATTTCGTCAAGGTCTGAAAGAAAGGGTGAACATGAATATGATTTTTGCAGGCTAGTAAAGGGCTCTGGATTAAAATAAAACAGAATATTACAAACATCAATAAAAAAGAGCTTCCTCTTCTGTGGGTCCAGTGGTGGGCCGGATTCACACTGACTCAGTTCTTTTCTTAAGCTCCACAGCTTCTTCTTGATCTCTTCTGAGATCAGTGGTAAGGATTTCTGAAAATAAAATAAAAACAAACAAACAAAGGAAACAACAATAAAAACAGCAAAATTAGATCATAAACCCTACAATTATTGAACAAAAATTTTGTTACACAACCATTGATAGATATGTCCATTGAAGTTTTCTTGCTTCCAAGTCTACATTTTCTACTAAATTCTTTATAAGCTCAGACCACAGAGTCATGCAGTGTCATGTGTTCATGTTCATGTATCTAACTGAATGTTGTTGCTGAAAAGCAAAGTAAAAGAAAAGAGAAAATAAATTTGTCCACAAGCCTGAATAGCACCATCACGTCTACCTGTTGACATGAGTTTGGTTCCCCGGTTTGCTTCTTCCAACAGAATTTGAATCTGAGGTCAGTCAGATGGATGGAGGTGGTGCATATCAAAAATATAATCTTAATCTCCTAAATCCATGGAGAAGTATGGTTCCTGGTGAAGGTGGTTCCTGAAAGAGAGGAACTGGGACCAGGTGTAAGTCCAAAAAGTGCAGCCCAATTGACCTTGGTCGCCTGTGAAGACCACCTGTCACCATCAAGAGAGCATAGGTTGCTGGGATGCAATGAGAATTTTTGTGGCATTTAACCTCTACATGGGACATGAGTCTTGAGTCAAGGTTGTGTCCCATACCAGTTACCTGCACATAAAAATTGTGGTCGAGAGGAACCCAGGTGTGCAATTAGGCATGTGTAAGTATCTGGCCTTCTGCTTGGGCCATGGGCAGATGTGCTCCCAAATTTAAAAGACTGCAGTGGGCCTGCCCAACAAAAACCAAAAAGGGGGTGATCCAGTTCATGGGGTTGTTGGCTATTATAGAAGCCACTGCTGACTGAACTCACTAAAAAGGGGATGTCAGATCTGGTCTAGTAGATAGAGACGTTCACTTGAGCTTTCTGCCAGGTAAAAACGGTTTTGTGTGGGGGTTCTGCAGGACAAAGGGCTGGGGGCCATTTTGTCCCAGGCGGCGGAGGGGGAGAAGGGCCCCATATGATCAAGAAAGAGTGTCTTATGATCAAGTGGGTCCTCCTCACCCTCCAATACTACCTGCTGGAGTGCTGTTTTACCCCCTGTTCCAGTCAAGGCCTTCTCCAGTGGCTACACCATGTAAAGGATGCCAACATTCAAATTTGAGGTGGTCTACAGACTGTGGGCACAGATGGTGATGGCAGATCACCTCTTCTGCCTAAAAGGGCAGTCGTGTGGTGGTATGTGGCAGCACGGACATTGTCCAACACCAGCTGTGGACAGATAGAAGGTTCTCCAAACCAGCAGTGATGATTCTCAGCTATGTGTTTCTGTGTGCATAATTCAGACCCCAGTGACAGAGAACAGAGAGAGACAGAGAAAGGTGAGCAGCAAAGAGCCATGTGTATGAAAAGTGAAAGTAAAGAAAAAGGTAAATAAAGAATCCATCTGAGTTGTCCCAAGACTGCCTTCTGTCTCCTTATTCCTCACCCACTATAGTCATACATGTATCATCCTTTTTTTTCTTTTACAAAAATAATAATAAATAATAGTATAAAGAGTAAATAGAGTGGAAACTTACTTTAATGTGATCAACCAGGTCGTGAGTCAGTTTGGTGGCAAGGCACTGAACAGTTGCTTTCTCCTCATTCCAAAGGCAGCTGGCAATAAGACAATTACATTAAATTACCAGTTATTACTAGTGGGTTATCACATAGATCAGAAATAACAAATGTGTATTTCATACCTGAAATATTCATGACGTCTGAAGAATTCCCTCTCTAATCGAGTGGCCTCAGTCAGAGAGATCTTTTCATCAATTTGCTTTTGGCCACGGCACTTAACAATGATATAGCCTTTACTTAAGGGAATGACCTGATTTCGGACTATATCCAAGATGTTTTTTTCTGTTCCCTTGTCTATGAGGTCTGGCTTTGTAAGAATAGCTGTAAGAATACAAAAAAAGTATAATAATAATAAAAATAATAATAATAATAATAATAAATATAATTGCAAACAACGATTATTGGGCCCAAGCAACGACGCCATTGGACAAGACAAAGTGGGCACAGTGGGTACATGCATTTAAAAGAGAAATACCAAAAGGACAAGAGTGACAATTTGGGTGTAATGAAAGTTATCACAGCAATGTCCACTGATGGCAAAAAGACAACTGCCTCTCCATCTAAACTATATAAGGACAAAAGTGACAGTTTGGGTGTAATGAAACAGATCATAGCAATGTCCAGTGATGTCAAAAGGGACAATGACTCTCCCTCTAAACTATATCACTATAACAGTTTATATATACAGCATCTCACAAAAGTGAGTACACCCATCACATTTTTGTAAATATTTTATTATATCTGTTCATGTGACAACACTGAAGACATGACACTCTGCTACAATGTAAAGTAGTGAGTGTACAGCCTGTATAACAGTGTAAATTTGCTCTCCCCTCAAAATAACTTAACACACAGCCATTGATGTCTAAACCGTTGGCAACAAAAGTGAGTACACCCCTAAGTGGAAATGTCCAAATTGGGCCCAATTAGCCATTTACCCTCCCCAGTGTCATGTGACTTGTTAGTGTTATAAGGTCTCAGGTGTGAATGGGGAGCAGGTGTGTTAAATTTGGTGTTATTGCCCTCACACTCTCTCATACTGGTCACTGGAAGTTCAACATGGCACCTCATGGCATAGAACTCTCTGAGGATCTGAAAAAAAAATTGTTGCTCTACATAATGATGGCCTAGGCTATAAGAAGATTGCCAAGACCCTGAAACTGAGCTGCAGCACGGTGGGCAAGACCATACAGCGGTTTTACAGGACAGGTTCCACTCAGAACAGGCCTCGCCGTGGTCGACCAAAGAAGTTGAGTGCACATGCTCAGCATCATATCCGGAGGTTGTCTTTGGGAAATAGATGTATGAGTGTTGCCAGCATTGCTGCAGAGGTTGAAGGGGTGGGGGGACAGCCTGTCAGTGCTCAGACCGTATGCCGCACACTGCATCAAATTGGTCTGCATGGCTGTCGTCCCAGAAGGAAGCCTCTACATACAGTTCATACAGTCGCATACAGTTTGCTGAAGACAAGCAGACTAAGGACATGGACTACTGGAACCATGTCCTGTGGTTCAATGAGACCAAGATAAACTTATTTGGTTCAGATGGTGTCAAGCGTGTGTGGTAGCAACCAGGTGAGGAGTACAAAGACAAGTGTGTCTTGCCTACAGTCAAGCATGGTGGTGGGAGTGTCATGGTCTGGGCCTGCATGTGTGCTGCCAGCACTGGGGAGCTACAGTTCATTGAGAGAACCATGAATGCCAACATGTACTGTGACGTACTGAAGCAGAGCATGATCCCCTCCTCCTTCGGAGACTGGGCCGCAGGGCAGTATTCCAACATGATAACAACCCCCAACACACCTCCAAGATGACCACTGCCTTGCTAAAGAAGCTGAGGGTAAAGGTGATGGACTGGCCAAGCATGTCTCCAGACCTAAACCCTATTGAGCATCTGTGGGGCATCCTCAAATGGAAGGTGGGGGAGTGCAAGGTCTCTAACATCCACCAGCTCTGTGATGTCATGGAGGAGTGGAAGAGGACTCCAGTGGCAACCTGTGAAGCTCTGATGAACTCCATGCCCAAGAGGGTTAAGGCAGTGCTGGAAAATAATGGTGGCCACCCAAAATATTGAAACCTTGGGTCCAATTTGGACATTTCCACTTAGGGGTGTATTCACTTTTGTTGCCAAGGGTTTAGACATTAATGGCTGTGATGAGTTATTTTGAGGGGACAGCAAATTTACACTATTATACAGGCTGTACACTCACTACTTTACATTGTAGCAGAGTGTCATTTCTTCAGTCTTGTCACATGAAAAGATATAATAAAATATTTACAAAAATGTGAGGGGTGTACTCACATTTGTGAGATACTGTATGTATATAAAGTCGCCCAGAAAAATGTATACACATTTCAGGAAAAGAAAAATTTGTATTAATTTTTTATTACTAAATTTATTGCTATATGTTATAGATTGATATATATATATATATATATATATATATATATATATATATGGTGATATGATAATATTATTAATATTATACTAATATAATTTACATCATACAATTTTTCTTATATATATATATATATATATATATATATATATATATATATATATATATATATATATATATATATATATATATATAATAATAATACGTTACTGTTTCTTTTAATGAACTTTATTGATACTTTACCCAGAGTCCTTTTTCCTTCAGGATCCACTTCCTCTGCCATTTTCAGAGCTTCTGTTGTTGCTATGTCAACATTACATGGTACTACGACCAAATTTATAGTTTGATCCTTCTCTATGTATTTCCTAATGAGCCTGTTAATCTAGACAAATATAAGACAATGTTACAATTCAACTAAAGGCCTTAACCTGATTAGCAAAAAGATCAAGTTACAGTTTACACTGACTTGTTGTCCAATGTCTTCAGGTTGACCTTTTACAGGAATTCTGGCAATCCCAGGGAGATCGATCAGTGTGAGGTCACATACATCAGGAGCCATGATCTCCAGAGTGATGAGTTCATCACAAATTCCAACTCCTTCTCCAGCCAGCTCATTCTGGGCTGTTACAGAGATGGAGTAAGCATTATAAAAAAAAATTAACATATCTTCTTCAAGTGTTACAAGACAAGACTGTTAAATAGTTAAATAGAAGATTATACAGAATTATATACATAGTAAATTTAGAGTAAAAACTTTTTGGATGATTTAATTTTTTTAATCTAATGACAGAAACCTGAAATTCTAAAGCAGAATCTGAAAGCAAGAACCTGACAGCAAGGTTACCATTTCAGAACCATAAGAAAGGAATTTTATATATTTGTATATTTGTTCTGTTTTTTTAACAAATGTTACTAACCTTTCTTAACATAACCCTCAACCAGTGATGGGTCATTAAACTTTTCTGTGAACTGTCCTTTGTAAGATATTACAGCTTGCCATTGAACACCACATTTTATCTTCCTCAGCCTTAGCTCCAGTGGACATCTTGTCACAATACCTAAAGTCGAAAAAGCACATTAAACATCTGCTTTTTCCTGCATCTATTAATATCAAACAGAGAAACATCACTTACAGTCTGTGTGTGTGTGTGTGTGTGTAAATAGAAGTGAGATTTTTGAATTTGAATTGAATTGCTAGAAATTTTTATAGTCAAATTCTAACATAAAAGTGGTAATATATGCAATGTGTTATATTTATTACTCTGTAAGAGAAATAAGAAATCACTCACCACTCCCTCTGGGCAGTGCCACCCCAGATAGTGCTTCTAACACAGAACTTTTTCCAGAACTCTGATCTCCAATTACAGCTATAGTTGGCAAAGCCAAATCTTTGTCAACACCAATCAGCCTCAAAGAGTCAATCAGATCGATATAAGGACGAACTTTCTCCTCTAAATGGCTGTGGAAAACTCCTTCCATTGGCTTACTGTGAATAATTAAAATGCATTAAGTTTCACATTTGACAGTCACACAAGCTGATGATTGTTTGATCCCATTAAATTTATACTGACCTGTTGTGATCACCATGAGTGAAATTTTCATAACTACTATGTTCACTCCCCATCGTCTAGGAAACAAATTCCAAAAGTTTTTTTTTTTTACAAGAAGAACTATTTAATTTACTCTCACATCATAGAAATGAAACTTACCTAGCTGACTTGATTTCACAAAGGATGTGAATAAACTGAAAGTGATACTTGTGACTCTATTTATATACACACACACACACACACACACAAACACACACACTATAGGCCACACCTCTACCATGGATGTGGATGAAGAACTGTGTGACATAGTGAATGTATGTAAGTCAAAGAACCATACCACAATGTCTTGTTTAATATCACTTTATTTATTGATTTATTTTCATTTTTTCAGTCACATGGAAGGTGCACATTCCAGTGTGACTTATGTTTATTATTTTGGTGTTTTTGGATTGTAAAGAAGAAAGGGTAAATGAAGAGATGATTTGTTTGATAATGATGATTTTCTTTGCCTTACCTTTCCCTCTAGGGCTTCCTAGTAGGAGGGGCCGGCCCACAAACAGGAAGCTATATATGTATATTTCCATCCACAGGAGGGGAGGGGTGACTTAGTGTTGTCATTGGGCTATTTGAATTTGTGGGGAGGGACTACACAGGGTTTTTTTAAAATATAGTGTCGTTATTGGGCTATTTGAATTTAAGGGGAGGGGAGTCTTTTGTGTGAGTTCTCTCCTCATTTTGTTTGTCTGTATTTTGTTTTTCCCTTTGTTCTTTGTTGTTTGGAATTTACATTGGAGGACTCCTGTTCCATTGTTTGGTGCATGACCTGAAAAGATAATTAAAATAACCTCTAGAGGCTTCTGTTTTGTGTTTGTTTTGCTGCCTACTTTGCCACAGTCAAGAAGACCTTACAACAAACTGTAAAAAAAAAATTGTACAAGAAATGAAAAACCTAATGTAAAACAACTAAATGTGTGGGTTTTCCCATGTTCCCTGTTTGGACTTTCCATGTTTTTATTAGGCTTCCTTATTTGTCACTTAAATCCCATAGTTTCCAGATTTTGTAACACTACAAAATAGAAAAAAGTAATTTTACAAGGCATAATGTGTGTTTTGATAGGATCTGACATTAAATCCAAAAGCCTTCAGAGTCTCTACAGCTGGTAATCTGCAGTTTACTAAGTGTAGTTACTGAATGTTATCAGCTCTCCCCCACCGAGTCCCTCACAGTGTTTCAACCATGCAGGTACTTTATCTCTGACTTCATTTAAGAAAATAGTATGAAAGAACTGTTGGAACGCAGAGATTTCTCTGATCAGACACATCACATGGTGGTCCAGGGCCTTCTCCAATTACCTTTTACTTTTTTATTTACTTGCAAAAGCTAAACAACCTGATAAACAATAAAGACTCTTCCAATGAATCTTATCCATGTAAAACTTGGTTCACACTTAGATCTCATTGAGCTGAACAACTTTCACATTGCATGTCATTAAGTCTAATCTACAGGAAGTGAGTTATTTTGAGTTGTTTGCAAAACACACCCAATGGAACTTTTGATATCTCAAATATCTCAAAGCTGTGAGGAGATCTTAAACTTATGGCGAATAAAACAAAACAGGAAGTGGCTAATAACTTCTGTGTACATTAATTGATCTACATGAAACTTTAGGATTATGTTAAGCATAGAAAGCTGATCACATGGATATGACAACTATGAGTCTCTGTCATAGCGCCACCAACTGGCACCAGGAAGTGTGTCACTTTTTGAAATCTCTAATATTTTGTCCCTTACTTTCACCTGATTTGGTTCAAAATCAGTCAGAATAATGTCAAGACAGGGCTGATTTGAAGCTGTGAAGGAATTTTTGATACCTTGAATCGTGTTACTATTGCGATGATTTACATAAGAACATAATAGAAGAAAATGAATGTTCTCATATCTTATGAGTGGAAAGGCCTAATGTTCCAAAATATTTCACATAGAGAGTGTAAATGTTTATGAGAAAGGCCAGTGTGGCTGGTCCCTGGGCGTGGCACAGGGCTGTCACAGTGCCCCCTTTGTCAGAAATATAGCTGCACAGCTCATATTCACTTGCACGTATATGCATGAGAGCCGGTATACATTTAGATCTCATTCAGCTAAATGATGTTAATCCACCTGTCATGGGATCTGCTTAACAGGAAGTCAGTTATTTTGGGATGTTTGAAAAATGTACCCATTAGAATTTGATATACCCCTCCTAGGGGATTTATATGATTTTGATCAAACATGGTCCAATATGATCTGAAGACATTGAGGATCTAAAATTGTGAAGTGATTCTTGATATCTCAAACGGTTCAGCCGTGAGGTGCCCTTAAACTTTCCCTGTATTGATTACAGAAAACTAAATTCCCAAATGGTAAAGTTCGCTTACCCCCTTCCTCTAGTCCCTGCGGCACTCGAGGAACTCCAGGGGGCTCGCATTTTCACCAAGCTTGACTTACGGAGCACATACAACTTAATCCGAATCTGCTGTCATGATGAGTGGAAGACTGCTTTCATCACGCCTGCCGGACATTACGAATATAGAGTTATGCCCTATGGTCTTGCTAATGCACCCTCTGTATTCCAAAATTTTATGAATGAGATTCTGCGAGACATGCTTCATCGGTTAGTGATGGTTTATATCGATGACATTTTGATCTATTCCTCCAACCGAACCGAGCATGTCCGTCATGTTCGGCAGGTGCTAGCTCGTCTTCGCCGTCACCACCTCTATCTCAAGCTGGAGAAGTGCGAGTTTCACCGGCCCATAATACACTTTCTGGGGTACATCATCTCTGCCAAAGGGATTCAGATGGACCAAGCTAAGGTCAAGGTGGTAAAGGACTGGCCACTACCGCAAACGATTAAAGAGCTACCGGAGGGCAAGCTCGTTCCACTTCTAATTCCACATCGGCCCTGGTCACATGTGGGAATTGACTTCGTCACTGACTTGCCCCCCTCCGAGGGGTATACCACCATTCTCGTTGTGGTAGACCGGTTCTCCAAGGCGTGCAAACTACTCCCGCTCCGTGGCCTACCCACCACCTGGGAAACAGCGGAAGCCCTCTTCCACCAGATCTTCCAGCATCCCGGAAGACATCGTATCCAATAGAGGGCCCCAATTCATATCTAAGGTATGGCGAGCTTTCTTCAGAAAATTAAATGTATCTGTAAGTCTCTCTTCCGGTTACCATCCACAGACTAATGGCCAGACCGAGCGAAAAGTGCAGGAGATTGGACGTTATCTGCGCGCCTACTGCCGAGACCACCAGGAGGAGTGGAGCCAATACCTGCCCTGGGCCGAGTACGCGCAGAATTCACTCCGCCAAGAAGCCACAGGGCTCACACCGTTCCAGTGCGTACTCGGTTATCAGCCACCTCTGTTCCTGTGGTCAGGAGAACCGTCAGAAATCCCTGCTGTGGACTACTGGTTCAGAGAGAGTGAGAGGGTCTGGGAATCAGCGCACATGCACCTGCACCGCACCGTAAGCAGGCACAAAAGACAAGCCGATACTACCACTATATCAGGCAGGCGACATGGTTTGGCTCGCTACTCGAGACCTGCGGCTCAAGCTCCCTAGCAGGAAGTTAAGCCCCCGTTACATCGGGCCTTTCCCCATCCGTCGAGCCGTGAACGATGTGACTTATGATCGACTTATCAGATCGCGCCCACCTTCCACGTCTCACTTTTAAAACCGTACACTAACCCCCTTCTCCCTTCTTCCGCAGAGACAACAGAGTCGCAGCAGCCCGAGGTGGACCCAGACAGCACGGTCTACCGGGTCTGGGAAATCCTCGACTCGTGATGGCGGGGCGGCCGAATTCAATATCTAGCCGACCAGGAAGGCTATGGTCCGGAGGAGAGGTCCTGGGTGAACCGCGAGGACGTCCTCAACCCCACGCTCCTCTCCGAGTTCCATCTACGCCGATCGGACCGGCCCGCTCCCAGAGGCGAGTATTGTTTGTTATTAGTGTTAGAGAGGATTCCTGATTTCTTCTGCAGTGTCTATCACTTAAGCTTTTGAGTTCTCGTTTATCTCATCAGTTCTTCGTTCTGCATTATATTTAAGTCTGGCTGGTTGAAACTGATTCTCCTGAGTCTTCCTCTACAAACCGTGACAATACATATATATATAAACTGATAAGTAATATAGTTTAGAGGGAGAGTCATTGTCCCTTTTGACATCACTGGACATTGCTATGATCTGTTTCATTACACACAAACTGTCACATTTGTCCTTATATAGCTTAGACGGAGAGGCAGTTGTCTTTTGCCATCAGTGTACATTGCTGTTATCAGTTTCATTAAACCCCAATTGTCACTCGTTCTTTTGGTATTTCCCCTTTAAATGCATGTACCCACTGTGCCCACGTTGTCAGGTGTGCCTGGGTGGCGATGGCGCCGTTGCTTGTGGTAGCCCTGGGTGTTATCTCTGCATCCTAATTATTTAAAAATAGCTTATATCTGTTATACTATTCATAATAATTTTATGATTTATGAGATCATCAGTAGTAGGACTGTAATCATGGGAACATACAATTGATGACTGCACAATTAATATAATAAATTATTATATTATTATTATAATATAATAGATTATTGAATGTGTTTATTTCATACTGCAGAACAACTAGATGTGCAGAGAGAGAGAGAGAGAGAGAGATTCAGGGAAAGATGAAAGAGACAGTGAAAACCTTGATAATCTATTTGATTTTTTCGCCAGTCCTCAGTCCAAGGATTTTGATTTATAGTCTTGCTCCCACTCACTATGTGTGTGGAGTTTGCATGTTCTCCCCGTGCTTGGTGGGTTTCCTCCGGGTGCTCCGATTTCCTCCCACAGTCCAAAGACATGCTACTAGGCTGATTGTAGTCTCTAAATTGCCCGTAGTGTGTGATTGCATGAGTGAATAAGTGTGTGTGTGCCCTGCGATGGGTTGGCACTCCATCCAGGGTGTATCCTGCCTTGATGCCTGATGACACCTGATATAAGCACAGGCTCCCCGTGACCCAAGGATAGATCGGATAAGTGGTATAGACAATGAAATGAAATGAAAAAAATTACTGTTTACACTTTCTGGTCTGTTCTTATGTCATTGAGTGAACATTGAGTTTTTGAGGGTTCATTTAGGACTATTTATTAATTTATAATTTGACTGGTACTCTACCTGTTACATCAACTAATAGGGTTAGCCTGGTGGATTACATGAACAGGGTGGCAGTGATGGCAGCAGCAAAGGTGGCCGGGGATAGAATCAAATTCATGGCCTGAATTATTGTCCCAGTCCGCCAATGAACAGAAGCTAAACACAGAATCAGTGAAACAAATACACAAACTTGAATAAGGTGACTAATAAACCAACACAAAACAGGTGAGCATAATCAAGGGGGAAAATGGAACCAACAAAAAAAGATGTTCAGACCCTGTGTGTGTGTGGGCCTTGACATAGCTATCCCCTAAAGTTGTGAAGTGCCCAAACTTAACAGGGCCTGGAAACCTGGGTGGAGTGGGAACACAGTGAGGCTAGGGACGGGAGTGATGAACACAGCAAAGTCTGAGAGTGGAGCGACAAACATGGTGTGGCAAGAGAGGGGAGCGACAACGACAACCAAGTGAGGAGGCAACATCCTCAACCAGGCAAGGACACAGAATGATATTTTCAGCCGAGCATGGGTGTGGTATGGCATCTTCGGCGGGACAGTGTGGAGGGTGAGCTCATCAGCTGACCAAGGCAGGGGGTGATATCCTCTTCAGGAAATGAGGAGTAGAGTAACATCCTCCATGAAAAAAGGAAGCAAACTGACTCCCTCAGTAGAACAGGGAAATGGAGCAGTGTCCTCAGAAGAACAGGGAGGTTAAGAAATGTCCCCTGGAAAATAAAGAAAGCAGAACAACATCCTCAGTGGATCAGGGAGGCAGAGCAATGTCCAAGGTGGGGCAGGGAGGGATGGAGACAGCTCCAGTCTGGAAGCCTGACCTTGGCCATGAGTTGATGGAGCACCAGAGCGACATCATCAAGAACAGGATGTCTTACCAAAATGGTAAATTTTTATCCTTTCATTTTTTATCCAAGAGACCCGCAGCAACATTAAAGGAGTTGCAGAAATATCTAACATGTACTTATGACTCTTTGCATGTATGTGCTATGGGTTAGGTGGCTAGACAGCACATTTCTCACAAAAAACTCGACTAAATCACCTGAAATCATGTGGCCAAATGTGTTATAGTCAGATTAAATCAAATACTAAAGGTACAACAATTCCATAATTCTAAAATGTATTTTCAATTAAAAAATGTGTGTGGCATTGTGGTGACTCCATTATGCTTTTGGGCCACTTGAACTGGGGTTTTTTATCAAAGTGGAGAGAGTCATGAACATCTACAAATAACAACTGTTTATACTGCAAAACCTCCAGGTGTCTGATCAGAAGATAGTAAGTAAAAAAAAAATATATATATATACACACCTTTTTAATAAATAAAAATAATTTATTATTACATAATTACAATTTGTTATTAGTACAAATATATTTTGTTATAAAACCTAATATCGAGATTTGGTCAGAATCATGAATGTCAGTTGTATCCATACTTTCATTAAGAAGTCTTGCTACAGAATACAGTATATCTAAATAAACAACTACATGCCAAAATGACCCTTCTGTGAAATCTTCTGCTGTTTCTGTAGATCAGTGTTTTTAGTTCTGAAGGGTCACAACCCATGTGGAAAAGAGGTGTGCTTAATTGTATTGAAAGAGAACTTTTTGTGTGCTTAAAATCTGAAAAGTATACTTTTTAAAAAGTGCACTTGCAGATAATATATTATAACTAAAATTGAAGGTCACTTAAGTGAACTTCAGTAGAGTACACTTTAATGACAATATTTTTGAATACACTTAAGTGCACTTTTTAAAAATGCACTTTGTAATAATGTCTAATTACATTTTACTTAAACATACATTTTAAATCATTATGTTTTTGTAGTGCTTTAAAGAAGTACATTTATTTTTGGTATGGATTAATGCACAAAAGCACATGTACAATAATTGATTTTAAATGCAACTTAAGTCTGTTGTCCAGAATTAAATTTCTTAATGTATTTTATGTGCTTAGTCAGAGTACAGTTTGTAATGGTAATGTGTTGTATTTCACATCTGTTTTCAAAATAAATAAAAAATCATTAACTTCAACTTCAACTTTGTCATTCATATTTATGTCACAAGTACGCATATGAACGAAATTACGTTTGCATTACTCACAAGGTAGAGGAGAGGTAAAATAAGTGACGAAGAGGTAGAATATGTAATGAAAATAGAAAGGACAAACTTAATAAAAATAATAGATGAAATAAAATATGAATGAAATATGAATAAGATTACACTGCACATAACTTAGAAGTCCCAAATAAAAATACTGTACATGTACTATGTGAATATCACTAACGAGACTAAAAATAATTTCTATACAGACATACCATTGAATGATATTTATTGCACTTATTTCCCATGTATTGCAGTTTCATACTGTTATATTGTCTATACTGAGTTCAGGATTCTGATGGCCTGTGGAGTGAAACTGTTACGGAACCTGGCTGTTCTGCATTTCAGACTGTGGTACCTCCTGCCAGAGGTCAGCAGAGAAAACAGTCTTCAATGGGGGTGTGAGCAGTCACTGATGATGCTGAGGACACGAGACAGGCAGTGTTTTTGTCCAATCTCCAGGACTGAAGGGAGAGAAGTGCTCTCTATGGTGCTTCGGTAGAAAGTGGTAAGAATCGGAGTGAGGAGATGTGATCTTCTCATCCTGCGGAGAAAGTGCAGTCGCTGCTGTGCTCTTTTCACCAGAGACGCGATGTTCTCAGTCCAGGTTAATCTGTCTTAAGCAGAAGACATAGTTGTTTGATATGCAGATTTTTTTTAATGATCTCAGTACTTACACAAGAAAACACACACTTATCCATTTACTGATTACATTGAGTATCTAAAGCACACTTACAGAATACAAAGAATTGTTATAACATTTCTTTATAGCATTTAGCTTAAAGCACAGTTTCAAGTCTTCATTCCTATAAAAAGCATGTTTCAGATGGTGTAAAACTAGATTCTATAGTATTCTTACCTAATTCAGCAATACTGTACAGACTATTCAGTCCCTTTCCCATTATTTGGGAGAGGTATGACATGTACTATCCTGTAATTTTGCCATTACACATTTATTTTTAAATGAGTCAGTGTTCACAGCATACACATCATTGGTTTCAGACACCTCATACACAAACTTGGATGAAATATTCAATTGAATGTCCCTATACAATGGTCTTCTTGACTTTACAAGCTTCTGCACAACTACACAGCATTTTTTTTCCACCATCACTGTCTGAAGCACTGTTCCTGTCAGTTTCAAAAGAAACTAAGCTCAAGACTTTACACAAGGTCCCATCTTTTAATTCTGCAATAGAATTATTTCTTAATCTTTTCTTTAATCTGCTGTAACCTGCTGCATGATAGAGTGACTCACCGCTTAGGAAACAACTGTAGGATGAACAGTTACACACTATACCACCATTCAGTTCTTCAATGGCAAAGACATGTGATGCACATACAGTGTCAGAAAGAGGACCAAACACCGTGACAATTCCAGTCAGATTTTTTGCTTTACAACTCATGGAATTACTATTTTGAAGTAGGGAGAAGAAGTCTTTTAGTTTATCGTCTATGTTGACTAAACATTTTTCCACTCTTTTTTGCAGACTCTTCCACCTAAGGAATGTCTTCACTATTTGAACAGGGACATGTATTGTCCCGCTGAAGTACTTTAATAAAGTACCATTGAACGATTCAGATGAAAACGCTGATGTTGCCCACAAAGGACCCCAGTTCCTAACACTTTCTGCAAGGTGTGTCAACAGGTGTACATTGAATGACACATGCTTAATACCATACAGTACCTCAAACTGAATCACAAACTTCTTCAGTGCTATTTCTGCTACACTGACTTCATAGAGCTTCAGCTGCTGTTGAAGAAATATATGCAAAGCAAAAACTTAAAGAAACAGGTGGTTCCAATACTTCTTCCTTAGAACACCATTTAGTATAGGCAAAGAATAGGAAAGAAGAAATGACCGCCATTCGGATGCTTTCCAATATTTCCTGTCTTGTAATGGGCGTTCTTGTTATCTCCACTGGAGGTTTTATAGCCAGCAGTTCTTGGTCAATTATGTCTGTTTTCGTGCCTATGTACCACTCTTTGTTGTGATTGGTTGAGTCCAGCCACAGAGTTGCCAGTTGTCGAGTGACACCAAGACAAACAGTATGCTGATATTCTGGGACAAAACCATTGATCATCTGAAACTTTTCTAATCTCATTAATTCCGACGGGCCTTTAACACCCTTGACTGGCAGTTATATATTAGCTGCCATAGCATGTTCATAATGTTTTCTTTCAGATCGGAGAAGAGGCTCTGGTCTTCTATATGGATAAGGACCTCCACCTATGTGATAGCAGAAATCACACCCATATTGTCCATTGAATTGTTTAGTGTTTCTTAGGAGTGGGCAGGCAACTGAGTCAGAGCTACATATTAGTGCATAGACCTTGGAAATATGCTCCAAATATCCAAATCAATCCATCGCTCTCAAGAGAACACAGCTCATTCACAACAGGGGTTAGCAAAACAGACATAGTAGGTTTCTTTTCACCAAACCAAATACATGGCACACGTATTTTTTTCTGTCCTTTGGCTGTAGTTCTATGACCTGACATTGAATGGGTCACACCTGGTAATTTGAGCTTGTGAAAATGGGAATTCCATCAAAATTCCACAGTAAGCTTATGTCACAATCACCTAATTGCCCATTTTCTCTCAATTTTCTATGTTCAGCTCCAGACTGTATATCATTTAGAACATGTTTCTCAACTGTCATCTGCCTTGACAAAGTTAAACTTGGATTTTCAAGAATGTCTTTGAGTTGTGATGACAAGCTCAGTGCTAGAAAAAAAGCCATTTTTCAGATTAGCATCTGCATCAAATGCTGCCTGACAGACAACACATTCATCTGGCTTTTCTCTCTTGTTCCCAAGTAGTTACAACAAAACACACAGTAAAAATGAGGTTCGTAATGTCCAAACTCACCATAACGTTTGTTAAACAGGTATACTGTTTCTGGTACCAGTCCTGGATAATGTTCATTAAAATTTTTTAAAAGATGTTCTAAGGCAACTCCTGTTAGATTATGTTGCAACACATATGACATCAACAGCAGCAAACTCTGGCCTTTGGTAAGAGATGATCCAGGATACAGCAACTCATCACCGTTATGCGGATCCTAAAAAGGACATGTACAGAGATTTTTAGGCAGTTATTTTTCCATCTTTAAATTAGGTTTTTCACTAATTTTTTTTTGTTAAATGGTCTCATGAGAGGCCCTGCAATGGACTAGCAACCTGTCCAGGTTGTACCCCTGCCTTTTGCCCTATGTGTGCTGGGATAGGCTCCAGCAGACCCCCGTGACCCTAATTAGGAATAAAGTGGGTATAGACAATGGATGGATGGTCTCATGAGAGAAACATCACTATAGTTTTTTTTGCTTGTTGTTTTTTAATTCTTATTTTGATTTTTGAACATGCTGTGGTACAGATTGGTTTGTCGCTTTGATTTGTACTTACAGCAATTATGGATTTTATCCTTCAATACCCTGAGATTAGAATAGCCAATAAGACATTTCCAGGTTTTGATTCAGAGTGCAGAATCTATTGTGACAGTGATGCTATAATCATTTGCGTTTACCTGTGATGTGCTGCTTTGAGACTCTACAGCTCTCTCTGGTAGTTTCTGGGTGTCATCAGATTGACTGCAATTTGTCTCATCACAGTGAAGCTCAGTTAAAGTTGTCTGTATGATTAATAACAAATAAAACAAATGTCAGTTGTATGTTTTGCATTAAAAATAAAAACACTTAGGGAATATTAAACATAATCAGGTTTGAGAAACACAGGTATGCTCTCTCCCTTTCTCTCCCTCTCTCTCTTTCTCACTCTCACATACACACACACACACACAGACCACACACACACACACATTTGTTTCACTATATAACGTCTACACCTATATGTACCCATCACAGAAACTTGCAAAACACTAGATTTAAATAAGAACCAGCCTTATTAACTAGTGAGGACCAGTAAAATGTAACAATATCTATTATCATAATACTTGACTATATAATTGTGGACATTTGGCCCTCACAAATGTACTTAAACAATACACACACCAAAAACACAATCATGTCACAATACCTGTGATGTGCTGCTGTTACTACTTCAGTGTGATTTTTGTAAATGTTTCACAACCTGGAAAATTCATTGATATGTATGGGTAGCACCAGACTGACAGAAATTCTCCTCATTGCATGCATGCTCAAATAAGGTTGTCTTTATGATTGTATATATGGAAAAGGACATAATTAGCAACACATCAAATTTTTGATTAAAAAAAAAAAATCAGTAAACTGTGTCACCAGTTAACACGTAAATACTCTGAGCTAAACGAAAAATACTATGGATCCATTTTGTAAAGACAATGAATGCAAGAACTCATTTCAGATCCTTGTATGTATTACATATCAAAAGATATAAACTGTGAAACATGTGAGATTTAAAGTAACTCTGTCAAACTGCATCTGGGATATTTAAAATTGGAAACATACTCACCCGTAGCACTGGGTTTCTACATGTGGTAAGGGATGACTCATTGTTAAGGGACTGATTTATTACCTACGACAAAAATGAGATAACATTTCTAAGATAAATTTATAACTTATTTGTGTGTGTATGTCTTTATGAAGTAATTTTATTGCATTTATAAATTATTAACATTAGCATTGTATTAATTGCATAACAATATGTATGAAACAAGAAGAACAGCATAAATGGGCCTATCAAATAAATAAATAAATAAATAAATAAAAAATCTTACCGTTCTATTTGAAACCTGAGATATTAAGAGATATTAGTCAGAGTTACACTCTATACTTTAACATCAACTAAAAGCATTTAGCCTCATAATAATAATAATAATAATAATAATAATAATAATAATAATAATAATAATAATAATAATAATAGAACTGACATCATCAACAACCACAACAACAAAATAATAATAACAATAATATAATAGTAATTCTAATTAATAATTACCTACCTTTTTTATTTGTAAATACTTGGTTGCCCTTGGTTCAGTGCCATCATCGCTTAGGTATGTTTTGTACTTTCTTTTTGAACGATTCATATTCAGCTGATAACTTACTAATAACAATTTGTAAATTCTTCTTTAATTATCTATGCAAAATAGGCCCAAATTTCCCAGTCAAAGTTTAAATACAAATCATTCAATGAGGAAACATTACGCAATTGGTCACGTTGAGACAGAACAACAAACTAACAATTGTGGGTATTTGAATCCTGGATAAGTCAACATATTTAGGTAAATACTACTATAAGTTTTGATAAAACAATCAATGTAAAAGAAAAAGACGTCAGCACATTCATCAATTTCACGTGAAGTACTTTATTTCTGTGATTTCTGTAAAGTACTTTATTTTGCTGAAACGATTTCGATTTGATTTCCAGTAACGTGGCAAACCAGTAAATTGTTTGGACATAATGAACAAGACTCAGAGGAAAGGAAATGTTTGTCAAATGCTTTAATATAAACTTTTTTGATATTTACACACCCTTCCCCTCCCTCGCATTGTTTCTTTGCATCATGTAAGTCTATGTACCGACTTCAGGTGAACAGTCTTGTCGGAACTTTAAGCTAACATTCAAGAAGTTGGCCACAAACATATTCTACTGAAGTACAGTCGATAACTTAAAATTTAAGAAGTGTATCAAAGTTAGTGCGGAAGTTTATGTTGTGTTTCTGCATTAAAATGTGTGTCCCATCACCTGCAAGGCCTAGGAAATTAGTTTTGCTGCAAAGTAATGCATTCAGGTCTTTTAAGAGAGCAGCCCTAATGGTAATATTTTGGACTGAAAAAAACTGTAATTTTGCATTAATGCAGAAAAAAGTTGTATTATAGGAATGTGTATTTATCTTAAAATGTCAGGATACAGTTTTTCACTCTAACAGACATATTTTGCTTTATCCCTACTTACAAGGAACATACAGATGTGAAATTTCCTGAAATGATAAGTGATTAAATAATGTAAATTGCCCTTTAGCTTCAGTAATCAGAAACTGTGATCCAACCGTGTGATTCCAGTGCATTATGTTTACATGTCAACTGCTTCTAATTAAGGTTCCCTTCAAAACTTCACATATGGAAGCCTCTACCCTCCGAACGAATCCAAAGAAATCAGCAAAGGTATTTGCATGTGTGCATAGAGGTTTTTATATATATATTTATATATATATATATATATATATATATATATATATATATATATATATATATATATAAAACATTACATCTAAAACATTACTTTAAAGCAAGCTGGCATTGCTGAATTGAAAGGATTTGCAAAACTACATTTTCTTAAGTAATCTGAAACTATTACTACAAGTATTACTCTTAGAAGTTCACCCTACTAAATGAGTAGTCAACTAGTAAATCAGATACATTCTTTTCAGCACTTTGTTACATCACAATCATACAGAAATATTTTGTACTCTGACTCAGACTCTGACAGAACAGCCATTGATGCAGAATCCTCTCCCATGCAAGAACCACTAAGAAATGTAAGTATTGCAATAACTAAATAATATAAAAGTAATACTTTTATATTAAAGCAAATGCTGAAACTTGTTATTCTGTGTGGACCAGGAGACAGCCATGGACAGAGCCACTTGGGGACTTTCACACCATCACAGATATGCCATTACATATGTCAGCCCGTGACAGCAAAGAACTAGTGTTTATAATGACCTTAGAAACTACAATGACCTAATAGTTCCTCATGGGTCATTGATTGCTGTTGTAGAAAGGACATTAATCAGCTACAGTTACATTATTTTCTGTTTAGTGTCACCCAAATAAGGATGGGTTCCCTTCTGAGCCTGGTTCCTCTCAAGGTTTCTTCCTTTCCATCCCAGGGAATTTTTCCTTGCCACCGTTGCCACAGGCTTGCTCATTAGGGATAAAATAGTCTAATTATAGAATTTAATAATTTATTCTTATTTCTAGTTAATTAGTTATTTTTTATTTTTTATTAATATTTTTCGTTCTCCCCTCCCCTTTCTCAGTTTTCTTCTTTTGTAAAGCTGCTTTGAGACAATGTTTATTGTAAAAGGTGCTATACAAAATAAATTGAATTGAATTGAATTGAATTATTTTACAGCTTGAGTCAGAAAGCGAGGGTGACAGGTCATCACAGTGCCCAAAACAGAAACCAAGGCTTGATGAAGACATTGCCAGTGCATTGAAAGGTATGTAAGATGAAGTGTAGTTTGTTTTATAGTTGATGAAGCAGATGAGATCAAAACCAATGTAATGTTCACCATCTTTGAATTACTAGATTTGCCAAATGTAGTGAAAACACTGAAGGATATAGTGAAGGCCATGAAGGTGGCTCCAGCCTCATCAAGTGAAGTGCATTATACAGAAGTGATATCACCACAAGCAGAAATGGTATGGATACACATGCACAGATATACTTTGAATGTTAACATTAAAAGTTCACACATTCAGTATGCTTAAATATAAGCAAACTATTAGAGTCGAGTATTAGAATAGAGTTAGTACAAGGGTCCATTAAGTATCCTAAGTTTTAACTGTTCCACAGTTGCATGTTCATTAATTGTTTATAAGTCATTGAACAAGCAAAACATTGTTTAAACACTACACCAAAAAAGATGTAAATTCACTTGAAAAAAAATCTTGGCAAAGTATTTTAATTTTAGTATCCTGAAAAGGCATAATTACTTAATTATATAATTAAGCCTCTGTTCATGTCATTGACGCACACATGCACTTCTGACACAATTTTTTGTTATCTAAATAGATCTCCCTGGGTGGAGAAATAACAATTCCTAAAAGGACATTTGATCGGTTGTCCAGGACAAAAATGTCAGTGTTTACCCAGGAGCTGGCAGTCATTATTTTTGGACGTGAGGTTCTGGCCACATCAAGTCTTACGGGCAAGAAAACCAACTAAACACCACTGGACTCCATCAAAGTTAATGTGGTATGTTGGTATGTTTGTTGTTTTCTTGATTTAAACAGGTTACAGCTTCACTTAAATTGGTGACCTAAAAAATTGTGCTTCATGTCCTTGTACATAAATTAATTCATTTTATTCAAATACAACATGTTTACTCCTTCACTGCCAGTGTTTTTTTTTTTTTTTAAGAAAAAAAAAAAACACTTAACCCCCACCAGAATTTGGTGATTTTCACCTAACTTTCTTGGACCCCAGAATATTTTGTTGTATGAATATCTGCACAAACAATATATCAAAATAAAGTCCAGAGATTTTTATATGGTTGTATATATGCACTGATAAGAACAATCATTATCTCTATTCAGTCCTTAATTTCACATTTATTTTTAGCTTTCAGGGAAATGCCTTTCCAACACATTTTATGTGCAGAACTAGTATGCACTTTTTAAATTTGATTTTGTTCCTGTTTTTATCCAGCATTTTGTGAAGCTATATCAACAATCTGCATAAAAATTGTGTGGATGGTAACTCATCTACTGCTGTTGAACTAAACACAGAACATTACAGGTTTATTTTAGACAATTTAAGTGCTATGAATAAAACAAAAGGAAGAAATATTGCATATATTGCTTCCATATCTCTTTAATTTACAAATGTATGCCTTAGATGAACCAGTGGAGCTTATTAAATCAGATAACAGTGATTATCATAAAATAAAATATATTTTTTGTGTTCACAGATGCTGTGATTGCTCGTTTTCAAGGGACAACTCCATCCCAAGTCAGGGCTCTGCTTAGGCAGAAGTGTAACAATGAGAGCTATGCTAAAAAACATCAGGAAAGTGGTGTGGTTAAAGGTGATGATGAAAATTAATTGACCTTTGTATAACAGACTGAAGAGACCTACCAAAGGGGTAGTTCATTTAAAGTTCATGCAGTTCTTTATGTTATTTGTAATGTTAGTAGTTCTGTCTGATGTTAAAATGTACAATTCATGCTGCAAGTTTACTTTTTTTCAGTTTTTTATTTCTAACAGATTTGTGTAAGTTTGATATACTTTTATACTACTAATTTTACAATATTTAATTCTAAGCTTTTGTTTATCTGTTTGTTTCTTTGTTTTACTACGTTATTTATTTATTATTATTTATTTATTTTTTGAGATATAAAAGTTCATAGTACTTAATGTTACTTTTGCAATAAAATTGTTGGATTCATACTTTTAACTACCAAAATTTGTTTTATTGTCAGTGTAAGCATTGTGGTTTTTGTTTGCAGTGCATTGAATTGAAATAACCATATTTCACATACAATAGAAGTTAAAATAAAGATGTAGTGGGTCTAAAAAATCACTCAAACTTAAGTTGAACTAATTGCATTTAATATAAATTTAACCTGTGATGTTTTTGAAATCAGCTACAAATATTATGCATTTAGGTGGTCTAACATATTACATTCAATTCACACCCAAGTGTATTGTTACCTAACATTAAAGTATATTTTAGTTATTGTTAATTGCTTGTCAGTACATTAAACAGTGCACTTTAAATATATTTTAAAGACATAAGAAGCAATTATGAAATAAATGTACTAATGTCCCAATTAAGTGGTTTAAAAAAAACACTCAAAAGTTCAACTAATTGCATTTAATATAGATTTGAACTGTGATTCATTTGAATTGAATTACAAATAAAATGCACTTAAGAGGTGAAAACATTACATTTAATTCACAGTTATGTGTGTTCTTTTAAAAGTATATTATTTGCACAATAAGTACACTTTAGAAAAGTATACAAAAGTGCACTTACTTTTCATAAGGGAAACCTATAGAGTTTTTTAGTACTTTATCACATCACATTTAGGCATTGGTAATTAGCTGATAGGTTGAATCAGGCGGTAAACTTCTAAAAAGATGTAAAACCCTGATCTGCAGTGACCTTGTAGCTTCAGAGAAAGTTGCTGAGTTTCTCTTGAGCAAGAGTAAGACGGTCCACACTGGTCTGCATGTCAATGCGGCGTCTGCTGATATCCGAGTCTTCACGCAAAGCCTCGGCCACGTTGGCACCGTCCATTAAACCCAACATCTCACTGCACAGCAGCTGAGCAGATTCCTTCAGCATGAAGTATCTGATCAGCATGGGCACCTGATCAGCCAAGCGCTGCGCCACGATCTGTCAAGAAAGGGATAAATCTGTAATTTAAACAATTTCCAGGTTTTAATGTAAATGTTTAATGCATGTGTATTTTTCTGTATATTTTACATTTAGTAGCTCCAGTACAGTAGATCAATTTCACCCCCAAATTATGTACAGCATTAAATTAAATAATTATTCAAACCTTTTATTAATACAATAAGTATTTGTAAAAAGTTTTCTTAAAATAATTGAAAATACTGGAATGTATTAGACAACATATTTGATTTGCATATAACACATTCTCTACAGTTTAAATAATAATAATAATAATAATAATAATAATAATAATAATTATTATTATTATTATTATTATTATTATTATTATTTTGAATGAAGCCAAACTAAAATGTACTTAATTAACCAATTGATTACTAAAATCTACCTCGTAATAAGCCAGCAGCATTTCAGGGTATTTGTTTCTGCTGTCAAACCAAGCAAATTTGTCTTCTAAAGCCTTCTGTCCATCAGGAGCGTGAATATCATTCAAGGTTTTGAAGTAGATGTCATCTTGAGTGTAGACCAGTTGCTCCATCTCAAACTGCTCCCGGATCCTCTCCTCCACCTTGGCTTCCTGCTTTGACTGAATGTTGTCTATCTTGTTCTGGGATGTTGAATTGATTATAATTGATTAATTATACAATGACTGGATTTAACTATTTCCAAAACATTTCCTACTTTTAGGACACAAATGCTTTAAAACTTAAAAAATAACTTAAAATTATTTACCATTGGGGACTTCCGGTTATGGCGTGCTGGTAGGAGGTTGTGCGTATTAGGCTCGCATTTAAATTTCGGAAAGAATCCTTTTAAATTCGACTGTAATCGTTATATTTTTGCTTTAAGACGCTGGGAAAGTTTGACGAGAGGCTATGCCACCCAAAACCCCGAAACCTGGACAGCAATTACTGAAAGTAACGACACATTCTAATTCGGCTAATAATGGGGCTAACACCATCGCCATTGCTAAAACTGTTAAAGCTACAGATGAACAACATGGGCTCGCCATGAATGCGAAACAGCAAAACAGCAAAATATTTATGGCGATTCAGTCATTTAAAGACTATTTTGTTAAAAATTCAACTGACATGTTAGAAGCAATTACTAGCATCAAGGGAGACTTACTGTCACACTCCAAGAGAATTGGGGAGGCCGAGGAGAGAATCTCGAAAACAGAAGAGGATGCTGTAGCACTTCAGGAAAAAGTTAAACAACTAGAGCGAATGGTAAAGTCCCTGAGCAATAAAGTTCAAGATCAGGAGGACAGAGAAAGGCGCTCCAAGGCAGAGAGCTACATTCAAAGGATCCAAGTCACTCCACAATCTCCTTCTGAAATCAAGAGCTGAAGTTTAAACCTTTACGTTTACCTTTTTCTTTTCTTTTCTTTTTCACAGTGTGGATGAAACGTTTTTCATAACCAAAGTCAGGTGTTCTGGCGGGTTTACATGTACATTTCATTTGGGGAAATGTGCAATGGTTGTGTGGGGTGGGGTCTACTCTCAGCATTTTTCTTTCTGTGATTTGTATATTTTTGTGAACTACTGTGAATTGCATCTAGAAGAGCAAAGGCTGAAAATACACCTAATAACATTAACAGAAATGTTTTTTACTGCTTTATGTCTTATAGGTCTGATGTAAAATCTCTAGTTGGAATGTAAGGGGTCTGAATAAATTGGTAAAACTGAAACAAGTACTAGGCAGGATTAAACAGATGAAGTCCAAAATAGTTTTCCTAGGAAAACTATAGTTTTACAGGAAACACACTTGGTAAAAAATGATGTCAACAGAATTAAAACTAGATGGCCAGGACAGGTTTTCTCAGCCAGTTTCACCTCACAGGCTAGAGGAGTGATAATATTAACTCATAATTCAGTCCCCTTTCAGTTAAAGAATGAATATATAGATCCATCTGGAAGGTTTATTATACTTAGTGGCACTATAGTTTCCATCCAGGTTAATTTAGTTTCTGTATATGCTCCTAATGGAGATGATCCCACTTTCTACCAACATCTCTTTCTTACTTTATCAGCCTTCAGTGGACACTACATAATAGGGGGCGATTTTAATTGTGCATTAGATCCAATAAATGATCGCTCGACTGGTACTGATAATACTCACCATCATACAAGAAAGACTATTAACAAATATACGATAGATCTAAATCTAACTGAGATTTGGAGACATTTGAACCCCAACAAAAGAGAGTACTCCTGTTTAACACATACAAAACATACTCCAGGATAGATTTCTTTTTAATCTCAACCAGCTTATTATCCAAAATAATAGAATGTTGGTATGATAGTATATTGATATCCAATCATGCTCCAATATCACTAACTATCCAAATATTTAAGATGCCTTTATCTCCACCCCTTTTTCGATTTCAATCGAAATGGCTTCAACATCCTGAATTTGTGAAATTCCTAGAGGGGAAAATATGTGAATACTTTTCTATAAATACAAATCAGATAAGTTCTTCAGTGAAATGGGAAGCATTCAAAGCTTATATAAGGGGTGAGATCATAAGTTATACTAGGCATAAATCTAAATTACATTATAGACAATTAGACTCTCTTGAAAAAGAAATTAAGAAGTTAGAACGAGAGTTATACCACAATAATAATACTGTAAAACAACAAAAACTGCTTTTATTAAAAACTAAATATAACAAACTAACTACTAATAAAATAGCTACCAGTTTGCTGTGGTTAAAGCAGTCATATTATGATCAGGGAGAAAAGGCTGGAAAACTACTAGCATGGAGAATCAAGAAAATACAGATTAACAGAGCTATTAACTCTGTTATACTGGATACTGGAGAGAGCCTTGTAGACCCAGTTGACATAAATAATGCTTTTACAAATTACTATGAAGATCTTTACAAATCTGGATATCCTGATAATGAAGAAAAACAAAATACTTTTTTAAATCAACTTGAATTTCCATTATTAGCTGAGGACATTAAAATTCATCTTGACAGGAACCTGAGTATTGAAGAACTTAAAGAAGCACTTAATCATATGGATAGTGGCAAAGCTCCTGGGCCAGATGGCTTACCAGTAGAAATTTATAACACATTTTCGGATAAATTATTGCCCCATATGCTTGAAATGTTTAATGAGTCCTATGAAGAAAGAATCCTTCCACAGTCCTTGAGATCAGCAATAATTACCCTTTTGATAAAACCAGGTAAATCTCCAATGGAAATGGCCTCCTATCGCCCCATATCCCTAATGTCATGTGACACTAAAATACTATGTAAGGCTTTGGCAAGGAGGATTGAATTACACATTCCAAGACTAATTGCAAATGATCAGAATGGATTTGTGCTTGGTAGAAAATCATACCATAATACTTGTAGATTATTAAACATATTGTATTCAAAACAAAATGCCAGGGACCATGCAATCCTGTTATTAGATGCTGAAAAGGCTTTTGATAGAATAGAATGGAGGTACCTTTTTGAAACTCTTAAAAGATTTGGTCTTGGAGAGAGATATCTCAAATGGATCCAGTTATTATATACGGATCCAAAAGCTAAAATTTCAACTAACAATCAAATTTCAAAATCTATCAGTCTTTGTAGATCTACACGGCAGGGATGTCCATTGTCCCCTTTATTATTTCTTTTCGCTATTGAACCCCTAGCTATGGCTATTTGTCAGTCCTCTGAGATTTCAGGTATCAGGATAGGGGACATTGAACATTGTCTATCTCTTTTTGCAGATGATATTGTCTTGTTTTTAACAAATATAGGAAATTCTGTGCCAGCTCTTACTCAGCTTCTCAACATTTTCAGAGAATTTTCTGGATATAAAATAAACAACAGAAAAAGTGCCCTGTTATTATTGAATGATCAGGAGAGAAAATACCCCCCAATAAACATGCAGTTCCCCTACACCCCTGAGGGTTTCACTTACCTGGGAATTAAAATAGCTCCCAACATAGATAAGATCATATCCATCAATTATGACCCTATGGTACAAAAAATATCTGAGAGTTTAGAGACATGGAACTCGTTACCCATTTCAATGATTGGACATGTTAACATCATTAAAATGTCAGTCCTGCCAAAGTTTTTGTATCTTTTTCAGTCTATCCCGCTTCTACTTCCAGACACTTTTTTTTCTACACTGAACAAAAACTTTACCAGGTTCATTTGGAACAATAAACGGCCAAGACTCCGTCTTTCTCTTCTATAGCTTCCCTACAACCGTGGCGGGCTTAGACTGCCCAACATGAAACTCTATTACTGGGCAGCTCAACTATGTACAGCTATATATTACTTTTCAAATACAGATATCCCATCCTGGGTAAATATTGAAAGTAATTCATTAAAACTGCCATTACAGCTATACCTTTATTCAGCACAAATTCAAACACTTTCTAACAACACCCAAAATCCCTTTCTTAGGAATACCATTTTAGTTTGGTATCAAGCTCATACCTTTTTAAATGAGTCTCTTAAACTTTCATGTTTCTCACCAATTTGGGGTAACAATGAATTTAAACCAGGAAGAGCCGATATGGGATTCAGGTTTTGGTCAAATAAAGGATTAAATAAAATAAAAGATTTATATAGCGAGGGAATTCTAATGTCTTTTGAACAACTAGCTGACAAATATAACCTCCCTAGAAAACACTTTTATAAATACCTTCAAATTAGGAGTTTTATAAATAAACACATTGTCATCTTCTGAACCCCCATTATCCTCTACTGAAAACTTCACCTTGAACCATTTACATACTAAAGGTCATTTATCAAAGTTTTATAATATACTTCTTACAGGTTCAAAGGAAAACTCCCTTTCATATCTATCTGCATGGAAACATGATCTTCAAACTGATATTTTAGTAGAGGCCTGGGAAGAGACCTGCCTCCTAGCCCAAACTCAAACTATTAATACTAGATTTAGGTTGTTACAATATAAATGGTTATTCAGAACATATATAACTCCAGTAAAACTCAATAAGTTTAACCCCAATATTCCTGATAATTGTGTTAAATGTAATAGTAAAATAGGTACACTGTTTCACTGTATGTGGGAATGTGAGAAAATTAAGAAATTTTGGAAGGAAATCTTGTACCTAACTTCTAGTATCATAGAAAGTGATGCTCCTGTAGATGCTAAATTGTGTATTCTGCATATGTTTCCTGAAAATCTTTTGTTGAATGGAAAGAAGAAAAGGCTTATTAATTTCTGTTTGTTGCAAGCCAAGCATGTTATTGCCACAAAATGGAAAGATACTCAAGGTCCTACTTCAGGTCAATGGATCAGGGAAATGTCTCATAACATGGCTTTGGAAACACTTACTTATCTTGCAAAAGGGAAAATTGAGGACTTCTATGAGATCTGGACACCCTTTGTACAATTTATGACGTCTGTATAAAAACTGAATCATTTCTGTCAGGAGTTTTTTTGTTGTTGCCGAGAGTAGGATGTTGTTGGGTATGTGTGTAGGGGTGGGGGGTGGCTCAGGGGACGGGAGTTTTATTGTGTTTTTCATAAATATAATGTAAAAATCAATAAAATATTTGTGGAAAAAAAATTATTTACCATTGCAACAGACTGGAGGTAAGGGTAGTTGGGAAAGCAGGTTTTGGACACATCTGAAAACTGTTTCTGAATGGTGTCTGAAACACACAAGTTCATACATTATATACAAGCACAGATTTACTACATACATGAATGCTTTGGTTTCTTGTGGGGTTTAAAATCCCATCATTTTTTCTTGTTCACATCAGCAGAGAAAAAAAGAGAGGCTTGTGGTATAATAGTATCAGAAGCTCTGCTTTGTGTCTTTGTGTTTAACCATATGAATGATATAACTCTAATATGAAACTATGACTGTTCTTGGTAGTGAGCTGTTTTGATGTATTGTTACTGGTCTACTAAACTTATTGAAAGTTGAGGAATGGATGTTGTGAAGGTTAACTGGTGGAAGCCTACCTCTGATGACCTTGAGTGTGTCAATGGCTGGTCCTTGTAGCTTGATCACAAGCTTCTGTACCTCCATCTCAAACATCTTGTATTCACAAAAGCCAGGCAACTCTCGTCCTCTGTGCTTCAGGTCATATTCAGCCACCGCTTTCTGGATCGTTTCGTAGACTGTATTGAGTATATAATTTGAACACAAATCATCTTTCCCATCAGTTCCCATAAATAGGCATCATTATAATTAGAGTTGCTACAAGGCTAATTTTATCTGCTCTGCACTAATTACTAGCTGGAATTTGGGGTGTCCAATCTTATCGGAAAGGGCCAGTGTGGGTGCAGGTTTTCATTACAACCAAAAAGAAGCCACACCAGTCTATTCTGGTTATTCATCCCCAGGTCAGGATATTACTACTGCAACTCTCTGCTGGCAGGCCTACCTCTGAATGCAATTAATCCTCTGCAAATGATCCAAACGTCGGCTCGTGCATTTTTTCCCATTGGCGTGCACTGAATGGTTCGCAACATCGCGGCACGCACTTCAGTGTTCGTGACAGCATGGGGCTCAATCACGGACGGAGCACCTATGGGTTCACCACCCTTTGTGCACTCTGGCGCTATATAAACACACTGTCTGTGTGCCTTCCTCGCCAGATGATCTTTCCTGCTTGCTGATGAGTCATCCCACCCTTTGTCTCTGCCGGTCTTTTTCTGTTTTCTCACTTTGCGTTTTGGATTACCCTATTGAGATTTGTAGCCCAGGACTATTCCTTTGCAAGGACCTTTGGCTGCTCGTGTTTCTCCTTTGCTGCACTCCTGTCTCTGTTTATCCTCCCTATATTAAAGACTCTTTACCTAGCTCCTATCACGTCTCGCACATGGGTCCTAAATCCATTCTTCCTGACAGTATCATCTAGCCAGTCATGGACCCATCGGCCATGTCAAACATGCAGAAACTCCTTCTTAACCTGTCGCAAGCACCTCACTTAACCTCACAAGCACTCGAGTGACAGCTCTAGGACCTATCCACTGCTACCGATGAGCTGATCCATCTCTCACTCGTCATCATCATAAACCCTGCAGCCCAAGCACCTTCAATGCCTGCGACACCTACGCCTTCGCCAGCCCCACCTTAAGAATCACATCTGCCTCATCCAGAGCATTTCAGTGGGGAACCTGGACTCTGTCAGCTGTTCCTAATGCAGTGTGCAGTGGTGTTTGAGCTACAGCTTTCTTCATATCCCTCTGAGTGCTCCAAGGTAGCCTATGTCAATTCTCTGCTTCCTGGCAAGCCCAGGCTGTGGGAAGCCGCTGAGTGGGAGCCCCAGAGATCTGTGCAAGGTTTTCAACACCACCATACCCCAGCAAGATGCTGTGCAGATGTTGTTCAACATGAGCCGGGGCAGCCACTCAGTCACAGAGTTCACAGTAGAGTTCTGTACAGCTGCATTCGAGAGTGAGCGGAATGCCACAGCCCTATACGACACATTCTCCATCCTCCCAGCCCATGGAGATTGACCGTTGTTACCTGCCCCCTGCTGAGAAGAAGAGACTCCGACCTAATGGACTTTGTCTATACTGTGGAGAGGCCTCCTGCCTGGTACCATACCCACATGAGGCCGCCTTTACCACTTGATGGCACCCGAAATGGAAGCCATGAACACATACATCTGCGAGTCTCTCACTGCTGGTTATCCTCCGTCCATACTCGTCCCCAGCCGGAGCCGGGTTCTTCATTGTCATGAAGAGGACAGAACTACTACTTTGTCCACATCAGAGAAGGAGATGAGTGGAAGACTGCTTTCAACTCCCCCACAGGACACTATGAATTCCTGGTTATGCCGTTTGGACTCACCAATGAGCCAGCGGTATTCCAGGCACTCGTCAATGTCTTTGTGTATCTGGATGACATACTCATGTTTTCCCACTCCCTGGAGGAACATGTCCATCATGTCTGTTCCGTGCTCCAGCACTTTCTCCAGAACTGTCTGTATGTGAAGGCCGAGAAGTATTAGTTCCATATCTCCAAAACCACCTTCCTGGGGTTCATACTCTCGGCCGGTAGCATACAGATGGACCCTGAGCGGAAAAAGGTGAGGGACTTGCCACGGCCAGAGACCCGTAAGCAGCTACAACAGTTCGTGGGTTAAGCTAACTTCTACCAGAAGTTCATCTGAAGCTACAGCACTGTCACTGCACCCCTACACCAGCTAACATCCACCTTGCGAACATTCGTCTGGACCCCTGAAGCCGAGCAGGTCTTTACTAAACTCAAGGAACTGTTCACCTCTGCCCCCATCCTGACCCTGCCAGATCCCACTCACCAGATTATTGTGGAGGTGGATGCTTTCAACCTGGGCATGGGAGCCGTCCTGTCTCAGAGAAGCCCCAAGGACAACAAGCTTCACCCCTGCACTCTCTACTCATGATGCCTCAGCCCCTCCGAGCAGAACTATACCATCAGCGAATGTGAACTTAGCCTAATAACCTCAACACCTCCTTTCGTTGGTCCATTCCCCATTTCCAAGGTGCTCAACCCTGTGACTGTACGGTTGAAGCTACCCAGGGTCTTGTGCATTCAACATACTTTCCACGTCTCCAGACTTAAGCCTGTCCAAGCATTGTTCTTTCGTTGTGGCACGCACTGCTGGGTTTGCAACATTGCGGCGCTCATTTCTGGTGTGACGGTCATCATGGATGGAGCATTTCTGGGTTCACCACTCTTTAATAAACATGCTGTCAGCCTTTCTCGCCAGATGTTCTCTCTTGCTTTGCTATTGAGTCGTCTTGGCCTTTGTCTCCACCGGTCTTTTTCTGTTGTTGCCTTTCAGCTGGATTTTGGACTGCTTTCTCACTCTGTGTTTTGGATTACTCTATTTGGAGTCTTCCTTTGCAAGAACCTTTGACTGCTCACCTTTGTTTCTCTCCCCTGGTAATTGTTGGCTTGGACTTTACTGTGTTTTATGACATTTTGTTGTATTGCTTCACATTGTTGCTGATTTTGTCCTGGAGTACATTGGGTGAATGTTTTTGGGCTGCACTCCTGTCTCTGTTTATCCTCATTATATTAAAGACTCTTTACCAAGCTCATGTCATGTCTCACACTTGGGTCCTAAATCCGCGTTTCCTGACACCAAAATGCAGCTGAGTGACTTGTTTTCAACCTACCTGTTTTTACACACCACCCCACTGCTGCACTCCCTCCACTGGCTTCCGGTAGCTGCATGCATCAGATTTAAATCACTGATGCTTGCCTACAAAGCCAAAAATGGACGAGCTTCCTCTTACCTCAGAGCTATTATCACTCACACTGCACCATGCTCCCTCCGATCTACTAGCACTGTTCAACTGGTCTCACTATCTCTTATGGTACAGTGTAGGTATACATCAAGACTCTTTTCTGTTCTGGCACTGAGGTGATGGAATGAACTTTCCATCTAGATCAGCTGAGTCACTGGCCGTCTTTAAACTATGAGTGATGACCTTCCTCTTCCTGAAAAACTTATTTTCCCTGTTTGTTTAATGCATTTATAAAAAAGAGCTATAATTCTTAAAAACAGTATTTAGGCTAAAGTAAGTCTGTGAGCTAGTGAACCAGTCTTGACGTATTCATTGATAGAGACTTTAAAGCACTTTTCTACCTCGCTCTGGATAAGGGCGTCTGCCAAATCCTATAAATGTAAAGGTATTGAAAGTTAAGATCAACTGATTAAACAGGTGGAATCAGGTGTTACTCCTGCTTGATTGGTATGAAACCTGCACCCACACTGGTGTGCTTCTAAAGAAAATATATTTTGACTATTGAAAATTACTAAAATGATTTGGTATGGATTCTGCATATGGACTGTATACTCACATAATCCCTTTGTGTTGTCAAGATGGTCTTTCCACTTATTGAATTCAGACCGAAGCATTACAAACAAGTTATCATCATTGACCATATCCCCAGATGCCAAGCAGTTGATCTTATCATTAAATTTCGTCAAGGTCTGAAAGAAAAGGTGAACATGAATATGATTTTTGCAGGCTAGTAAAGGGCTCTGGATTAAAATAAAACAGAATATTACAAACATCAATAAAAAAGAGCTTCCTCTTCTGTGGGTCCAGTGGTGGGCCGGATTCACACTGACTCAGTTCTTTTCTTAAGCTCCACAGCTTCTTCTTGATCTCTTCTGAGATCAGTGGTAAGGATTTCTGAAAATAAAATAACAACAAACAAACAAAGGAAACGACAATAAAAACAGCAAAATTAGATCATAAACCCTACAATTATTGAACAAAAAATTTTGTTACACAACCACTGACTGATATGTCCATTGAAGTTTTCTTGCTTCCAAGTCTACATTTTCTACTAAATTCTTTATAAGCTCAGACCACAGAGTTATGCAGTGTCATGTGTTCATGTGTATCTAACTGAATGTTGTTGCTGAAAAGCAAAGTAAAAGAAAAGAGAAAATAAATTTGTCCACAAGCCTGAATAGCACCATCACGTCTACCTGTTGACGTGAGTTTGGTTCCCCGGTTTGCTTCTTCCAACAGAATTTGAATCTGAGGTCAGTCAAATGGATGGAGGTGGTGCATATCAAAAATATAATCTTAATCTCCTAAAACCATTGAGAAGTATGGTTCCTGGTGAAGGTGGTTCCTGAAAGAGATGAACTGGGACCAGGTGTAAGTCCAAAAAGTGACCCAATTGACCTTGGTCTCCTGTGAAGACCACCTGTCACCATCAAGAGAGCATAGGTTGCTAGGATGCAATGAGAATTTTTGTGGCATTTAACCTCTACATGGGTCATGAGTCTTGAGTCAAGGTTGTGTCCCATACCAGTTACCTGCACATAAAAGCTGTGGTCGAGAGGAACCCAGGTGTGCAATTAGGCATGTGTAAGTATCTGGCCTTCTGCTTGGACCATGGGCAGATGTGCTCCCAAATTTAAAAGACTGCAGTGGGCCTGCCCAACAAAAACCAAAAAGGGGGTGATCCAGTTCATGGGGTTGTTGGCTATTATAGAAGCCACTGCTGACTGGACTCACTAAGAAGGGGATGTCAGATCTGGTCTAGTAGATAGAGATGTTCACTTGAGCTTTCTGCCAGGTAAAAATGGTTTTGTGTGGGGGTTCTGCAGGATAAAGGGCTGGGGGCTATTTTGTCCCAGGTGGTGGAGGGGGAGGAGGGCCCCATATGATCAAGAAAGAGTGTCTTATGATCAAGTGGGTTGTCCTCACCCTCCAATACTACCTGCTGGAGTGCTGTTTTACCCTCTGTTCCAGTCAAGGCCTTCTCCAGTGGCTACACCATGTAAAGGATGCTAACATTCAAATTTGAGGTGGTCTACAGACTGTGGGCACAGATGGTGATGGCAGATCACCTCTTCTGCCTAAAAGGGCAGTCGTGTGGTGGTATGTGGCAGCATGGACGTTGTCCAACACCAGTTGTGGACGGATAGAAGGTTCTCCAAACCAGCAGTGATGATTCTCAGCTATGTGTTTCTGTGTGTATAATTCAGACCCCAGTGACAGAGAACAGAGAGAGACAGAGAAAGGGAGTGCTGAGCAGCAAAGAGCCATATGTATGAAAAGTGTTTGAAAAGTGAAAGTAAAGAAAAAGGTAAATAAAGAATCCATTTGAGTTGTCCCAAGACTGCCTTCTGTCTCCTTATTCCTCACCCACTATAGTCATACATGTATCATCCATTTTTTTTTTCTTTTACAAAAATAATAAATAATAGTATAAAGAGTAAATAGAGTGGAAACATACTTTAATGTGATCAACCAGGTCGTGAGTCAGTTTGGTGGCAAGGCACTGAACAGTTGCTTTCTCCTCATGCCAAAGGCAGCTGGCAATAAGACAATTGCATTAAATTACCAGTTATTACTAGTGGGTTATCACATAGATCAGAAATAACAAATGTATTTCATACCTGAAATATTCATGACGTCTGAAGAATTCCCTCTCTAATCGAGTGGCCTCAGTCAGAGAGATCTTTTCATTAATTTGCTTTTGGCCACGGCACTTAACAATGATATAGCCTTTACTTAAGGGAATGACCTGATTTCGGACTATATCCAAAATGTTTTTTTCTGTTCCCTTGTCTATGAGGTCTGGCTTTGTAAGAATAGCTGTAAGAATACAAAAAAAGTATAATAATAAAAATAATAATAATAATAATAATAATAAATATAGTTGCAAACAACGATGATTGGGCCCAAGCAACAACGCCATTGGACAAGACAAAGTGGGCACAGTGGGTACATGCATTTAAAAGGGAAATACCAAAAGGACAAGAGTGACAATTTGGGTGTAATGAAAGTTATCACAGCAATGTCCACTGATGGCAAAAAGACAACTGCCTCTCCATCTAAACTATATAAGGAAAAAAGTGACAGTTTGGGTGTAATGAAACAGATCATAGCAATGTCCAGTGATGTCAAAAGGGACAATGACTCTGCCTCTAAATTATATCACTATAACAGTTTATATATACACAGCATCTCACAAAAGTGAGTACACCCATCACATTTTTGTAAATATTTTATTATATCTGTTCATGTGACAACACTGAAGACATGACACTCTGCTACAATGTAAAGTAGTGAGTGTACAGCCTGTATAACAGTGTAAATTTGCTCTCCCCTCAAAATAACTTAACACACAGCCATTGATGTCTAAACCGTTGGCAACAAAAGTGAGTACACCCCAAAGTGGGAATGTCCAAATTGGGCCCAATTAGCCATTTACCCTCCCCAATGTCATGTGACTTGTTAGTGTTATAATGTCTCAGGTGTGAATGGGGAGCAGGTGTGTTAAATTTGGTGTTATTGCTCTCACACTCTCTCATACTGGTCACTGGAAGTTCAACATGGCACCTCATGGCAAAGAACTCTCTGAGGATCTGAAAAAAAAATTGTTGCTCTACATAATGATGGCCTAAGCTATAAGAAGATTGCCAAGACCCTGAAACTGAGCTGCAGCACGGTGGGCAAGACCATACAGCAGTTTTACAGGACAGGTTCCACTCAGAACAGGCCTCGCCATGGTCCACCAAAGAAGTTGAGTGCACATGCTCAGCATCATATCCAGAGGTTGTCTTTGGGAAATAGATGCCAGCATTGCTGCAGAGGTTGAAGGGGTGGGCGGACAGCCTGTCAGTGCTCAGACCATATGCCGCACACTGCATCAAATTGGTCTGCATGGCTGTCGTCCCAGAAGGAAGCCTCTACTAAAGATGATGCACAAGAAAGCCCGCATACAGTTTGCTGAAGACAAGCAGACTAAGGACATGTCCTGTGGTCCAATGAGACCAAGATAAACTTATTTGGTTCAGATGGTGTCAAGCATGTGTGGTAGCAACCAGATGAGGAGTACAAAGACAAGTGTGTCTTGCCTACAGTCAAGCATGGTGGTGGGAGTGTCATGGTCTGTGCCTGCATGAGTGCTGCCAGCACTGGGGAGCTACAGTTCATTGAGGGAACCATGAATGCCAACATGTACTGTGATGTACTGAAGCAGAGCATGATCCCCTCCCTTCGGAGACTGGGCCACAGGGCAGTATTCCAACATGATAACGACCCCAAACACACCTCCAAGATGACCACTGCCTTGCTAAAGAAGCTGAGGGTAAAGGTGATGGACTAGCCAAGCATGTCTCCAGACCTAAACCCTATTTAGCATCTGTGGGGCATCCTCAAATGGAAGGTGGGGGAGTGCAAGGTCTCTAACATCCACCAGCTCTGTGATGTCATGGAGGAGTGGAAGAGGACTCCAGTGGCAACCTGTGAAGCTCTGGTGAACTCCATGCCCAAGAGGGTTAAGGCAGTGCTGGAAAATAATGGTGGCCACACAAAATATTGAAACCTTGGGTCCAATTTGGACATTTCCACTTTGGGGTGTACTCACTTTTGTTGCCAACAGTTTAGACATCAATGGCTGTGTGTTAAGTTATTTTGAGGGGAGAGCAAATTTACACTGTTATACAGGCTGTACACTCACTACTTTACATTGTAGCAGAGTGTCATTTCTTCAGTCTTGTCACATGAAACGATATAATAAAATATTTACAAAAATGTGAGGGGTGTACTCACATTTGTGAGATACTGTATGTATATAAAGTCGCCCAGATATACACATGTATACACATTTCAGGAAAAGAAAAATTTATATTAATTTTTTATTACTAAATTTATTGCTATACGTTATAGATTATATATATATATATATATATATATATATATATATATATATATATATATATATATATATATATTATACTAATTAATTTAATTATAAATTATAAATTAATAAATTATACTAATATAATTTACATCACACTATTTTTCTTTTCCTGAAGTGTATATGCATTTTTGGTTGACTCTGTATATATAAATTGTGAAAATGAAGCCATATTTAAAAAAAAAATAAATAAATAAAGGGGAAAGAGCCTCTAGTGGACATAGTCTAGTACTGCAGGAGTCAGGTCAAAGCCATGTCTAGTCAATAGACTGATAAATGTAAAAATTTGTTGTGAGCCGTTATGAGCTGTGCAGCTATATTTCTGACAAAGTTCCAGGGGGCGCTGCGACAGCCCTGTGCCACACCCGGGGACCAGTCCCACTGGCTTTTCTCATAAACATTTGCACTTTCCATGTGAAATATTTTGGAACATTAGGCCTTTCCACTCGTAAGATATGACAAGATTCATTTTCTTCCATTATGTTCCCATGTATATCGTCGCCATAGTAACAATTTAAAGTATCAAAAATTCCTTCACTGTTTCACATCAGCCATGTCTTGACATTATTCTGACTGATTTTGACCCAAATCAGGTGAAAGTAAGGGACAAAATATTAGAGATTTCAAATAGTCACACACTTCCTGCTGCCATTTGGTGGCGCTATGACCAAGACTCACAGTTGTCATATCCACGTGATCAGCTTTCAATGCTTAACATAATTCTCAGGTTTCTTGCAGATCACTTAATGTACACAGACGTTATTAGCCACTTCCTCTTTCGTTTTATTCGCCATAAGTTTAAGGGTTCCTCGCAGCTGAATTGTTTGAGATATCAAAAATCCCTTCACAATTATGCATTATCAATGTCTTGGGATCATTTTAGTCTGGGTTTGGTGGCAGTTGTATCAATTCCCTAGGAGGAGTATTTCAAATTCCATTGGGTGTGTTTTGCAAACAACTCAAAATAACTGACTTCCTGTGAATTAGACTTAATGACATGCAATGAGAAAGTTGTTCAACTCAGTGAGATCTAAGTGTGTACCAAGTTTTACATGGATATGTGCAAGTGTGTATCAGCTATGTAGCAAGATTTTTCAGGGGGCGCTGCGACGGGTGTGTGCCACGCCCACGGCTGAGCCACAGTGACGTCCTAATTCCAACCTGTCTGCTGATTTTCATGAGTTTTTGTGCATGTTAAGACCCCCAAAAGTGCCCAGATGTTTGAAAAAAAATAATAATAATAATTATTCTTAGAACAACAAGAAGTCCCTTCACACTGCTAGTGCTTGGGCCCTAAATATGGTTGCAAGCAACGATGATCGGGCCCAAGCAACAGCGCCATCACCACCCAGGCGCACGAGACACAGTGGGTACAGTGGGTACCATGCATTTAAAGGGGAAATAACAAAAGGGCAAAAGTGATAATTTGGGTCTAACGAAACTGATAAAAGCAATGTACACTGATGGCAAAAAGAAAACTGCCTCTCCCTCTAAACTGTATAAGGACAAAAGTGACAGTTTGGGTGTAATGAAACATATCATAGCAATGTCCAGTTATGTCCAAAGGGACAGTGACTCTCCCTCTAATCTACAGTATCTTACAAAAGTGATTACACCCCTCACATTTCAGGAACCATTTTATTATATGTTCTCAAGGGACAATACTATAGAAATGAAAATTGGATATACTTTAGAGTAGTCAATGTGCAGCTTGTATAGCATTCCAATTTTACTGTCCTTTAACAGTAATTCAACATGAAGACTTTATTGTCTAAATAACTGGCAATGAAAATGAGTACACCCTAAGTGAACATCTCAAAACTGTGTCCAAAGTGTCAATATTTTGTGTGAGCACCATTGTTAGCTAGCACAGCCTCAATCCTCCTGGCCATGGAATTCACCAGAACTGCACATGTTGTTGCTGGGATCCTCTTCTACTCCTCCATAATGATATCACGGTGCTGCTGGATGTTAGACACATGGCACTTCTCCCCCTTCTGTGTGAGGATGCCCCACAGGTGCTCAATAGGGTTCAGGTCTGGAGACAGACTTGGCCACTTCATCACCTTCACCTTCAGCTTCCTCAGCAAAGCATTTGTCATCTTGGCGGTGTGTTTGGGGTCATTATCATGTTGGAAAATTGCCGTTTGGCCCAGTTTTTGTAGGGAGGGCATCAGGTTCTGCTTAAGAATGCTGGAATCCATGTCTCCCTCAATGAACCCCCCAGTACCAGCAGCATGCATGCAGCTCCAGACCATGATGCTACCATCACCATGCTTAACTGTAGGCAAGAGACAATTTTCTTGGTACTCCTCACCAGGGCATCACGACACATGCTGGACACCATCTGACCCCAACAAGTTTATCTTAGTCTCATCAGACCACGGGACATGGTTACAGTAATTCATGCTCTTGGACAAGTTGTCTTCAGCAAACTGTTTGTGGGCTTTCTTGTGAACCAGCTTCAGAAGAGGCTTCCTTCTGGGATGACAGCCATGCAACCCAACTTGGTGCAGTGTGCGACGTATGGCCTGAGCACTGACAAGCTATCCACCCACTTCTGCAACCTCTAAAGCAATGCTGGCAGCACTCATGCGTCTGTTTTTCAAAGGCAGCTTCTGCCCCTGACACATAGCACAAGGACTCAACTTTTTTGATTGACCCTTGCGAGGTCTGTTCCGAGTGGAACCTGTCTTGGAAAACCCTCTGTATGACCCTGGCCACTGTACTGTAACTCAGTTTCACGGTGTTACCGATCTTATTGCAGCCTAATCCATCCATGTGGACAGTAACAATTCTAATTCTCATATCCTCTGAGAGTTCTTTACCATGAGATGCCATGTTGATCATCCAGTGGTCAGTATGAGTGAATTGTACTCAAAGCACCAAATTTTAAATACTCTATAAGATACACAAATTTGTATGGTCCTTTCAAGCTGACAAACACATGAACATGATAAATAGGGCATGTGACTTTGCACGGTTAAACGATATACAGCTTTTATCACTTAGGGTGTACTCACTTTTGTTGCCAGCTATTTTGACAATAATGGCTGTATGTTGAGTTGTTTTCAGAGGACAGTAAATCTATACTGCTATACAAGCAGCACATTGACTACTCTAAAATATATCCAAGTTTCCTTTTCATAGTATTGTCCCTTGAGAAGACATATTAAAATGTTTGCTGTAATTAGAGGGGTGTACTCACTTTTGTGAGTTAATCTAGCCATGGGGGTCACAGTCCAGTGACTTCCGTGCCAGTCCCAAGCCCAGATAAATAGAGAGGGTTGCGTCAGGAAGGGCATCCGGCGTAAAACATTGCCAAATTTAACCATGCGAATCGTCAGTACTTTAAATTTCATACCGGATCGGTCGAGGCCCGGGTTAACAACGACCGCCATCGGCGCCATTGACCTACAGGGTGCTGGTGGAAATTGGGCTACTGTTGGTCGAAGAAGTAGAGGAGGGAGGAGAGTGCATAGACCGAGAGAGAAGAGGAAAGGTAAGAGTGTAGGACTGAGAATAGGAACTCTGAATGTTGGTACTATGACAGGGAAAGGTAGAGAGCTGGCTGATATGATGGAGAGAAGGAAGGTGGATATATTGTGTGTACAGGAGACCAGGTGGAAGGGTAGCAAGGCTCGTAGTATAGGAGCAGGATTCAAGCTGTTTTATTATGGTGTGGATAGTAAGAGAAATGGGGTAGGTGTGGTCCTGAAGGAGGAGTTTGTGAGGAGTGTTCTGGAGGTGATGAGAGTGTCAGACAGGGTGATGAGTCTGAAGTTGGAGATTGAAGGGGTGATGTTGAATGTTGTTAGTGGTTATGCCCCACAGGTAGGTTGTGAGTTAGAGGGGAAAGAGAGATTCTGGAGTGAATTAGATGAGGTGATAGAGAGTATTCCAACAGGTGAGAGAGTGGTGATAGGAGCAGATTTTAATGGACATGTTGAGGGGAACACAGGTGATGAGGAGGTGATGGGCAAGTTTGGAGTTAAGGAAAGGAACCTTGAAAGACAGATGGTAGTGGACTTTGCTACAAGGATGGACAGGGCTGTGGTTAACACATATATTTCAGAAGAGGGAGGAGCATAGAGTGACTTACAAGAGTGGAGGTAGGAGCACACAAGTAGACTACATCCTATGTAGAAGAGGCAATCTGAAAGAGATTCGTGACTGTAAAGTGGTAGTGGGAGAGAGTGTAGCCAGACAGCATATGATGTGTGGTGTGTAGGATGAATTTGATGGTCTGTAGAGGTGAAAGATAGAGATGGAGAAGAAAACCAAGTGGTGGAAGCTGTAAAAGGAGGAATGTTGTGAGGAATTTAGACAGAAGTTGAGGCAGGCTCTGGGTGGTCAGGTAGTGCTGCCAGATGACTGGGAAACTACAGCAGAAGTGATCAGGGAGGCAGGAAGAAAGGTGCTGGGTGTGTCATCTGGAAGGAGGAAAGAAGATAAGGCGACTTGTTGGGGGAATGAGGAAGTTCAGGATAGTATTCAAAGAAAGAGGTTAGCCAAGAAGAAGTGGGACATGGACAGGACTGAAGAGAATAGACAGGAATACAAGGAGTTACAGCACAGAGTGAAGAGGGAGGTGTCTAAGGCCAAGCAGAAGGTGTATGATGAGTTGTACAGGTTAGCTAGGCAGAGGGATCGAGATGGGAAGGATGTGCGGCAAGTTAGAGTTATTAAGGATAGAGATGGAAAAGTGCTCACAAGTGAGGAGAGTGTACGGAGGAGATGGAAGGAGTACTTTGAAGAGCTGATGAATGAGGAATATGAGAGGGAAAAAAGAGTAGAAGGGGTGAACTCTGTGGAACAGAAAGTAGATAAGATTAGAAAGGATGAAGTCAGGAAGGTTTTGAAGAGGATGAAAAGTGGAAAGGCAGTTGGTCCTGACGACATCCCGGTGGAGGTCTGGAAGTGTCTAGGAGAGGCAGAAGTGGAATTTTTAACTAGTCTGTTTAACAGGGTTTTAGAGAGTGAGAAGATGCCTGAGGAATGAAGTGTATTAGTGCCTATCTTTAAGAATAAGGGTGACGTGCAGAGTTGCAGCAACTATAGGGGGATAAAGTTGATGAGCCATACAATGAAGCTATGGGAAAGAGTAGTGGAAGCTAGGTTAAGGAAGGTAGTGGAAATTTGTGAGCAGCAGTATGGCTTCATGCCCAGAAAGAGCACAACAGATACAATTTTTGCTCTGAGAATGTTGATGGAGAAGTATAGGGATGGTCAGAGAGAGTTGCACTGTGTTTTTGTAGACTTGGAGAAAGCGTATGACAGGGTGCCAAGAGAAGAGCTGTGGTACTGTATGAGGAAGTCAGGAGTAGCAGAGAAGTATGTCAGAGTGGTGCAGGACATGTATGAGAGGAGCAGGACAGTGGTGAGGTGTGCTGTAGGTCAGACAGAGGAGTTCAAAGTGGAGGTGGGACTGCATCAGGGATCGGCTCTGAGCCCCTTCCTGTTTGCTATGGTGATGGACCAGGTGTCAGAGGAGGTCAGGCAGGAGTCTCCTTGGACAATGATGTTTGCAGATGACATTGTGATCTGTAGTGAGAGCAGAGAGCAGGTGGAAGAAAACCTGAAGAGGTGGAGGTTTGCACTGCAGAGAAGAAGAATGAAAGTCAGTCAGAGTAAGACTGAGTACATGTGTGTGAATGACAGGGAGGGAAGTGGAACAGTAAGATTACAGGGTGAAGAGGTGAAGAAGGTACAGGAGTTTAAGTACTTGGGGTCAACAGTCCAGAGTAATGGAGAGTGTGGGAAAGAGGTAAAGAAGCGAGTGCAGGCAGGTTGGAATGGGTGGAGAAAGGTGTCGGGAGTTCTGTGTGATAGAAAAATTTCAGCAAGAATCAAGGGGAAGGTGTACAGGACAGTGGTGAGACCGGCCATGCTGTATGGTTTAGAGACAGTATCACTGAGACAGAGACAGGAGTCAGAGCTGGAGGTAGCAGAGCTAAAGATGTTGAGGTTCTCTTTGGGAGTGACACGGTTGGACAGGATTAGGAACGAGTACATCAGAGGGACAGCTCATGTTGGACGATTGGGGGACAAAGTTAGAGTAAGATGGTTTGGACATGTCCAGAGGAGGGAGAGTGGCTATACTGGTAGGTGAATGTTGAACATGGAGCTGCCAGGCAGGAGGAAAAGAGGAAGGCCATGGATGTAATAAATGAGGATATGAAGCTAGTGGGTGTAAGTGTTGAGGATTAAGAAGATAGGGATAGGTGGAGAGAGATGAGTCGCTGTGGCGACCCCTGAAGGGAAAAGCCGAAAGAAGAAGAAGAAGAAGAAGAGTTACTGTATATTACTATATCAGTTTATATACATACATATACATACACTATATTGCCAAAAGTATTCGCTCACCTGCCTTGACTGGCATATGAACTTAAGTGACATCCCATTCCTAATCCATAGGGTTCAATATGACGTCGGTCCACCCTTTGCAGCTATAACAGCTTCAACTCTTCTGGGAAGGCTGTCCACAAGGTTTAGGAGTGTGTTTATGGGAATTTTTGACCATTCTTCCAGAAGCGCATTTGTGAGGTCACACACTGATGTTGGACGAGAAGGCCTGGCTCTCAGTCTCCGCTCTAATTCATCCCAAAGGTGTTCTATCGGGTTGAGGTCAGGACTCTGTGCAGGCCAGTCAAGTTCATCCACACCAGACTCTTTCATCCATGTCTTTATGGACCTTGCTTTGTGCACTGGTGCACAGTCATGTTGGAAGAGGAAGGGGCCAGCTCCAAACTGTTCCCACAAAGTTGGGAGCATGGAATTGTCCAAAATGTCTTGGTATGCTGAAGCAGAGTTCCTTTCACTGGAACTAAGAGGCCAAGCCCAGCTCCTGAAAAACAACCCCACACCGTAATCCCCTCTCCACCAAACTTTACACTTGGCACAATGCAGTCAGACAAGTACTGTTCTCCTGGCAACCGCCAAACCCAGACTCGTCCATCAGATTGCCAGATGGAGAAGCGTGATTCGTCACTCCAAAGAACGCGTCTCCACTGCTCTAGAGTCCAGTGGCGGCGTGCTTTACACCACTGCATCCGACGCTTTGCATTGCACTTGGTGAGGTATGGCTTGGATGCAGCTGCTCGGCCATGGAAACCCATTCCATGAAGCTCTCTGCGCACTGTTCTTGAGCTAATCTGAAGGCCACATGAAGTTTGGAGGTCTGTAGCGATTGACTCTGCAGAAAGTTGGCGACCTCTTCGCACTATGCGCCTGAGCATCCGCTGACCCCGCTCCGTCAGTTTACGTGGCCTACCGCTTCGTGGCTGAGTTGCTGTCGTTCCCAAACACTTCCACGTTCTTATAATACAGCTGACAGTTGACTGTGGAATATTTAGGAGCGAGGAAATTTCACGACTGGATTTGTTGCACAGGTGGCATCCTATCACAGTTCCACGCTGGAATTCACTGAGCTCCTGAGAGCGACCCATTCTTTCACAAATGTTTGTAAAAACAGTCTGCATGCCTAGGTGCTTGATTTTATACACCTGTGGCCATGGAAGTGGTTGGAACACCTGATTCTGATTATTTGGATGGGTGAGCGAATACTTTTGGCAATATAGTGTATATAGATATATATATATATATATATATATACATATACATATATATACACATATTATATACACATATATATATATATATATGAGAGAGAGAGAGAGAGAGAGAGAGAGAGAGAGAGTCACCCAGAAAAATGTATACACATTTCAGGAAAAGAAAAATTTGTAGAATAATTTAATTACTAATTTTATTGCTATATGTTATATATTGATATAAATGATGATATTATGATAATAATATGTTAATTTTAATAATATTATACTAATATAATATAGATCATACTATTTTTCTTTTCTTGAAGTGTATATAAATTTTTTGGCTGACTCTGTATATATAAATTGTATAATAATAAAAAAAAAATAAAAAAAATAAAAAAAAATCCTTAGAAAAACAAGAGGGCCCTTCACACTGCTTGTGCTTGGGCCCTTATAATCCTTAGAAGAACAAGAGGTCTCTTCACACTGCTAGTGCTTGGGCCCTAATAATAATAATAATATGTTACTGTTTCTTTTAATGAACTTTGTTGATACTTTACCCAGAGTCCTTTTTCCTTCAGGATCCACTTCCTCTGCCATTTTCAGAGCTTCTGTTGTTGCTATGTCAACATTACATGGTACTACGACCAAATTTATAGTTTGATCCTTCTCTATGTATTTCCTAATGAGCTTCTTAATCTAGACAAAAATAAGACAAGCAATGTTACAATTCAACTAAAGGCCTTAACCTGATAAGCAAAAAGATCAAGTTACAGTTTACACTGACTTGTTGTCCAATGTCTCCAGGTTGACCTTTTACAGGAACTCTGGCAATCCCAGGGAGATCGATCAGTGTGAGGTCACATACATCAGGAGCCATGATCTCCAGAGTGATGAGTTCATCACAAATTCCAACTCCTTCTCCAGCCAGCTCATTCTGGGCTGTTACAGAGATGGAGTAAGCATTATAAAAAAAAATTAACATATCTTGTTTTAACATATAAGTGTTACAAGACAAGACTGTTAAATAGTTAAATAGAAAATTATACAGAATTATATACATAGTAAATTTAGAGTAAAAACTTTTTGGATGATTTAATTTTTTTTAATCTAATGACAGAAACCTGAAATTCTAAAGCAGAATCTGAAAGCAAGAACCTGACAGCAAGGTTACCATTTCAGAACCATAAGAAAGGAATTTTATATATTTGTATATTTGTTCCGTTTTTTCACAAATGTTACTAACCTTTCTTAACATAACCCTCAACCAGTGATGGGTCATTAAACTTTTCTGTGAACTGTCCTTTGTAAGATATTACAGCTTGCCATTGAACACCACATTTTATCTTCCTCAGCCTTAGCTCCAGTGGACATCTTGTCACAATACCTAAAGTTGAAAAAGCACATTATACATCAGCTTTTTCCTGCATCTATTAATATCAAACAGAGAAACATCACTTACAGTGTGTGTGTGTGTGTAAAAAGAAGTGAAATTTTTGAATTTGAATTGAATTGTTGGAAATAAATAGTCAAATTCCAACATAAAAGTGGTAATATATGCAATGTGTTATATTTATTACTCTGTAAGAGAAATAAGAAATCACTCACCACTCCCTCTGGGCAGTGCCACCCCAGATAGTGCTTCTAACACAGAACTTTTTCCAGAACTCTGATCTCCAATTACAGCTATAGTTGGCAAAGCCAAATCTTTGTCAATACCAATCAGCCTAAAAGAGTCAATCAGATCGATATAAGGACGAACTCTCTCCTCTAAATGGCTGTGGAAAACTCCTTCCATTGGCTTACTGTGAAGTAAAAGGCATTAAGTTTCACATTTGACAGTCACACAAGCTGATGATTGTTTGATCCCATTAAATTTATACTGAACTGTTCTGACCATCATAAGTGAAATTTTCATAATTATCTTGTTTACTCCCCATCGTCTAGGAAACAAATTCCAAAAGTTTTTTTTTTTACAAGAAGAACTATTTAATTTACTCTCACATCATAGAAATGAAGGCATTTCGCTTACCTAGCTGAGTACAGCAACTTGATTTCACAAGGGATGTGAATAAACTGAAAGTGACACTTGTGACTCTATTTATACACACACACACACACACACACACACACAAACACACACACTATAGGCCATACCTCTACCATGGATGTGGATGAAGAACTGTGTGACATAGTGAATGTATGTAAGTCAAAGAACCATACCACAATGTCTTGTTTAATATCACTTTATTTATTGATTTATTTTCATTTTTTCAGTCACATGGAAGGTGCACATTCCAGTGTGACTTATGTTTATTATTTTGGTGTTTTTGGATTGTAAAGAAGAAAGGGTAAATGAAGAGATGATTTGTTTGATAATGATGATTTTCTTTGCCTTACCTTTCCCTCTAGGGCTTCCTAGTAGGAGGGGCCGGCCCACAAACAGGAAGCTATATATGTATATTTCCATCCACAGGAGGGGAGGGGTGACTTAGTGTTGTCATTGGGCTATTTGAATTTGTGGGGAGGGACTACACAGGGTTTTTTTAAAATATAGTGTCGTTATTGGGCTATTTGAATTTAAGGGGAGGGGAGTCTTTTGTGTGAGTTCTCTCCTCATTTTGTTTGTCTGTATTTTGTTTTTCCCTTTGTTATTTGTTGTTTGGAATTTACATTGGAGGACTCCTGTTCCATTGTTTGGTGCATGACCTGAAAAGATAATTAAAATAACCTCTAGAGGCTTCTGTTTTGTGTTTGTTTTGCTGCCTACTTTGCCACAGTCAAGAAGACCTTACAACAAACTAAAAAAAAATTGTACAAGAAATAAAAAACCTAATGTAAAACAACTAAACGTGTGGGTTTTCCCATGATCCCTGTTTGGACTTTCCATGTTTTTATTAGGCTTCCTTATTTGTCACTTAAATCCCATAGTTTCCAGATTTTGTAACACTACAAAATAGAAAAAAGTAATTTTACAAGGCATAATGTGTGTTTTGATAGGATCTGACATTAAATCCAAAAGCCTTCAGAGTCTCTACAGCTGGTAATCTGCAGTTTACTAAGTGTAGTTACTGAATGTTATCAGCTCTCCCCCACCGAGTCCCTCACAGTGTTTCAACCATGCAGGTACTTTATCTCTGACTTCATTTAAGAAAATAGTATGAAAGAACTGTTGGAACGCAGAGATTTCTCTGATCAGACACATCACATGGTGGTCCAGGGCCTTCTCCAATTACCTTTTACTTTTTTATTTACTTGCAAAAGCTAAACAACCTGATAAACAATAAAGACTCTTCCAATGAATCTTATCCATGTAAAACTTGGTTCACACTTAGATCTCATTGAGCTGAACAACTTTCACATTGCATGTCATTAAGTCTAATCTACAGGAAGTGAGTTATTTTGAGTTGTTTGCAAAACACACCCAATGGAACTTTTGATATCTCAAATATCTCAAAGCTGTGAGGAGATCTTAAACTTATGGCGAATAAAACAAAACAGGAAGTGGCTAATAACTTCTGTGTACATTAATTGATCTACATGAAACTTTAGGATTATGTTAAGCATAGAAAGCTGATCACATGGATATGACAACTATGAGTCTCTGTCATAGCGCCACCAACTGGCACCAGGAAATGTGTCACTTTTTGAAATCTCTAATATTTTGTCCCTTACTTTCACCTGATTTGGTTCAAAATCAGTCAGAATAATGTCAAGACAGGGCTGATTTGAAGCTGTGAAGGAATTTTTGATACCTTGAATCGTGTTACTATTGCGATGATTTACATAAGAACATAATAGAAGAAAATGAATGTTCTCATATCTTATGAGTGGAAAGGCCTAATGTTCCAAAATATTTCACATAGAGAGTGTAAATGTTTATGAGAAAGGCCAGTGTGGCTGGTCCCCGGGTGTGGCACAGGGCTGTCACAGTGCCCCCTTTGTCAGAAATATAGCTGCACAGCTCATATTCACTTGCACGTATATGCATGAGAGCCGGTATACATTTAGATCTCATTCAGCTAAATGATGTTAATCCACCTGTCATGGGATCTGCTTAACAGGAAGTCAGTTATTTTGGGATGTTTGAAAAATGTACCCATTAGAATTTGATATACCCCTCCTAGGGGATTTATATGATTTTGATCAAACATGGTCCAATATGATCTGAAGACATTGAGGATCTAAAATTGTGAAGTGATTCTTGATATCTCAAACGGTTCAGCCGTGAGGTGCCCTTAAACTTTCCCTGTATTGATTACAGAAAACTAAATTCCCAAATGGTAAAGTTCGCTTACCCCCTTCCTCTAGTCCCTGCGGCACTCGAGGAACTCCAGGGGGCTCGCATTTTCACCAAGCTTGACTTATGGAGCACATACAACTTAATCCGAATCTGCTGTCATGATGAGTGGAAGACTGCTTTCATCACGCCTGCCGGACATTACGAATATAGAGTTATGCCCTATGGTCTTGCTAATGCACCCTCTGTATTCCAAAATTTTATGAATGAGATTCTGCGAGACATGCTTCATCGGTTAGTGATGGTTTATATCGATGACATTTTGATCTATTCCTCCAACCGAACCGAGCATGTCCGTCATGTTCGGCAGGTGCTAGCTCGTCTTCGCCGTCACCACCTCTATCTCAAGCTGGAGAAGTGCGAGTTTCACCGGCCCATAATACACTTTCTGGGGTACATCATCTCTGCCAAAGGGATTCAGATGGACCAAGCTAAGGTCAAGGTGGTAAAGGACTGGCCACTACCGCAAACGATTAAAGAGCTACCGGAGGGCAAGCTCGTTCCACTTCTAATTCCACATCGGCCCTGGTCACATGTGGGAATTGACTTCGTCACTGACTTGCCCCCCTCCGAGGGGTATACCACCATTCTCGTTGTGGTAGACCGGTTCTCCAAGGCGTGCAAACTACTCCCGCTCCGTGGCCTACCCACCACCTGGGAAACAGCGGAAGCCCTCTTCCACCAGATCTTCCAGCATCCCGGAAGACATCGTATCCAATAGAGGGCCCCAATTCATATCTAAGGTATGGCGAGCTTTCTTCAGAAAATTAAATGTATCTGTAAGTCTCTCTTCCGGTTACCATCCACAGACTAATGGCCAGACCGAGCGAAAAGTGCAGGAGATTGGACGTTATCTGCGCGCCTACTGCCGAGACCACCAGGAGGAGTGGAGCCAATACCTGCCCTGGGCCGAGTACGCGCAGAATTCACTCCGCCAAGAAGCCACAGGGCTCACATCGTTCCAGTGCGTACTCGGTTATCAGCCACCTCTGTTCCTGTGGTCAGGAGAACCGTCAGAAATCCCTGCTGTGGACTACTGGTTCAGAGAGAGTGAGAGGGTCTGGGAATCAGCGCACATGCACCTGCACCGCACCGTAAGCAGGCACAAAAGACAAGCCGATACTACCACTATATCAGGCAGGCGACATGGTTTGGCTCGCTACTCGAGACCTGCGGCTCAAGCTCCCTAGCAGGAAGTTAAGCCCCCGTTACATCGGGCCTTTCCCCATCCGTCGAGCCGTGAACGATGTGACTTATGATCGACTTATCAGATCGCGCCCACCTTCCACGTCTCACTTTTAAAACCGTACACTAACCCCCTTCTCCCTTCTTCCGCAGAGACAACAGAGTCGCAGCAGCCCGAGGTGGACCCAGACAGCACGGTCTACCGGGTCTGGGAAATCCTCGACTCGTGATGGCGGGGCGGCCGAATTCAATATCTAGCCGACCAGGAAGGCTATGGTCCGGAGGAGAGGTCCTGGGTGAACCGCGAGGACGTCCTCAACCCCCGCTCCTCTCCGAGTTCCATCTACGCCGATCGGACCGGCCCGCTCCCAGAGGCGAGTATTGTTTGTTATTAGTGTTAGAGAGGATTCCTGATTTCTTCTGCAGTGTCTATCACTTAAGCTTTTGAGTTCTCGTTTATCTCATCAGTTCTTCGTTCTGCATTATATTTAAGTCTGGCTGGTTGAAACTGATTCTCCTGAGTCTTCCTCTACAAACCGTGACAATACATATATATATAAACTGATAAGTAATATAGTTTAGAGGGAGAGTCATTGTCCCTTTTGACATCACTGGACATTGCTATGATCTGTTTCATTACACACAAACTGTCACATTTGTCCTTATATAGCTTAGACGGAGAGGCAGTTGTCTTTTGCCATCAGTGTACATTGCTGTTATCAGTTTCATTAAACCCCAATTGTCACTCGTTCTTTTGGTATTTCCCCTTTAAATGCATGTACCCACTGTGCCCACGTTGTCAGGTGTGCCTGGGTGGCGATGGCGCCGTTGCTTGTGGTAGCCCTGGGTGTTATCTCTGCATCCTAATTATTTAAAAATAGCTTATATCTGTTATACTATTCATAATAATTTTATGATTTATGAGATCATCAGTAGTAGGACTGTAATCATGGGAACATACAATTGATGACTGCACAATTAATATAATAAATTATTATATTATTATTATAATATAATAGATTATTGAATGTGTTTATTTCATACTGCAGAACAACTAGATGTGCAGAGAGAGAGAGAGAGAGAGATTCAGGGAAAGATGAAAGAGACAGTGAAAACCTTGATAATCTATTTGATTTTTTCGCCAGTCCTCAGTCCAAGGATTTTGATTTATAGTCTTGCTCCCACTCACTATGTGTGTGGAGTTTGCATGTTCTCCCCGTGCTTGGTGGGTTTCCTCCGGGTGCTCCGATTTCCTCCCACAGTCCAAAGACATGCTACTAGGCTGATTGTAGTCTCTAAATTGCCCGTAGTGTGTGATTGCATGAGTGAATAAGTGTGTGTGTGCCCTGCGATGGGTTGGCACTCCATCCAGGGTGTATCCTGCCTTGATGCCTGATGACACCTGATATAAGCACAGGCTCCCCGTGACCCAAGGATAGATCGGATAAGTGGTATAGACAATGAAATGAAATGAAAAAAATTACTGTTTACACTTTCTGGTCTGTTCTTATGTCATTGAGTGAACATTGAGTTTTTGAGGGTTCATTTAGGACTATTTATTAATTTATAATTTGACTGGTACTCTACCTGTTACATCAACTAATAGGGTTAGCCTGGTGGATTACATGAACAGGGTGGCAGTGATGGCAGCAGCAAAGGTGGCCGGGGATAGAATCAAATTCATGGCCTGAATTATTGTCCCAGTCCGCCAATGAACAGAAGCTAAACACAGAATCAGTGAAACAAATACACAAACTTGAATAAGGTGACTAATAAACCAACACAAAACAGGTGAGCATAATCAAGGGGGAAAATGGAACCAACAAAAAAAGATGTTCAGACCCTGTGTGTGTGTGGGCCTTGACATAGCTATCCCCTAAAGTTGTGAAGTGCCCAAACTTAACAGGGCCTGGAAACCTGGGTGGAGTGGGAACACAGTGAGGCTAGGGACGGGAGTGATGAACACAGCAAAGTCTGAGAGTGGAGCGACAAACATGGTGTGGCAAGAGAGGGGAGCGACAACGACAACCAAGTGAGGAGGCAACATCCTCAACCAGGCAAGGACACAGAATGATATTTTCAGCCGAGCATGGGTGTGGTATGGCATCTTCGGCGGGACAGTGTGGAGGGTGAGCTCATCAGCTGACCAAGGCAGGGGGTGATATCCTCTTCAGGAAATGAGGAGTAGAGTAACATCCTCCATGAAAAAAGGAAGCAAACTGACTCCCTCAGTAGAACAGGGAAATGGAGCAGTGTCCTCAGAAGAACAGGGAGGTTAAGAAATGTCCCCTGGAAAATAAAGAAAGCAGAACAACATCCTCAGTGGATCAGGGAGGCAGAGCAATGTCCAAGGTGGGGCAGGGAGGGATGGAGACAGCTCCAGTCTGGAAGCCTGACCTTGGCCATGAGTTGATGGAGCACCAGAGCGACATCATCAAGAACAGGATGTCTTACCAAAATGGTAAATTTTTATCCTTTCATTTTTTATCCAAGAGACCCGCAGCAACATTAAAGGAGTTGCAGAAATATCTAACATGTACTTATGACTCTTTGCATGTATGTGCTATGGGTTAGGTGGCTAGACAGCACATTTCTCACAAAAAACTCGACTAAATCACCTGAAATCATGTGGCCAAATGTGTTATAGTCAGATTAAATCAAATACTAAAGGTACAACAATTCCATAATTCTAAAATGTATTTTCAATTAAAAAATGTGTGTGGCATTGTGGTGACTCCATTATGCTTTTGGGCCACTTGAACTGGGGTTTTTTATCAAAGTGGAGAGAGTCATGAACATCTACAAATAACAACTGTTTATACTGCAAAACCTCCAGGTGTCTGATCAGAAGATAGTAAGTAAAAAAAATATATATATATATATACACACCTTTTTAATAAATAAAAATAATTTATTATTACATAATTACAATTTGTTATTAGTACAAATATATTTTGTTATAAAACCTAATATCGAGATTTGGTCAGAATCATGAATGTCAGTTGTATCTATACTTTCATTAAGAAGTCTTGCTACAGAATACAGTATATCTAAATAAACAACTACATGCCAAAATGACCCTTCTGTGAAATCTTCTGCTGTTTCTGTAGATCAGTGTTTTTAGTTCTGAAGGGTCACAACCCATGTGGAAAAGAGGTGTGCTTAATTGTATTGAAAGAGAACTTTTTGTGTGCTTAAAATCTGAAAAGTATACTTTTTAAAAAGTGCACTTGCAGATAATATATTATAACTAAAATTGAAGGTCACTTAAGTGAACTTCAGTAGAGTACACTTTAATGACAATATTTTTGAATACACTTAAGTGCACTTTTTAAAAATGCACTTTGTAATAATGTCTAATTACATTTTACTTAAACATACATTTTAAATCATTATGTTTTTGTAGTGCTTTAAAGAAGTACATTTATTTTTGGTATGGATTAATGCACAAAAGCACATGTACAATAATTGATTTTAAATGCAACTTAAGTCTGTTGTCCAGAATTAAATTTCTTAATGTATTTTATGTGCTTAGTCAGAGTACAGTTTGTAATGGTAATGTGTTGTATTTCACATCTGTTTTCAAAATAAATAAAAAATCATTAACTTCAACTTCAACTTTCAACTTTGTCATTCATATTTATGTCACAAGTACGCATATGAACGAAATTACGTTTGCATTACTCACAAGGTAGAGGAGAGGTAAAATAAGTGACGAAGAGGTAGAATATGTAATGAAAATAGAAAGGACAAACTTAATAAAAATAATAGATGAAATAAAATATGAATGAAATATGAATAAGATTACACTGCACATAACTTAGAAGTCCCAAATAAAAATACTGTACATGTACTATGTGAATATCACTAACGAGACTAAAAATAATTTCTATACAGACATACCATTGAATGATATTTATTGCACTTATTTCCCATGTATTGCAGTTTCATACTGTTATATTGTCTATACTGAGTTCAGGATTCTGATGGCCTGTGGAGTGAAACTGTTACGGAACCTGGCTGTTCTGCATTTCAGACTGTGGTACCTCCTGCCAGAGGTCAGCAGAGAAAACAGTCTTCAATGGGGGTGTGAGCAGTCACTGATGATGCTGAGGACACGAGACAGGCAGTGTTTTTGTCCAATCTCCAGGACTGAAGGGAGAGAAGTGCTCTCTATGGTGCTTCGGTAGAAAGTGGTAAGAATCGGAGTGAGGAGATGTGATCTTCTCATCCTGCGGAGAAAGTGCAGTCGCTGCTGTGCTCTTTTCACCAGAGACGCGATGTTCTCAGTCCAGGTTAATCTGTCTTAAGCAGAAGACATAGTTGTTTGATATGCAGATTTTTTTTAATGATCTCAGTACTTACACAAGAAAACACACACTTATCCATTTACTGATTACATTGAGTATCTAAAGCACACTTACAGAATACAAAGAATTGTTATAACATTTCTTTATAGCATTTAGCTTAAAGCACAGTTTCAAGTCTTCATTCCTATAAAAAGCATGTTTCAGATGGTGTAAAACTAGATTCTATAGTATTCTTACCTAATTCAGCAATACTGTACAGACTATTCAGTCCCTTTCCCATTATTTGGGAGAGGTATGACATGTACTATCCTGTAATTTTGCCATTACACATTTATTTTTAAATGAGTCAGTGTTCACAGCATACACATCATTGGTTTCAGACACCTCATACACAAACTTGGATGAAATATTCAATTGAATGTCCCTATACAATGGTCTTCTTGACTTTACAAGCTTCTGCACAACTACACAGCATTTTTTTTCCACCATCACTGTCTGAAGCACTGTTCCTGTCAGTTTCAAAAGAAACTAAGCTCAAGACTTTACACAAGGTCCCATCTTTTAATTCTGCAATAGAATTATTTCTTAATCTTTTCTTTAATCTGCTGTAACCTGCTGCATGATAGAGTGACTCACCGCTTAGGAAACAACTGTAGGATGAACAGTTACACACTATACCACCATTCAGTTCTTCAATGGCAAAGACATGTGATGCACATACAGTGTCAGAAAGAGGACCAAACACCGTGACAATTCCAGTCAGATTTTTTGCTTTACAACTCATGGAATTACTATTTTGAAGTAGGGAGAAGAGGTCTTTTAGTTTATCGTCTATGTTGACTAAACATTTTTCCACTCTTTTTTGCAGACTCTTCCACCTAAGGAATGTCTTCACTATTTGAACAGGGACATGTATTGTCCCGCTGAAGTACTTTAATAAAGTACCATTGAACGATTCAGATGAAAACGCTGATGTTGCCCACAAAGGACCCCAGTTCCTAACACTTTCTGCAAGGTGTGTCAACAGGTGTACATTGAATGACACATGCTTAATACCATACAGTACCTCAAACTGAATCACAAACTTCTTCAGTGCTATTTCTGCTACACTGACTTCATAGAGCTTCAGCTGCTGTTGAAGAAATATATGCAAAGCAAAAACTTAAAGAAACAGGTGGTTCCAATACTTCTTCCTTAGAACACCATTTAGTATAGGCAAAGAATAGGAAAGAAGAAATGACCGCCATTCGGATGCTTTCCAATATTTCCTGTCTTGTAATGGGCGTTCTTGTTATCTCCACTGGAGGTTTTATAGCCAGCAGTTCTTGGTCAATTATGTCTGTTTTCGTGCCTATGTACCACTCTTTGTTGTGATTGGTTGAGTCCAGCCACAGAGTTGCCAGTTGTCGAGTGACACCAAGACAAACAGTATGCTGATATTCTGGGACAAAACCATTGATCATCTGAAACTTTTCTAATCTCATTAATTCCGACGGGCCTTTAACACCCTTGACTGGCAGTTATATATTAGCTGCCATAGCATGTTCATAATGTTTTCTTTCAGATCGGAGAAGAGGCTCTGGTCTTCTATATGGATAAGGACCTCCACCTATGTGATAGCAGAAATCACACCCATATTGTCCATTGAATTGTTTAGTGTTTCTTAGGAGTGGGCAGGCAACTGAGTCAGAGCTACATATTAGTGCATAGACCTTGGAAATATGCTCCAAATATCCAAATCAATCCATCGCTCTCAAGAGAACACAGCTCATTCACAACAGGGGTTAGCAAAACAGACATAGTAGGTTTCTTTTCACCAAACCAAATACATGGCACACATGTATTTTTTTCTGTCCTTTGGCTGTAGTTCTATGACCTGACATTGAATGGGTCACACCTGGTAATTTGAGCTTGTGAAAATGGGAATTCCATCAAAATTCCACAGTAAGCTTATGTCACAATCACCTAATTGCCCATTTTCTCTCAATTTTCTATGTTCAGCTCCAGACTGTATATCATTTAGAACATGTTTCTCAACTGTCATCTGCCTTGACAAAGTTAAACTTGGATTTTCAAGAATGTCTTTGAGTTGTGATGACAAGCTCAGTGCTAGAAAAAAAGCCATTTTTCAGATTAGCATCTGCATCAAATGCTGCCTGACAGACAACACATTCATCTGGCTTTTCTCTCTTGTTCCCAAGTAGTTACAACAAAACACACAGTAAAAATGAGGTTCGTAATGTCCAAACTCACCATAACGTTTGTTAAACAGGTATACTGTTTCTGGTACCAGTCCTGGATAATGTTCATTAAAATTTTTTAAAAGATGTTCTAAGGCAACTCCTGTTAGATTATGTTGCAACACATATGACATCAACAGCAGCAAACCTCTGGCCTTTGGTAAGAGATGATCCAGGATACAGCAACTCATCACCGTTATGCAGATCCTAAAAAGGACATGTACAGAGATTTTTAGGCAGTTATTTTTCCATCTTTAAATTAGGTTTTTCACTAATTTTTTTTTGTTAAATGGTCTCATGAGAGGCCCTGCAATGGACTAGCAACCTGTCCAGGTTGTACCCCTGCCTTTTGCCCTATGTGTGCTGGGATAGGCTCCAGCAGACCCCCGTGACCCTAATTAGGAATAAAGTGGGTATAGACAATGGATGGATGGTCTCATGAGAGAAACATCACTATAGTTTTTTTTGCTTGTTGTTTTTTAATTCTTATTTTGATTTTTGAACATGCTGTGGTACAGATTGGTTTGTCGCTTTGATTTGTACTTACAGCAATTATGGATTTTATCCTTCAATACCCTGAGATTAGAATAGCCAATAAGACATTTCCAGGTTTTGATTCAGAGTGCAGAATCTATTGTGACAGTGATGCTATAATCATTTGCGTTTACCTGTGATGTGCTGCTTTGAGACTCTACAGCTCTCTCTGGTAGTCTCTGGGTGTCATCAGACTGACTGCAATTTGTCTCATCACAGTGAAGCTCAGTTAAAGTTGTCTGTATGATTAATAACAAATAAAACAAATGTCAGTTGTATGTTTTGCATTAAAAATAAAAACACTTAGGGAATATTAAACATAATCAGGTTTGAGAAACACAGGTATGCTCTCTCCCTTTCTCTCCCTCTCTCTCTTTCTCACTCTCACATACACACACACACACACACAGACCACACACACACACACATTTGTTTCACTATATAACGTCTACACCTATATGTACCCATCACAGAAACTTGCAAAACACTAGATTTAAATAAGAACAAGCCTTATTAACTAGTGAGGACCAGTAAAATGTAACAATATCTATTATCATAATACTTGACTATATAATTGTGGACATTTGGCCCTCACAAATGTACTTAAACAATACACACACCAAAAACACAATCATGTCACAATACCTGTGATGTGCTGCTGTTACTACTTCAGTGTGATTTTTGTAAATGTTTCACAACCTGGAAAATTCATTGATATGTATGGGTAGCACCAGACTGACAGAAATTCTCCTCATTGCATGCATGCTCAAATAAGGTTGTCTTTATGATTGTATATATGGAAAAGGACATAATTAGCAACACATCAAATTTTTGATTAAAAAAAAAAAATCAGTAAACTGTGTCACCAGTTAACACGTAAATACTCTGAGCTAAACGAAAAATACTATGGATCCATTTTGTAAAGACAATGAATGCAAGAACTCATTTCAGATCCTTGTATGTATTACATATCAAAAGATATAAACTGTGAAACATGTGAGATTTAAAGTAACTCTGTCAAACTGCATCTGGGATATTTAAAATTGGAAACATACTCACCCGTAGCACTGGGTTTCTACATGTGGTAAGGGATGACTCATTGTTAAGGGACTGATTTATTACCTACGACAAAAATGAGATAACATTTCTAAGATAAATTTATAACTTATTTGTGTGTGTATGTCTTTATGAAGTAATTTTATTGCATTTATAAATTATTAACATTAGCATTGTATTAATTGCATAACTATGTATGAAACAAGAAGAACAGCATAAATGGGCCTATCAAATAAATAAATAAATAAATAAATAAAAAATCTTACCGTTCTATTTGAAACCTGAGATATTAAGAGATATTAGTCAGAGTTACACTCTATACTTTAACATCAACTAAAAGCATTTAGCCTCATAATAATAATAATAATAATAATAATAATAATAATAGAACTGACATCATCAACAACCACAACAACAAAATAATAATAACAATAATATAATAGTAATTCTAATTAATAATTACCTACCTTTTTTATTTGTAAATACTTGGTTGCCCTTGGTTCAGTGCCATCATCGCTTAGGTATGTTTTGTACTTTCTTTTTGAACGATTCATATTCAGCTGATAACTTACTAATAACAATTTGTAAATTCTTCTTTAATTATCTATGCAAAATAGGCCCAAATTTCCCGGTCAAAGTTTAAATACAAATCATTCAATGAGGAAACATTACGCAATTGGTCACGTTGAGACAGAACAACAAACTAACAATTGTGGGTATTTGAATCCTGGATAAGTCAACATATTTAGGTAAATACTACTATAAGTTTTGATAAAACAATCAATGTAAAAGAAAAAGATGTCAGCACATTCATCAATTTCACGTGAAGTACTTTATTTCTGTGATTTCTGTAAAGTACTTTATTTTGCTGAAACGATTTCGATTTGATTTCCAGTAACGTGGCAAACCAGTAAATTGTTTGGACATAATGAACAAGACTCAGAGGAAAGGAAATGTTTGTCAAATGCTTTAATATAAACTTTTTTGATATTTACACACCCTTCCCCTCCCTCGCATTGTTTCTTTGCATCATGTAAGTCTATGTACCGACTTCAGGTGAACAGTCTTGTCGGAACTTTAAGCTAACATTCAAGAAGTTGGCCACAAACATATTCTACTGAAGTACAGTCGATAACTTAAAATTTAAGAAGTGTATCAAAGTTAGTGCGGAAGTTTATGTTGTGTTTCTGCATTAAAATGTGTGTCCCATCACCTGCAAGGCCTAGGAAATTAGTTTTGCTGCAAAGTAATGCATTCAGGTCTTTTAAGAGAGCAGCCCTAATGGTAATATTTTTGACTGAAAAAAACTGTAATTTTGCATTAATGCAGAAAAAAGTTGTATTATAGGAATGTGTATTTATCTTAAAATGTCAGGATACAGTTTTTCACTCTAACAGACATATTTTGCTTTATCCCTACTTACAAGGAACATACAGATGTGAAATTTCCTGAAATGATAAGTGATTAAATAATGTAAATTGCCCTTTAGCTTCAGTAATCAGAAACTGTGATCCAACCGTGTGATTCCAGTGTATTATGTTTACATGTCAACTGCTTCTAATTAAGGTTCCCTTCAAAACTTCACATATGGAAGCCTCTACCCTCCGAACGAATCCAAAGAAATCAGCAAAGGTATTTGCATGTGTGCATAGAGGTTTTTATATATATATATATATATATATATATATATATATATATATATATATATATATATAAAACATTACATCTAAAACATTACTTTAAAGCAAGCTGGCATTGCTGAATTGAAAGGATTTGCAAAACTACATTTTCTTAAGTAATCTGAAACTATTACTACAAGTATTACTCTTAGAAGTTCACCCTACTAAATGAGTAGTCAACTAGTAAATCAGATACATTCTTTTCAGCACTTTGTTACATCACAATCATACAGAAATATTTTGTACTAAGTATCATAGTTATACCTTTGCTTTAACTTAGGACAGCTTTTGCATGTATGGGTGAAGTATTCTTATAATGAATGGAGTCATAAAATTCTTACTTTGTACTGATACATTTTCTTGAATTCTTGACCTTTAAACTGCTTTTTGTGCTAAGACTCTGACAAAACAGGCAGCTACACACATAGTTGATGCTCTGAAGGAGGACCTGAGAAAACAAAAATGACCTGATCCTAACACAGCCCCACCACTTTATGACTCTGACTCAGACTCTGACAGAACAGCCATTGATGCAGAATCCTCTCCCATGCAGGAACCACTAAGAAATGTAAGTATTGCAATAACTAAATAATATAAAAGTAATACTTTTATATTAAAGCAAATGCTGAAACTTGTTATTCTGTGTGGACCAGGAGACAGCCATGGACAGAGCCACTTGGGGACTTTCACACCATCACAGATATGCCATTACATCTGTCAGCCCGTGACAGCAAAGAACTAGTGTTTATAATGACCTTAGAAACTACAATGACCTAATAGTTCCTCATGGGTCATTGATTGCTGTTGTAGAAAGGACATTAATCAGCTACAGTTACATTATTTTCTGTTTAGTGTCACCCAAATAAGGATGGGTTCCCTTCTGAGCCTGGTTCCTCTCAAGGTTTCTTCCTTTCCATCCCAGGGAATTTTTCCTTGCCACCGTTGCCACAGGCTTGCTCATTAGGGATAAAATAGTCTAATTATAGAATTTAATAATTTATTCTTATTTCTAGTTAATTAGTTATTTTTTATTTTTTATTAATATTTTTCGTTCTCCCCTCCCCTTTCTCAGTTTTCTTCTTTTGTAAAGCTGCTTTGAGACAATGTTTATTGTAAAAGGTGCTATACAAAATAAATTGAATTGAATTGAATTGAATTATTTTACAGCTTGAGTCAGAAAGCGAGGGTGACAGGTCATCACAGTGCCCAAAACAGAAACCAAGGCTTGATGAAGACATTGCCAGTGCATTGAAAGGTATGTAAGATGAAGTGTAGTTTGTTTTATAGTTGATGAAGCAGATGAGATCAAAACCAATGTAATGTTCACCATCTTTGAATTACTAGATTTGCCAAATGTAGTGAAAACACTGAAGGATATAGTGAAGGCCATGAAGGTGGCTCCAGCCTCATCAAGTGAAGTGCATTATACAGAAGTGATATCACCACAAGCAGAAATGGTATGGATACACATGCACAGATATTCTTCGAATGTTAACATTAAAAGTTCACACATTCAGTATGCTTAAATATAAGCAAACTATTAGAGTCGAGTATTAGAATAGAGTTAGTACAAGGGTCCATTAAGTATCCTAAGTTTTAACTGTTCCACAGTTGCATGTTCATTAATTGTTTATAAGTCATTGAACAAGCAAAACATTGTTTAAACACTACACCAAAAAAGATGTAAATTCACTTGAAAAAAAATCTTGGCAAAGTATTTTAATTTTAGTATCCTGAAAAGGCATAATTACTTAATTATATAATTAAGCCTCTGTTCATGTCATTGACGCACACATGCACTTCTGACACAATTTTTTGTTATCTAAATAGATCTCCCTGGGTGGAGAAATAACAATTCCTAAAAGGACATTTGATCGGTTGTCCAGGACAAAAATGTCAGTGTTTACCCAGGAGCTGGCAGTCATTATTTTTGGACGTGAGGTTCTGGCCACATCAAGTCTTACGGGCAAGAAAACCAACTAAACACCACTGGACTCCATCAAAGTTAATGTCGTATGTTGGTATGTTTGTTGTTTTCTTGATTTAAACAGGTTACAGCTTCACTTAAAATGGTGACCTAAAAAATTGTGCTTCATGTCCTTGCACATAAATTAATTCATTTTATTCAAATACAACATGTTAACTCCTTCACTGCCAGTGTTTTTTTTTTTTTTTAAGAAAAAAAAAAAAAACACTTAACCCCCACCAGAATTTGGTGATTTTCACCTAACTTTCTTGGACCCCAGAATATTTTGTTGTATGAATATCTGCACAAACAATATATCAAAATAAAGTCCAGAGATTTTTATATGGTTGTATATATGCACTGATAAGAACAATCATTATCTCTATTCAGTCCTTAATTTCACATTTATTTTTAGCTTTCAGGGAAATGCCTTTCCAACACATTTTATGTGCAGAACTAGTATGCACTTTTTAAATTTGATTTTGTTCCTGTTTTTATCCAGCATTTTGTGAAGCTATATCAACAATCTGCATAAAAATTGTGTGGATGGTAACTCGTCTACTGCTGTTGAACTAAACACAGAACATTACAGGTTTATTTTAGACAATTTAAGTGCTATGAATAAAACAAAAGGAAGAAATATTGCATATATTGCTTCCATATCTCTTTAATTTACAAATGTATGCCTTAGATGAACCAGTGGAGCTTATTAAATCAGATAACAGTGATTATCATAAAATAAAATATATTTTTTGTGTTCACAGATGCTGTGATTGCTCGTTTTCAAGGGACAACTCCATCCCAAGTCAGGGCTCTGCTTAGGCAGAAGTGTAACAATGAGAGCTATGCTAAAAAACATCAGGAAAGTGGTGTGGTTAAAGGTGATGATGAAAATTAATTGACCTTTGTATAACAGACTGAAGAGACCTACCAAAGGGGTAGTTCATTTAAAGTTCATGCAGTTCTTTATGTTATTTGTAATGTTAGTAGTTCTGTCTGATGTTAAAATGTACAATTCATGCTGCAAGTTTACTTTTTTTCAGTTTTTTATTTCTAACAGATTTGTGTAAGTTTGATATACTTTTATACTACTAATTTTACAATATTTAATTCTAAGCTTTTGTTTATCTGTTTGTTTCTTTGTTTTACTACGTTATTTATTTATTATTATTTATTTATTTTTTGAGATATAAAAGTTCATAGTACTTAATGTTACTTTTGCAATAAAATTGTTGGATTCATACTTTTAACTACCAAAATTTGTTTTATTGTCAGTGTAAGCATTGTGGTTTTTGTTTGCAGTGCATTGAATTGAAATAACCATATTTCACATACAATAGAAGTTAAAATAAAGATGTAGTGGGTCTAAAAAATCACTCAAACTTAAGTTGAACTAATTGCATTTAATATAAATTTAACCTGTGATGTTTTTGAAATCAGCTACAAATATTATGCATTTAGGTGGTCTAACATATTACATTCAATTCACACCCAAGTGTATTGTTACCTAACATTAAAGTATATTTTAGTTATTGTTAATTGCTTGTCAGTACATTAAACAGTGCACTTTAAATATATTTTAAAGACATAAGAAGCAATTATGAAATAAATATGTACTAATGTCCCAATTAAGTGGTTTAAAAAAAACACTCAAAAGTTCAACTAATTGCATTTAATATAGATTTGAACTGTGATTCATTTGAATTGAATTACAAATAAAATGCACTTAAGAGGTGAAAACATTACATTTAATTCACAGTTATGTGTGTTCTTTTAAAAGTATATTATTTGCACAATAAGTACACTTTAGAAAAGTATACAAAAGTGCACTTACTTTTCATAAGGGAAACCTATAGAGTTTTTTAGTACTTTATCACATCACATTTAGGCATTGGTAATTAGCTGATAGGTTGAATCAGGCGGTAAACTTCTAAAAAGATGTAAAACCCTGATCTGCAGTGACCTTGTAGCTTCAGAGAAAGTTGCTGAGTTTCTCTTGAGCAAGAGTAAGACGGTCCACACTGGTCTGCATGTCAATGCGGCGTCTGCTGATATCCGAGTCTTCACGCAAAGCCTCGGCCACGTTGGCACCGTCCATTAAACCCAACATCTCACTGCACAGCAGCTGAGCAGATTCCTTCAGCATGAAGTATCTGATCAGCATGGGCACCTGATCAGCCAAGCGCTGCGCCACGATCTGTCAAGAAAGGGATAAATCTGTAATTTAAACAATTTCCAGGTTTTAATGTAAATGTTTAATGCATGTGTATTTTTCTGTATATTTTACATTTAGTAGCTCCAGTACAGTAGATCAATTTCACCCCCAAATTATGTACAGCATTAAATTAAATAATTATTCAAACCTTTTATTAATACAATAAGTATTTGTAAAAAGTTTTCTTAAAATAATTGAAAATACTGGAATGTATTAGACAACATATTTGATTTGCATATAACACATTCTCTACAGTTTAAATAATAATAATAATAATAATAATAATAATAATTATTATTATTATTATTATTATTATTATTATTATTATTATTATTATTATTATTATTATTATTATTTTGAATGAAGCCAAACTAAAATGTACTTAATTAACCAATTGATTACTAAAATCTACCTCGTAATAAGCCAGCAGCATTTCAGGGTATTTGTTTCTGCTGTCAAACCAAGCAAATTTGTCTTCTAAAGCCTTCTGTCCATCAGGAGCGTGAATATCATTCAAGGTTTTGAAGTAGATGTCATCTTGAGTGTAGACCAGTTGCTCCATCTCAAACTGCTCCCGGATCCTCTCCTCCACCTTGGCTTCCTGCTTTGACTGAATGTTGTCTATCTTGTTCTGGGATGTTGAATTGATTATAATTGATTAATTATACAATGACTGGATTTAACTATTTCCAAAACATTTCCTACTTTTAGGACACAAATGCTTTAAAACTTAAAAAATAACTTAAAATTATTTACCATTGGGGACTTCCGGTTATGGCGTGCTGGTAGGAGGTTGTGCGTATTAGGCTCGCATTTAAATTTCGGAAAGAATCCTTTTAAATTCGACTGTAATCGTTATATTTTTGCTTTAAGACGCTGGGAAAGTTTGACGAGAGGCTATGCCACCCAAAACCCCGAAACCTGGACAGCAATTACTGAAAGTAACGACACATTCTAATTCGGCTAATAATGGGGCTAACACCATCGCCATTGCTAAAACTGTTAAAGCTACAGATGAACAACATGAGCTCGCCATGAATGCGAAACAGCAAAACAGCAAAATATTTATGGCGATTCAGTCATTTAAAGAGTATTTTGTTAAAAATTCAACTGACATGTTAGAAGCAATTACTAGCATCAAGGGAGACTTACTGTCACACTCCAAGAGAATTGTGGAGGCCGAGGAGAGAATCTCGAAAACAGAAGAGGATGCCGTAGCACTTCAGGAAAAAGTTAAACAACTAGAGCGAATGGTAAAGTCCCTGAGCAATAAAGTTCAAGATCAGGAGGACAGAGAAAGGTGCTCCAAGGCAGAGAGCTACATTCAAAGGATCCAAGTCACTCCACAATCTCCTTCTGAAATCAAGAGCTGAAGTTTAAACCTTTACGTTTACCTTTTTCTTTTCTTTTCTTTTTCACAGTGTGGATGAAACGTTTTTCATAACCAAAGTCAGGTGTTCTGGCGGGTTTACATGTACATTTCATTTGGGGAAATGTGCAATGGTTGTGTGGGGTGGGGTCTACTCTCGGCATTTTTCTTTCTGTGATTTGTATGTTTTTGTGAACTACTGTGAATTGCATCTAGAAGAGCAAAGGGTGAAAATACACCTAATAACATTAACAGAAATGTTTTTTACTGCTTTATGTCTTATAGGTCTGATGTAAAATCTCTAGTTGGAATGTAAGGGGTCCGAATAAATTGGTAAAACTGAAACAAGTACTAGGCAGGATTAAACAGATGAAGTCCAAAATAGTTTTCCTAGGAAAACTATAGTTTTACAGGAAACACACTTGGTAAAAAATGATGTCAACAGAATTAAAACTAGATGGCCAGGACAGGTTTTCTCAGCCAGTTTCACCTCACAGGCTAGAGGAGTGATAATATTAATTCATAATTCAGTCCCCTTTCAGTTAAAGAATGAATATATAGATCCATCTGGAAGGTTTATTATACTTAGTGGCACTATAGTTTCCATCCAGGTTAATTTAGTTTCTGTATATGCTCCTAATGGAGATGATCCCACTTTCTACCAACATCTCTTTCTTACTTTATCAGCCTTCAGTGGACACTACATAATAGGGGGCGATTTTAATTGTGCATTAGATCCAATAAATGATCGCTCGACTGGTACTGATAATACTCACCATCATACAAGAAAGACTATTAACAAATATACGATAGATCTAAATCTAACTGAGATTTGGAGACATTTGAACCCCAACAAAAGAGAGTACTCCTGTTTAACACATACAAAACATACTCCAGGATAGATTTCTTTTTAATCTCAACCAGCTTATTATCCAAAATAATAGAATGTTGGTATGATAGTATATTGATATCCAATCATGCTCCAATATCACTAACTATCCAAATATTTAAGATGCCTTTATCTCCACCCCTTTTTCGATTTCAATCGAAATGGCTTCAACATCCTGAATTTGTGAAATTCCTAGAGGGGAAAATATGTGAATACTTTTCTATAAATACAAATCAGATAAGTTCTTCAGTGAAATGGGAAGCATTTAAAGCTTATATAAGGGGTGAGATCATAAGTTATACTAGGCATAAATCTAAATTACATTATAGACAATTAGATTCTCTTGAAAAAGAAATTAAGAAGTTAGAACGAGAGTTATACCACAATAATAATACTGTAAAACAACAAAAACTGCTTTTATTAAAAACTAAATATAACAAACTAACTACTAATAAAATTAGAGCTATTAACTCTGTTATACTGGATACTGGAGAGAGCCTTGTAGACCCAGTTGACATAAATAATGCTTTTACAAATTACTATGAAGATCTTTACAAATCTGGATATCCTGATAATGAAGAAAAACAAAATACTTTTTTAAATCAACTTGAATTTCCATTATTAGCTGAGGACATTAAAATTCATCTTGACAGGAACCTGAGTATTGAAGAACTTAAAGAAGCACTTAATCATATGGATAGTGGCAAAGCTCCTGGGCCAGATGGCTTACCAGTAGAAATTTATAACACATTTTCGGATAAATTATTGCCCCATATTCTTGAAATGTTTAATGAGTCCTATGAAGAAAGAATCCTTCCACAGTCCTTGAGATCAGCAATAATTACCCTTTTGATAAAACCAGGTAAATCTCCAATGGAAATGGCCTCCTATCGCCCCATATCCCTAATGTCATGTGACACTAAAATACTATGTAAGGCTTTGGCAAGGAGGATTGAATTACACATTCCAAGACTAATTGCAAATGATCAGAATGGATTTGTGCTTGGTAGAAAATCATACCATAATACTTGTAGATTATTAAACATATTGTATTCAAAACAAAATGCCAGGGACCATGCAATCCTGTTATTAGATGCTGAAAAGGCTTTTGATAGAATAGAATCGAGGTACCTTTTTGAAACTCTTAAAAGATTTGGTCTTGGAGAGAGATATCTCAAATGGATCCAGTTATTATATATGGATCCAATAGCTAAAATTTCAACTAACAATCAAATTTCAAAATCTATCAGTCTTTGTAGATCTACACGGCAGGAATGTCCATTGTCCCCTTTATTATTTCTTTTCGCTATTGAACCCCTAGCTATGGCTATTTGTCAGTCCTCTGAGATTTCAGGTATCAGGATAGGGGACATTGAACATTGTCTATCTCTTTTTGCAGATGATATTGTCTTGTTTTTAACAAATATAGGAAATTCTGTGCCAGCTCTTACTCAGCTTCTCAACATTTTCAGAGAATTTTCTGGATATAAAATAAACAACAGAAAAAGTGCCCTGTTATTATTGAATGATCAGGAGAGAAAATACCCCCCAAGAAACATGCAGTTCCCCTACACCCCTGAGGGTTTCACTTACCTGGGAATTAAAATAGCTCCCAACATAGATAAGATCATATCCATCAATTATGACCCTATGGTACAAAAAATATCTGAGAGATTAGAGACATGGAACTCATTACCCATTTCAATGATTGGACGTGTTAACATCATTAAAATGTCAATCCTGCCAAAGTTTTTGTATCTTTTCCAGTCTATCCCGCTTCCACTTCCAGATACTTTTTTTTCTACACTGAACAAAAACTTTACCAGATTCATTTGGAACAATAAACGGCCAAGACTTCGTCTTTCTCTTCTATACCTTCCCTACGACCCTGGCGGGCTTAGACTGCCCAACATGAAACTCTACTACTGGGCAGCTCAGCTATGTACAGCTATATATCACTTTTCAAATACAGATATCCCATCATGCATAAATACTGAAAATAATTAATTAAAACTGCCATTACAGCTATACCTTTATTCAGCACAAATTCAAACACTTTCTAACAACACCCAAAATCCCTTTCTTAGGAATACCATTTTAGTTTGGTATCAAGCTCATACCTTTTTAAATGAGTCTCTTAAACTTTCATGTTTCTCACCAATTTGGGGTAACAATGAATTTAAACCAGGAAGAGCCGATATGGGATTCAGGTTTTGGTCAAATAAAGGATTAAATAAAATAAAAGATTTATATAGCGAGGGAATTCTAATGTCTTTTGAACAACTAGCTGACAAATATAACCTCCCTAGAAAACACTTTTATAAATATCTTCAAATTAGGAGTTTTATAAATAAACACATTAAGTCATCTTCTGAACCCCCATTATCCTCTACTGAAAACTTCACCTTGAACCATTTACATACTAAAGGTCATTTATCAAAGTTTTATAATATACTTCTTACAGGTTCAAAGGAAAACTCCCTTTCATATCTATCTGCATGGAAACATGATCTTCAAACTGATATTTTAGTAGAGGCCTGGGAAGAGACCTGCCTCCTAGCCCAAACTCAAACTATTAATACTAGATTTAGGTTGTTACAATATAAATGGTTATTCAGAACATATATAACTCCAGTAAAACTCAATAAGTTTAACCCCAATATTCCTGATAATTGTGTTAAATGTAATAGTAAAATAGGTACACTGTTTCACTGTATGTGGGAATGTGAGAAAATTAAGAAATTTTGGAAGGAAATCTTGTACCTAACTTCTAGTATCATAGAAAGTGATGCTCCTGTAGATGCTAAATTGTGTATTCTGCATATGTTTCCTGAAAATCTTTTGTTGAATGGAAAGAAGAAAAGGCTTATTAATTTCTGTTTGTTGCAAGCCAAGCATGTTATGGCCACAAAATGGAAAGATACTCAAGGTCCTACTTCAGGTCAATGGATCAGGGAAATGTCTCATAACATGGATTTGGAAAAACTTACTTATCTTGCAAAAGGGAAAATTGAGGACTTCTATGAGATCTGGACACCCTTTGTACAATTTATGACGTCTGTATAAAAACTGAATCATTTCTGTCAAGAGTTTTTTTGTTGTTGCCGAGAGTAGGATGTTGTTGGGTATGTGTGTAGGGGTGGGGGGTGGCTCAGGGGACGGGAGTTTTATTGTGTTTTTCATAAATATAATGTAAAAATCAATAAAATATTTTTGGAAAAAAATTATTTACCATTGCAACAGACTGGAGGTAAGGGTAGTTGGGAAAGCAGGTTTTGGACACATCTGAAAACTGTTTCTGAATGGTGTCTGAAACACACAAGTTCATACATTATATACAAGCACAGATTTACTACATACATGAATGCTTTGGTTTCTTGTGGGGTTTAAAATCCCATCATTTTTTCTTGTTCACATCAGCAGAGAAAAAAAGAGAGGCTTGTGGTATAATAGTATCAGAAGCTCTGCTTTGTGTCTTTGTGTTTAACCATATGAATGATATAACTCTAATATGAAACTATGACTGTTCTTGGTAGTGAGCTGTTTTGATGTATTGTTACTGGTCTACTAAACTTATTGAAAGTTGAGGAATGGATGTTGTGAAGGTTAACTGGTGGAAGCCTACCTCTGATGACCTTGAGTGTGTCAATGGATGGTCCTTGTAGCTTGATCACAAGCTTCTGTACCTCCATCTCAAACATCTTGTATTCACAAAAGCCAGGCAACTCTCGTCCTCTGTGCTTCTCGTTATATTCAGCCACCGCTTTCTGGATCGTTTCGTAGACTGTATTGAGTATATAATTTGAACACAAATCATCTTTCCCATCAGTTCCCATAAATAGGCATCATTATAATTAGAGTTGCTACAAGGCTAATTTTATCTGCTCTGCACTAATTACTAGCTGGAATTTGGGGTGTCCAATCTTATCGGAAAGGGCCAGTGTGGGTGCAGGTTTTCATTACAACCAAAAAGAAGCCACACCAGTCTATTCTGGTTATTCATCCCCAGGTCAGGATTTTACTACTGCAACTCTCTGCTGGCAGGCCTACCTCTGAATGCAATTAATCCTCTGCAAATGATCCAAACGTCGGCTCATGCATTTTTTCCCATTGGCGTGCACTGAATGGTTCGCAACATTGCGGCACGCACTTCAGTGTTCGTGACAGCACGGGGCTCAATCACGGACGGAGCACCTATGGGTTCACCACCCTTTGTGCACTCTGGCGCTATATAAACACACTGTCTGTGTGCCTTCCTCGCCAGATGATCTTTCCTGCTTGCTGATGAGTCATCCCACCCTTTGTCTCTGCCGGTCTTTTTCTGTTTTCTCACTTTGCGTTTTGGATTACCCTACTGAGATTTGTAGCCCAGGACTATTCCTTTGCAAGGACCTTTGGCTGCTCGTGTTTCTCCTTTGCTGCACTCCTGTCTCTGTTTATCCTCCCTATATTAAAGACTCTTTACCTAGCTCCTATCACGTCTCGCACATGGGTCCTAAATCCATTCTTCCTGACAGTATCATCTAGCCAGTCATGGACCCATCGGCCATGTCAAACATGCAGAAACTCCTTCTTAACCTGTTGCAGACCTCACAAGCACTCGAGTGACAGCTCTAGGACCTATCCACTGCTACCGATGAGCTGATCCATCTCTCACTCGTCATCATCATAAACCCTGCAGCCCAAGCACCTTCAATGCCTGCGACACCTACGCCTTCGCCAGCCCCACCTTAAGAATCACATCTGCCTCATCCAGAGCATTTCAGTGGGGAACCTGGACTCTGTCAGCTGTTCCTAATGCAGTGTGCAGTGGTGTTTGAGCTACAGCTTTCTTCATATCCCTCTGAGTGCTCCAAGGTAGCCTATGTCAATTCTCTGCTTCCTGGCAAGCCCAGGCTGTGGGAAGCCGCTGAGTGGGAGCCCCAGAGATCTGTGCAAGGTTTTCAACACCACCGTACCCCAGCAAGATGCTGTGCGGATGTTGTTCAACATGAGCCGGGGCAGCCACTCAGTCACAGAGTTCACAGTAGAGTTCTGTACAGCTGCATTCGAGAGTGAGTGGAATGCCACAGCCCTATACGACACATTCTCCATCCTCCCAGCCCATGGAGATTGACCGTTGTTACCTGCCCCCTGCTGAGAAGAAGAGACTCCGACCTAATGGACTTTGTCTATACTGTGGAGAGGCCTCCTGCCTGGTACCATACCCACACGAGGCTGCCTTTACCACTTGATGGCACCCGAAATGGAAGCCATGAACACATACATCTGCGAGTCTCTCACTGCCGGTTATCCTCTGTCCATACTCGTCCCCAGCCGGAGCCGGGTTCTTCATTGTCATGAAGAGGACAGAACTACTACCTTCTCCACATCAGAGAAGGAGATGAGTGGAAGACTGCTTTCAACTCCCCCACAGGACACTATGAATTCCTGGTTATGCCGTTTGGACTCACCAATGAGCCAGCGGTATTCCAGGCACTCGTCAATGTCTTTGTGTATCTGGATGACATACTCATGTTTTCCCACTCCCTGGAGGAACATGTCCATCATGTCTGTTCCGTGCTCCAGCACTTTCTCCAGAACTGTCTGTATGTGAAGGCCGAGAAGTATTAGTTCCATATCTCCAAAACCACCTTCCTGGGGTTCATACTCTCGGCCGGTAGCATACAGATGGACCCTGAGCGGAAAAAGGTGAGGGACTTGCCACGGCCAGAGACCCGTAAGCAGCTCCAACAGTTCCTGGGTTAAGCTAACTTCTACCAGAAGTTCATCTGAAGCTACAGCACTGTCACTGCACCCCTACACCAGCTAACATCCACCTTGCGAACATTCGTCTGGACCCCTGAAGCCGAGCAGGTCTTTACTAAACTCAAGGAACTGTTCACCTCTGCCCCCATCCTGACCCTGCCGGATCCCACTCACCAGATTATTGTGGAGGTGGATGCTTTCAACCTGGGCATGGGAGCCGTCCTGTCTCAGAGAAGCCCCAAGGACAACAAGCTTCACCCCTGCACTCTCTACTCATGATGCCTCAGCCCCTCCGAGCAGAACTATACCATCAGCGAATGTGAACTTAGCCTAATAACCTCAGCACCTCCTTTCGTTGGTCCATTCCCCATTTCCAAGGTGCTCAACCCTGTGACTGTACGGGTGAAGCTACCCAGGGTCTTGTGCATTCATCATACTTTCCACGTCTCCAGACTTAAGCCTGTCCAAGCATTGTTCTTTCGTTGTGGCACGCACTGCTGGGTTTGCAACATTGCGGCGCTCATTTCTGGTGTGACGGTCATCATGGATGGAGCGTTTCTGGGTTCACCACTCTTTAATAAACATGCTGTCAGCCTTTCTCGCCAGATGTTCTCTCTTGCTTTGCTATTGAGTCGTCTTGGCCTTTGTCTCCACCGGTCTTTTTCTGTTGTTGCCTTTCAGCTGGATTTTGGACTGCTTTCTCACTCTGTGTTTTGGATTACTCTATTTGGAGTCTTCCTTTGCAAGAACCTTTGACTGCTCACCTTTGTTTCTCTCCCCTGGTAATTGTTGGCTTGGACTTTACTGTGTTTTATGACATTTTGTTGTATTGCTTCACATTGTTGCTGATTTTGTCCTGGAGTACATTGGGTGAATGTTTTTGGGCTGCACTCCTGTCTCTGTTTATCCTCACTATATTAAAGACTCTTTACCAAGCTCATGTCATGTCTCGCACTTGGGTCCTAAATCCGCGTTTCCTGACACCAAAATGCAGCTGAGTGACTTGTTTTCAACCTACCTGTTTTTACACACCACCCCACTGCTGCACTCCCTCCACTGGCTTCCGGTAGCTGCATGCATCAGATTTAAATCACTGATGCTTGCCTACAAAGCCAAAAATGGACGAGCTTCCTCTTACCTCAGAGCTGTTATCACTCGCACTGCACCATGCTCCCTCCAATCTACTAGCACTGTTCAACTGGTCTCCCTATCTCTTATGGTAAAGTGTAGGTATACATCAAGACTCTTTTCTGTTCTGGCACTGAGGTGATGGAATGAACTTTCCATCTAGATCAGCTGAGTCACTGGCCGTCTTTAAACTATGAGTGATGACCTTCCTCTTCCTGAAAAACTTATTTTCCCTGTTTGTTTAATGCATTTATAAAAAAGAGCTATAATTCTTAAAAACAGTATTTAGGCTACAGTAAGTCTGTGAGCTAGTGAACCAGTCTTGATGTATTCACTGATAGAGACTTTAAAGCACTTTTCTACCTCGCTCTGGATAAGGGCGTCTGCCAAATCCTATAAATGTAAAGGTATTGAAAGTTAAGATCAACTGATTAAACAGGTGGAATCAGGTGTCACTCCTGCTTGATTGGTATGAAACCTGCACCCACACTGGTGTGCTTCTAAAGAAAATATATTTTGACTATTGAAAATTACTAAAATGATTTGGTATGGATTCTGCATATGGACTGTATACTCACATGATCCCTTTGTGCTGTCAAGATGGTCTTTCCACTTATTGAATTCAGACCGAAGCATTACAAACAAGTTATCATCATTGACCATATCCCCAGATGCCAAGCAGTTGATCTTATCATTAAATTTCGTCAAGGTCTGAAAGAAAAGGTGAACATGAATATGATTTTTGCAGGCTAGTAAAGGGCTCTGGATTAAAATAAAACAGAATATTACAAACATCAATAAAAAAGAGCTTCCTCTTCTGTGGGTCCAGTGGTGGGCCGGATTCACACTGACTCAGTTCTTTTCTTAAGCTCCACAGCTTCTTCTTGATCTCTTCTGAGATCAGTGGTAAGGATTTCTGAACATAAAATAACAACAAACAAACAAAGGAAACGACAATAAAAACAGCAAAATTAGATCATAAACCCTACAATTATTGAACAAAAATTTTGTTACACAACCACTGACTGATATGTCCATTGAAGTTTTCTTGCTTCCAAGTCTACATTTTCTACTAAATTCTTTATAAGCTCAGACCACAGAGTCATGCAGTGTCATGTGTTCATGTGTATCTAACTGAATGTTGTTGCTGAAAAGCAAAGTAAAAGAAAAGAGAAAATAAATTTGTCCACAAGCCTGAATAGCACCATCACGTCTACCTGTTGACGTGAGTTTGGTTCCCCGGTTTGCTTCTTCCAACAGAATTTGAATCTGAGGTCAGTCAAATGGATGGAGGTGGTGCATATCAAAAATATAATCTTAATCTCCTAAAACCATTGAGAAGTATGGTTCCTGGTGAAGGTGGTTCCTGAAAGAGATGAACTGGGACCAGGTGTAAGTCCAAAAAGTGCAGCCCAATTGACCTTGGTCGCCTATGAAGACCACCTGTCACCATCAAGAGAGCATAGGTTGCCAGGATGCAATGAGAATTTTTGTGGCATTTAACCTCTACATGGGTCATGAGTCTTGAGTCAAGGTTGTGTCCCATACCAGTTACCTGCACATAAAAGCTGTGGTCGAGAGGAACCCAGGTGTGCAATTAGGCATTTGTAAGTATCTGGCCTTCTGCTTGGACCATGGGCAGATGTGCTCCCAAATTTAAAAGACTGCAGTGGGCCTGCCCAAGACCAAAAAGGGGGTGATCCAGTTCATGGGGTTGTTGGCTATTATAGAAGCCACTGCTGACTGAACTCACTAAGAGGGGATGTCAGATCTGGTCTAGTAGATAGAGATGTTCACTTGAGCTTTCTGCCAGGTAAAAATGGTTTTGTGTGGGGGTTCTGCAGGATAAAGGGCTGGGGGCCATTTTGTCCCAGGTGGTGGAGGGGGAGGAGGGCCCCATATGATCAAGAAAGAGTGTCTTATGATCAAGTGGGTTCTCCTCACCCTCCAATACTACCTGCTGGAGTGCTGTTTTACCCCCTGTTCCAGTCAAGGCCTTCTCCAGTGGCTACACTATGTAAAGGATGCTAACATTCAAATTTGAGGTGGTCTACAGACTGTGGGCACAGATGGTGATGGCAGATCACCTCTTCTGCCTAAAAGGGCAGTCGTGTGGTGGTATGTGGCAGCATGGACGTTGTCCAACACCAGTTGTGGACGGATAGAAGGTTCTCCAAACCAGCAGTGATGATTCTCAGCTATGTGTTTCTGTGTGCATAATTCAGACCCAGTGATAGAGAACAGAGAGAGACAGAGAAAGGGAGAGCTGAGCAGCAAAGAGCCATGTGTATGAAAAGTGAAAGTAAAGAAAAAGGTAAATAAAGAATCCATTTGAGTTGTCCCAAGACTGCCTTCTGTCTCCTTATTCCTCACCCACTATAGTCATACATGTATCATCCTTTTTTTTCTTTTACAAAAATAATAAATAATAGTATAAAGAGTAAATAGAGTGGAAACATACTTTAATGTGATCAACCAGGTCGTGAGTCAGTTTGGTGGCAAGGCACTGAACAGTTGCTTTCTCCTCATTCCAAAGGCAGCTGGCAATAAGACAATTGCATTAAATTACCAGTTATTACTAGTGGGTTATCACATAGATCAGAAATAACAAATGTATTTCATACCTGAAATATTCATGACATCTGAAGAATTCCCTCTCTAATCGAGTGGCCTCAGTCAGAGAGATCTTTTCATTAATTTGCTTTTGGCCACGGCACTTAACAATGATATAGCCTTTACTTAAGGGAATGACCTGATTTCGGACTATATCCAAAATGTTTTTTTCTGTTCCCTTGTCTATGAGGTCTGGCTTTGTAAGAATAGCTGTAAGAATACAAAAAAAGTATAATAATAATAATAAAAATAATAATAATAATAATAATAATAATAATAATAAATATAGTTGCAAACAACGATGATTGGGCCCAAGCAACAACGCCATTGTACAAGACAAAGTGGGCACAGTGGGTACATGCATTTAAAAGGGAAATACCAAAAGGACAAGAGTGACAATTTGGGTGTAATGAAAGTTATCACAGCAATGTCCACTGATGGCAAAAAGACAACTGCCTCTCCATCTAAACTATATAAGGACAAAAGTGACAGTTTGGGTGTAATGAAACAGATCATAGCAATGTCCAGTGATGTCAAAAGGGACAATGACTAAACTATATCACTATAACAGTTTATATATACACAGCATCTCACAAAAGTGAGTACACCCATCACATTTTTGTAAATATTTTATTATATCTGTTCATGTGACAACACTGAAGACATGACACTCTGCTACAATGTAAAGTAGTGAGTGTACAGCCTGTATAACAGTGTAAATTTGCTCTCCCCTCAAAATAACTTAACACACTTAACACACATTGATGTCTAAACCGTTGGCAACAAAAGTGAGTACACCCCAAAGTGGAAATGTCCAATTGGGCCCAATTAGCCATTTACCCTCCCTGGTGTCATGTGACTTGTTAGTGTTATAATGTCTCAGGTGTGAATGGGGAGCAGGTGTGTTAAATTTGGTGTTATTGCTCTCACACTCTCTCATACTGGTCACTGGAAGTTCAACATGGCACCTCATGGCAAAGAACTCTCTGAGGATCTGAAAAAAAAATTGTTGCTCTACATAATGATGGCCTAGGCTATAAGAAGATTGCCAAGACCCTGAAACTGAGCTGCAGCACGGTGGGCAAGACCATACAGCGGTTTTACAGGACAGGTTCCACTCAGAACAGGCCTCGCCATGGTCCACCAAAGAAGTTGAGTGCACATGCTCAGCATCATATCCGGAGGTTGTCTTTGGGAAATAGATGCCAGCATTGCTGCAGAGGTTGAAGGGGTGGGCGGACAGCCTGTCAGTGCTCAGACCATATGCCGCACACTGCATCAAATTGGTCTGCATGGCTGTCGTCCCAGAAGGAAGCCTCTACTAAAGATGATGCACAAGAAAGCCCGCATACAGTTTGCTGAAGACAAGCAGACTAAGGACATGTCCTGTGGTCCAATGAGACCAAGATAAACTTATTTGGTTCAGATGGTGTGAAGCGTGTGTGGTAGCAACCAGATGAGGAGTACAAAGACAAGTGTGTCTTGCCTACAGTCAAGCATGGTGGTGGGAGTGTCATGGTCTGTGCCTGCATGAGTGCTGCCAGCACTGGGGAGCTACAGTTCATTGAGGGAACCATGAATGCCAACATGTACTGTGATGTACTGAAGCAGAGCATGATCCCCTCCCTTCGGAGACTGGGCCACAGGGCAGTATTCCAACATGATAACGACCCCAAACACACCTCCAAGATGACCACTGCCTTGCTAAAGAAGCTGAGGGTAAAGGTGATGGACTAGCCAAGCATGTCTCCAGACCTAAACCCTATTTAGCATCTGTGGGGCATCCTCAAATGGAAGGTGGGGGAGTGCAAGGTCTCTAACATCCACCAGCTCTGTGATGTCATGGAGGAGTGGAAGAGGACTCCAGTGGCAACCTGTGAAGCTCTGGTGAACTCCATGCCCAAGAGGGTTAAGGCAGTGCTGGAAAATAATGGTGGCCACACAAAATATTGAAACCTTGGGTCCAATTTGGACATTTCCACTTTGGGGTGTACTCACTTTTGTTGCCAACAGTTTAGACATCAATGGCTGTGTGTTAAGTTATTTTGAGGGGAGAGCAAATTTACACTGTTATACAGGCTGTACACTCACTACTTTACATTGTAGCAGAGTGTCATTTCTTCAGTCTTGTCACATGAAACGATATAATAAAATATTTACAAAAATGTGAGGGGTGTACTCACATTTGTGAGATACTGTATGTATATAAAGTCGCCCAGATATACACATGTATACACATTTCAGGAAAAGAAAAATTTGTATTAATTTTTTATTACTAAATTTATTGCTATACGTTATAGATTGATTATATATATATATATATACACATTATATATGTGTATATATATATATATATATATATATATATATATATATATATATATATATATATATATATATATATACACACACATTATATATGTGTATATATATATATATATATATATATATGATGATATGATATGATAATATTATTAATATTATACTAATATAATTTACATCACACTATTTTTCTTTTCCTGAAGTGTATATGCATTTTTGGTTGACTCTGTATATATAAATTGTGAAAATGAAGCCATATTTAAAAAAAAATAAAAATAAAGGGGAAAGAGCCTCTAGTGGACATAGTCTAGTACTGCAGGAGTCAGGTCAAAGCCATGTCTAGTCAATAGACTGATAAATGTAAAAATTTGTTGTGAGCCGTTATGAGCTGTGCAGCTATATTTCTGACAAAGTTCCAGGGGGCACTGCGACAGCCCTGTGCCACACCTGGGGACCAGTCCCACTGGCTTTTCTCATAAACATTTGCACTTTCCATGTGAAATATTTTGGAACATTAGGCCTTTCCACTCGTAAGATATGACAAGATTCATTTTCTTCCATTATGTTCCCATGTATATCGTCGCCATAGTAACAATTTAAAGTATCAAAAATTCCTTCACTGTTTCACATCAGCCCTGTCTTGACATTATTCTGACTGATTTTGACCCAAATCAGGTGAAAGTAAGGGACAAAATATTAGAGATTTCAAATAGTCACACACTTCCTGCTGCCATTTGGTGGCGCTATGACCAAGACTCACAGTTGTCATATCCACGTGATCAGCTTTCAATGCTTAACATAATTCTCAGGTTTCTTGCAGATCACTTAATGTACACAGACGTTATTAGCCACTTCCTCTTTCGTTTTATTCGCCATAAGTTTAAGGGTTCCTCGCAGCTGAATTGTTTGAGATATCAAAAATCCCTTCACAATTATGCATTATCAATGTCTTGCGATCATTTTAGTCTGGGTTTGGTGGCAGTTGTATCAATTCCCTAGGAGGAGTATTTCAAATTCCATTGGGTGTGTTTTGCAAACAACTCAAAATAACTGACTTCCTGTGAATTAGACTTAATGACATGCAATGAGAAAGTTGTTCAACTCAGTGAGATCTAAGTGTGTACCAAGTTTTACATGGATATGTGCAAGTGTGTATCAGCTATGCAGCAAGATTTTTCAGGGGGCGCTGCGACGGGTGTGTGCCACGCCCATGGCTGAGCCACAGTGACGTCCTAATTCCAACCTGTCTGCTGATTTTCATGAGTTTTTGTGCATGTTAAGACCCCCAAAAGTGCCCAGATGTTTGAAAAAAAAAATAATAATAATTATTCTTAGAACAACAAGAAGTCCCTTCACACTGCTAGTGCTTGGGCCCTAAATATGGTTGCAAGCAATGATGATCGGGCTCAAGCAACAGCGCCATCACCACCCAGGCGCACGAGACACAGTGGGTACAGTGGGTACCATGCATTTAAAGGGGAAATAACAAAAGGGCAAAAGTGATAATTTGGGTCTAACGAAACTGATAAAAGCAATGTACACTGATGGCAAAAAGAAAACTGCCTCTCCCTCTAAACTGTATAAGGACAAAAGTGACAGTTTGGGTGTAATGAAACATATCATAGCAATGTCCAGTTATGTCCAAAGGGACAATGACTCTCCCTCTAATCTACAGTATCTTACAAAAGTGATTACACCCCTCACATTTCAGGAACCATTTTATTATATGTTCTCAAGGGACAATACTATAGAAATGAAAATTGGATATACTTTAGAGTAGTCAATGTGCAGCTTGTATAGCATTCCAATTTTACTGTCCTTTAACAGTAATTCAACATGAAGACTTTATTGTCTAAATAACTGGCAATGAAAATGAGTACACCCTAAGTGAACATCTCAAAACTGTGTCCAAAGTGTCAATATTTTGTGTGAGCACCATTGTTAGCTAGCACAGCCTCAATCCTCCTGGCCATGGAATTCACCAGAACTGCACATGTTGTTGCTGGGATCCTCTTCTACTCCTCCATAATGATATCACGGTGCTGCTGGATGTTAGACACATGGCACTTCTCCCCCTTCTGTGTGAGGATGCCCCACAGGTGCTCAATAGGGTTCAGGTCTGGAGACAGACTTGGCCACTTCATCACCTTCAGCTTCCTCAGCAAAGCATTTGTCATCTTGGCAGTGTGTTTGGGGTCATTATCATGTTGGAAAATTGCCGTTTGGCCCAGTTTTTGTAGGGAGGGCATCAGGTTCTGCTTAAGAATGCTGGAATCCATGTCTCCCTCAATGAACCCCCCAGTACCAGCAGCATGCATGCAGCTCCAGACCATGATGCTACCATCACCATGCTTAACTGTAGGCAAGAGACAATTTTCTTGGTACTCCTCACCAGGGCATCACCACACATGCTGGACACCATCTGACCCCAACAAGTTTATCTTAGTCTCATCAGACCACGGGACATGGTTACAGTAATTCATGCTCTTGGACAAGTTGTCTTCAGCAAACTGTTTGTGGGCTTTCTTGTGAACCAGCTTCAGAAGAGGCTTCCTTCTGGGATGACAGCCATGCAACCCAACTTGGTGCAGTGTGCGACGTATGGCCTGAGCACTGACAAGCTATCCACCCACTTCTGCAACCTCTAAAGCAATGCTGGCAGCACTCATGCGTCTGTTTTTCAAAGGCAGCTTCTGCCCCTGACACATAGCACAAGGACTCAACTTTTTTGATTGACCCTTGCGAGGTCTGTTCAGAGTGGAACCTGTCTTGGAAAACCCTCTGTATGACCCTGGCCACTGTACTGTAACTCAGTTTCACGGTGTTACCGATCTTATTGCAGCCTAATCCATCCATGTGGACAGTAACAATTCTAATTCTCATATCCTCTGAGAGTTCTTTACCATGAGATGCCATGTTGATCATCCAGTGGTCAGTATGAGTGAATTGTACTCAAAGCACCAAATTTTAAATACTCTATAAGATACACAAATTTGTATGGTCCTTTCAAGCTGACAAACACATGAACATGATAAATAGGGCATGTGACTTTGCACGGTTAAACGATATACAGCTTTTATCACTTAGGGTGTACTCACTTTTGTTGCCAGCTATTTTGACAATAATGGCTGTATGTTGAGTTGTTTTCAGAGGACAGTAAATCTATACTGCTATACAAGCAGCACATTGACTACTCTAAAATATATCCAAGTTTCCTTTTCATAGTATTGTCCCTTGAGAAGACATATTAAAATGTTTGCTGTAATTAGAGGGGTGTACTCACTTTTGTGAGTTAATCTAGCCATGGGGGTCACAGTCCAGTGACTTCCGTGCCGGTCCCAAGCCCAGATAAATAGAGAGGGTTGCGTCAGGAAGGGCATCCGGCGTAAAACATTGCCAAATTTAACCATGCGAATCATCAGTACTTTAAATTTCATACCGGATCGGTCGAGGCCCGGGTTAACAACGACCGCCATCGGCGCCATTGACCTACAGGGTGCTGGTGGAAATTGGGCTACTGTTGTTCGAAGAAGTAGAGGAGGGAGGAGAGTGCATAGACCGAGAGAGAAGAGGAAAGGTAAGAGTGTAGGACTGAGAATAGGAACTCTGAATGTTGGTACTATGACAGGGAAAGGTAGAGAGCTGGCTGATATGATGGAGAGAAGGAAGGTGGATATATTGTGTGTACAGGAGACCAGGTGGAAGGGTAGCAAGGCTCGTAGTATAGGAGCAGGATTCAAACTGTTTTATTATGGTGTGGATAGTAAGAGAAATGGGGTAGGTGTGGTCTTGAAGGAGGAGTTTGTGAGGAATGTTCTTGCGGTGATGAGAGGGTCAGACAGGGTGATGAGTCTGAAGTTGGAGATTGAAGGGGTGATGTTGAATGTTGTTAGTGGTTATGCCCCACAGGTAGGTTGTGAGTTAGAGGGGAAAGAGAGATTCTGGAGTGAATTAGATGAGGTGATAGAGAGTATTCCAACAGGTGAGAGAGTGGTGATAGGAGCAGATTTTAATGGACATGTTGGTGAGGGGAACACAGGTGATGAGGAGGTGATGGGCAAGTTTGGAGTTAAGGAAAGGAACCTTGAAAGACAGATGGTAGTGGACTTTGCTACAAGGATGGACAGGGCTGTGGTTAACACATATATTTCAGAAGAGGGAGGAGCATAGAGTGACTTACAAGAGTGGAGGTAGGAGCACACAAGTAGACTACATCCTATGTAGAAGAGGCAATCTGAAAGAGATTCGTGACTGTAAAGTGGTAGTGGGAGAGAGTGTAGCCAGACAGCATATGATGTGTGGTGTGTAGGATGAATTTGATGGTCTGTAGAGGTGAAAGATAGAGATGGAGAAGAAAACCAAGTGGTGGAAGCTGTAAAAGGAGGAATGTTGTGAGGAATTTAGACAGAAGTTGAGGCAGGCTCTGGGTGGTCAGGTAGTGCTGCCAGATGACTGGGAAACTACAGCAGAAGTGATCAGGGAGGCAGGAAGAAAGGTGCTGGGTGTGTCATCTGGAAGGAGGAAAGAAGATAAGGCGACTTGTTGGGGGAATGAGGAAGTTCAGGATAGTATTCAAAGAAAGAGGTTAGTCAAGAAGAAGTGGGATATGGACAGGACTGAAGAGAATAGACAGGAATACAAGGAGTTACAGCACAGAGTGAAGAGGGAGGTGTCTAAGGCCAAGCAGAAGGTGTATGATGAGTTGTACAGGTTAGCTAGGCAGAGGGATCGAGATGGGAAGGATGTGCGGCAAGTTAGAGTTATTAAGGATAGAGATGGAAAAGTGCTCACAAGTGAGGAGAGTGTACGGAGGAGATGGAAGGAGTACTTTGAAGAGCTGATGAATGAGGAATATGAGAGGGAAAAAAGAGTAGAAGGGGTGAACTCTGTGGAACAGAAAGTAGATAAGATTAGAAAGGATGAAGTCAGGAAGGTTTTGAAGAGGATGAAAAGTGGAAAGGCAGTTGGTCCTGACGACATCCCGGTGGAGGTCTGGAAGTGTCTAGGAGAGGCAGAAGTGGAATTTTTAACTAGTCTGTTTAACAGGGTTTTAGAGAGTGAGAAGATGCCTGAGGAATGAAGTGTATTAGTGCCTATCTTTAAGAATAAGGGTGACGTGCAGAGTTGCAGCAACTATAGGGGGATAAAGTTGATGAGCCATACAATGAAGCTATGGGAAAGAGTAGTGGAAGCTAGGTAAAGGAAGGTAGTGGAAATTTGTGAGCAGCAGTATGGCTTCATGCCCAGAAAGAGCACAACAGATACAATTTTTGCTCTGAGAATGTTGATGGAGAAGTATAGGGATGGTCAGAGAGAGTTGCACTGTGTTTTTGTAGACTTGGAGAAAGCGTATGACAGGGTGCCAAGAGAAGAGCTGTGGTAGAGCTGTATGAGGAAGTCAGGAGTAGCAGAGAAGTATGTCAGAGTGGTGCAGGACATGTATGAGAGGAGCAGGACAGTGGTGAGGTGTGCTGTAGGTCAGACAGAGGAGTTCAAAGTGGAGGTGGGACTGCATCAGGGATCGGCTCTGAGCCCCTTCCTGTTTGCTATGGTGATGGACCAGGTGTCAGAGGAGGTCAGGCAGGAGTCTCCTTGGACAATGATGTTTGCAGATGACATTGTGATCTGTAGTGAGAGCAGAGAGCAGGTGGAAGAAAACCTGAAGAGGTGGAGGTTTGCACTGCAGAGAAGAAGAATGAAAGTCAGTCAGAGTAAGACTGAGTACATGTGTGTGAATGACAGGGAGGGAAGTGGAACAGTAAGATTACAGGGTGAAGAGGTGAAGAAGGTACAGGTGTTTAAGTACTTGGGGTCAACAGTCCAGAGTAATGGAGAGTGTGGGAAAGAGGTAAAGAAGCGAGTGCAGGCAGGTTGGAATGGGTGGAGAAAGGTGTCGGGAGTTCTGTGTGATAGAAAAATTTCAGCAAGAATCAAGGGGAAGGTGTACAGGACAGTGGTGAGACCAGCCATCCTGTATGGTTTAGAGACAGTATCACTGAGACAGAGACAGGAGTCAGAGCTGGATGTAGCAGAGCTAAAGATGTTGAGGTTCTCTTTGGGAGTGACACGGTTGGACAGGATTAGGAACGAGTACATCAGAGGGACATGTTGGACGTTTGGGGGACAAAGTTAGAGTAAGATGGTTTGGACATGTCCAGAGGAGGGAGAGTGGCTATACTGGTAGGTGAATGTTGAACATGGAGCTGCCAGGCAGGAGGAAAAGAGGAAGGCCATGGATGTAATAAATGAGGATATGAAGCTAGTGGGTGTAAGTGTTGAGGATTAAGAAGATAGGGATAGGTGGAGAGAGATGATTCGCTGTGGCGACCCCTGAAGGGAAAAGCTGAAAGAAGAAGGAGAAGAAGAAGAAGAAGAGTTACTGTATATTACTATATCAGTTTATATACATACATATACATACACTATATTGCCAAAAGTATTCGCTCACCTGCCTTGACTGGCATATGAACTTAAGTGACATCCCATTCCTAATCCATAGGGTTCAATATGACGTCGGACCACCCTTTGCAGCTATAACAGCTTCAACTCTTCTGGGAAGGCTGTCCACAAGGTTTAGGAGTGTGTTTATCGGAATTTTTGACCATTCTTCTAGAAGCGCATTTGTGAGGTCACACACTGATGTTGGACGAGAAGGCCTGGCTCTCAGTCTCCGCTCTAATTCATCCCAAAGGTGTTCTATCGGCTTGAGGTCAGGACTCTGTGCAGGCCAGTCAAGTTCATCCACACCAGACTCTTTCATCCATGTCTTTATGGACCTTGCTTTGTGCACTGGTGCACAGTCATGTTGGAAGAGGAAGGGGCCAGCTCCAAACTGTTCCCACAAAGTTGGGAGCATGGAATTGTCCACAATGTCTTGGTATGCTGAAGCAGAGTTCCTTTCACTGGAACTAAGGGGCCAAGCCCAGCTCCTGAAAAACAACCCCACACCATAATCCCCTCTCCACGAAACTTTACACTTGGCACAATGCAGTCAGACAAGTACTGTTCTCCTGGCAACCGCCAAACCCAGACTCGTCCATCAGATTGCCAGATGGAGAAGCGTGATTCGTCACTCCAGAGAACGCGTCTCCACTGCTCTAGAGTCCAGTGGCGGCGTGCTTTACACCACTGCATCCGACGCTTTGCATTGCACTTGGTGAGGTATGGCTTGGATGCAGCTGCTCGGCCATGGAAACCCATTCCATGAAGCTCTCTGCGCACTGTTCTTGAGCTAATCTGAAGGCCACATGAAGTTTGGAGGTCTGTAGCGATTGACTCTGCAGAAAGTTGGCGACCTCTTCGCACTATGCGCCTCAGCATCCGCTGACCCCGCTCCGTCAGTTTACGTGGCCTACCACTTCGTGGCTGAGTTGCTGTCGTTCCCAAACACTTCCACGTTCTTATAATACAGCTGACAGTTGACTGTGGAATATTTAGGAGCGAGGAAATTTCACGACTGGATTTGTTGCACAGGTGGCATCCTATCACAGTTCCACGCTGGAATTCACTGAGCTCCTGAGAGCGACCCATTCTTTCACAAATGTTTGTAAAAACAGTCTGCATGCCTAGGTGCTTGATTTTATACACCTGTGGCCATGGAAGTGGTTGGAACACCTGATTCTGATTATTTGGATGGGTGAGTGAATACTTTTGGCAATATAGTGTATATATATATATATATATATATATATATATATATATAGATAGATAGATAGATAGATAGATAGATAGATAGATAGATAGATAGATAGATAGATAGATAGATAGAGAGAGAGAGAGTCACCCAGAAAAATGTATACACATTTCAGGAAAAGAAAAATTTGTAGAATAATTTAATTACTAATTTTATTGCTATATGTTATATATTGATATAAATGATGATATTATGATAATAATATGTTAATTTTAATAATATTATACTAATATAATATAGATCATACTATTTTTCTTTTCTTGAAGTGTATATAAATTTTTTGGCCGACTCTGTATATATAAATTGTATAATAATAAAAAAAAAATTAAAAAAATTAAAAAAAATCCTTAGAAAAACAAGAGGGCCCTTCACACTGCTTGTGCTTGGGCCCTTATAATCCTTAGAAGAACAAGAGGTCTCTTCACACTGCTAGTGCTTGGGCCCTAATAATAATAATAATATGTTACTGTTTCTTTTAATGAACTTTGTTGATACTTTACCCAGAGTCCTTTTTCCTTCAGGATCCACTTCCTCTGCCATTTTCAGAGCTTCTGTTGTTGCTATGTCAACATTACATGGTACTACGACCAAATTTATAGTTTGATCCTTCACTATGTATTTCCTAATGAGATTCTTAATCTAGACAAAAATAAGACAAGCAATGTTACAATTCAACTAAAGGCCTTAACCTGATAAGCAAAAAGATCAAGTTACAGTTTACACTGACTTGTTGTCCAATGTCTTCAGGTTGACCTTTTACAGGAATTCTGGCAATCCCAGGGAGATCGATCAGTGTGAGGTCACATACATCAGGAGCCATGATCTCCAGAGTGATGAGTTCATCACAAATTCCAACTCCTTCTCCAGCCAGCACATTCTGGGCTGTTACAGAGATGGAGTAAGCATTATAAAAAAAAATTAACATATCTTGTTTTAACATATAAGTGTTACAAGACAAGACTGTTAAATAGTTAAATAGAAAATTATACAGAATTATATACATAGTAAATTTAGAGTAAAAACTTTTTGGATGATTTAATTTTTTTTAATCTAATGACAGAAACCTGAAATTCTAAAGCAGAATCTGAAAGCAAGAACCTGACAGCAAGGTTACCATTTCAGAACCATAAGAAAGGAATTTTATATATTTGTATATTTGTTCTGTTTTTTCACAAATGTTACTAACCTTTCTTAACATAACCCTCAACCAGTGATGGGTCATTAAACTTTTCTGTGAACTGTCCTTTGTAAGATATTACAGCTTGCCATTGAACACCACATTTTATCTTCCTCAGCCTTAGCTCCAGTGGACATCTTGTCACAATACCTTAAGTTGAAAAAGCACATTATACATCAGCTTTTTCCTGCATCTATTAATATCAAACAGAGAAACATCACTTACAGTGTGTGTGTGTGTGTGTAAAAAGAAGTGAAATTTTTGAATTTGAATTGAATTGTTGGAAATAAATAGTCAAATTCCAACATAAAAGTGGTAATATATGCAATGTGTTATATTTATTACTCTGTAAGAGAAATAAGAAATCACTCACCACTCCCTCTGGGCAGTGCCACCCCAGATAGTGCTTCCAACACAGAGCTTTTTCCAGAACTCTGATCTCCAATTACAGCTATAGTTGGCAAAGCCAAATCTTTGTCAATACCAATCAGCCTAAAAGAGTCAATCAGATCGATATAAGGACGAACTTTCTCCTCTAAATGGCTGTGGAAAACCCCTTCCATTGGCTTACTGTGAAGTAAAAGGCATTAAGTTTCACATTTGACAATCACACAAGCTGATGATTGTTTGATCCCATTAAATTTATACTGACCTGTTCTGACCATCATAAGTGAAATTTTCATAATTATCTTGTTTACTCCCCATCATCTAGGAAACAAATTCCAAAAGTTTTTTTTTTACAAGAAGAACTATTTAATTTACTCTCACATCATAGAAATGAAGGCATTTCACTTACCTAGCTGAGTACAGCAACTTGATTTCACAAGGAATGTGAATAAACTGAAAGTGACACTTGTGACTCTATTTATACACACACACACACACACACACACACACAAACACACACACTATAGGCCATACCTCTACCATGGATGTGGATGAAGAACTGTGTGACATAGTGAATGTATGTAAGTCAAAGAACCATACCACAATGTCTTGTTTAATATCACTTTATTTATTGATTTATTTTCATTTTTTCAGTCACATGGAAGGTGCACATTCCAGTGTGACTTATGTTTATTATTTTGGTGTTTTTGGATTGTAAAGAAGAAAGGGTAAATGAAGAGATGATTTGTTTGATAATGATGATTTTCTTTGCCTTACCTTTCCCTCTAGGGCTTCCTAGTAGGAGGGGCCGGCCCACAAACAGGAAGCTATATATGTATATTTCCATCCACAGGAGGGGAGGGGTGACTTAGTGTTGTCATTGGGCTATTTGAATTTGTGGGGAGGGACTACACAGGGTTTTTTTAAAATATAGTGTCGTTATTGGGCTATTTGAATTTAAGGGGAGGGGAGTCTTTTGTGTGAGTTCTCTCCTCATTTTGTTTGTCTGTATTTTGTTTTTCCCTTTGTTATTTGTTGTTTGGAATTTACATTGGAGGACTCCTGTTCCATTGTTTGGTGCATGACCTGAAAAGATAATTAAAATAACCTCTAGAGGCTTCTGTTTTGTGTTTGTTTTGCTGCCTACTTTGCCACAGTCAAGAAGACCTTACAACAAACTGTAAAAAAAATTGTACAAGAAATGAAAAACCTAATGTAAAACAACTAAATGTGTGGGTTTTCCCATGATCCCTGTTTGGACTTTCCATGTTTTTATTAGGCTTCCTTATTTGTCACTTAAATCCCATAGTTTCCAGATTTTGTAACACTACAAAATAGAAAAAAGTAATTTTACAAGGCATAATGTGTGTTTTGATATGATCTGACATTAAATCCAAAAGCCTTCAGAGTCTCTACAGCTGGTAATCTGCAGTTTACTAAGTGTAGTTACTGAATGTTATCAGCTCTCCCCCACCGAGTCCCTCACAGTGTTTCAACCATGCAGGTACTTTATCTCTGACTTCATTTAAGAAAATAGTATGAAAGAACTGTTGGAACGCAGAGATTTCTCTGATCAGACACATCACATGGTGGTCCAGGGCCTTCTCCAATTACCTTTTACTTTTTTATTTACTTGCAAAAGCTAAACAACCTGATAAACAATAAAGACTCTTCCATGAATCTTATCCATGTAAAACTTGGTTCACACTTAGATCTCATTGAGCTGAACAACTTTCACATTGCATGTCATTAAGTCTAATCTACAGGAAGTGAGTTATTTTGAGTTGTTTGCAAAACACACCCAATGGAACTTTTGATATCTCAAATATCTCAAAGCTGTGAGGAGAACTTATGGCGAATAAAACAAAACAGGAAGTGGCTAATAACTTCTGTGTACATTAATTGATCTACATGAAACTTTAGGATTATGTTAAGCATAGAAAGCTGATCACATGGATATGACAACTATGAGTCTCTGTCATAGCGCCACCAACTGGCACCAGGAAGTGTGTCACTTTTTGAAATCTCTAATATTTTGTCCCTTACTTTCACCTGATTTGGTTCAAAATCAGTCAGAATAATGTCAAGACATGGCTGATTTGTCGCTGTGAAGGAATTTTTGATACCTTGAATCGTGTTACTATTGCGACAATTTACATAAGAACATAATAGAAGAAAATGAATGTTCTCATATCTTATGAGTGGAAAGGCCTAATGTTCCAAAATATTTCACATAGAGAGTGTAAATGTTTATGAGAAAGGCCAGTGTGGCTGGTCCCCGGGTGTGGCACAGGGCTGTCACAGCGCCCCCTTTGTCAGAAATATAGCTGCACAGCTCATATTCACTTGTACGTATATGCATGAGAGCCAGTATACATTTAGATCTCATTCAGCTAAATGATGTTAATCCACCTGTCATGGGATCTGCTTAACAGGAAGTCAGTTATTTTGGGATGTTTGAAAAATGTACCCATTAGAATTTGATATACCCCTCCTAGGGGATTTATATGATTTTGATCAAACATGGTCCAATATGATCTGAAGACATTGAGGATCTAAAATTGTGAAGTGATTCTTGATATCTCAAACGGTTCAGCCGTGAGGTGCTCTTAAACTTTCCCTGTATTGATTACAGAAAACTAAATTCCCAAATGGTAAAGTTCGCTTACCCCCTTCCTCTAGTCCCTGCGGCACTCGAGGAACTCCGGGGGGCTCGCATTTTCACCAAGCTTGACTTACGGAGCACATACAACTTAATCCGAATCCGCTGTCATGATGAGTGGAAGACTGCTTTCATCACACCTGCCGGACATTACGAATATAGAGTTATGCCCTATGGTCTCGCTAATGCACCCTCTGTATTATAAAATTTTATGAATGAGATTCTGCGAGAGATGCTTCATCGGTTCGTGATGGTTTATATCGATGACATTTTGATCTATTCCTCCAACCGAACCGAGCATGTCCGTCATGTTCGGCAGGTGCTAGCTCGTCTTCACTGTCACCACCTCTATCTCAAGCTGGAGAAGTGCGAGTTTCACCGGCCCATAATTTTCTGGGGTACATCATCTCTGCCAAAGGGATTCAGATGGACCAAGCTAAGGTCAAGGTGGTAAAGGACTGGCCACTACCGCAAACGATTAAAGAGCTACCGGAGGGCAAGCTCGTTCCACTTCTAATTCCACATCGGCCCTGGTCACATGTGGGAATTGACTTCGTCACTGACTTGCCCCCCTCCGAGGGGTAAACCACCATTCTCGTTGTGGTAGACCGGTTCTCCAAGGCGTGCAAACTACTCCCGCTCCGTGGCCTACCCACCGCCTGGGAAACAGCGGAAGCCCTCTTCCACCAGATCTTCCGGCATTACGGCATCCCGGAAGACATCGTATCCGATAGAGGGCCCCAATTCATATCTAAGGTATGGCGAGCTTTCTTCAGAAAATTAAATGTATCTGTACGTCTCTCTTCTGATTACCATCCACAGACTAATGGCCAGACCGAGCGAAAAGTGCAGGAGATTGGACGTTATCTGCGCGCCTACTGCCGAGACCACCAGGAGGAGTGGAGCCAATACCTGCCCTGGGCCGAGTACGTGCAGAATTCGCTCCGCCAAGAAGCCACAGGGCTCACACCGTTCCAGTGCGTACTCGGTTATCAGCCACCTCTGTTCCCGTGGTCAGGAGAACCGTTGGAAATCCCTGCTGTGGACTACTGGTTCAGAGAGAGTGAGAGGGTCTGGGAATCAGTGCACATGCACCTGCACCGCACCGTAAGCAGGCACAAAAGACAAGCCGATACCCGTAGGCGGGAGGTGCCACTATATCAGGCAGGCGACATGGTTTGGCTCGCTACTCAAGCTACCCAGCAGGAAGTTAAGCCCCCATTACATCAGGCCTTTCCCCATCCGTCGAGCCATGAACAATGTGACTTATGAACTCACCCTGCCGGGATCGCGCCCACCTTCCACGTCTCACTTTTAAAACAGTACACTAACCCCCTTCTCCCTTCTTCCGCAGAGATGCAGCAGCCCGAGGTGGACCCAGACAGCACGGTCTACCAGGTCCGGGAAATCCTCAACTCACGACGGCGGGGCAGCCAAATCCAATATCTAGTCGACTGGGAAGGCTATGGTCCGGAGGAGAGGTCCTGGGTGAACCATCTACGCCGATTGGACCGGCCCGCTCCCAGAGGAGGGGGGGGGCTCGTCAGAGACGGCGGCGAGTATTGTTTGTTGTTAGTGCTAGAGAGGATTCCTGATTTCTTCTGCAGTGTCTATCACTTAAGCTTTTGAGTTCTCGTTTATCTCATTCGTTCTTCGTTCTGCATTATATTAAAGTCTGGCTGGTTGAAACTGATTCTCCTGAGTCTTCCTCTACAAACCATGACAATACATATATATATATAAACTGATAAGTAATATAGTTTAGAGGGAGAGTCATTGTCCCTTTTGACATCACTGGACATTGCTATGATCTGTTTCATTACACACAAACTGTCACTTTTGTCCTTATATAGTTTAGACGGAGAGGCAATTGTCTTTTGCCATCAGTGTACATTGCTGTTATCAGTTTCATTAAACCCCAATTGTCACTCTTGTCCTTTTGGTATTTCCCCTTTAAATGCATGTACCCACTGTGCCCACATTGTCAGGCGTGCCTGGGTGGCGATGGCGCCGTTGCTTGTGGTAGCCCTGGGTGTTATCTCTGCGTAGGTCGTGAGTCCTAATTATTTAAAAATAGCTTATATCTGTTATACTATTCATAATAATTTTATGATTTATGAGATCATCAGTAGTAGGACTGTAATCATGGGGACATACAATTGATGACTGCACAATTAATATAAGTATAGATTATTGAATGTGTTTATTTCATACTGCAGAACAACTAGATGTGCAGAGAGAGAGAGAGAGAGAGAGAGAGAGATTCAGGGAAAGATGAGAGACAGTGAAAGCCTTGATAATCCATTTGATTTTTTCGTCCAAGGATTTTGATTTATAGTCTTGCTCCCACTCACTATGTGTGTGGAGTTTGCATGTTCTCCCCGTGCTTGGTGGGTTTCCTCCGGGTGCTCCGATTTCCTCCCACAGTCCAAAGACATGCTACTAGGCTGATTGGAGTCTCTAAATTGCCCGTAGCGTGTGATTGCATGAGTGAATAAGTGTGTGTGTGCCCTGCAATGGATTGGCACTCCGTCCAGGGTGTATCCTGCCTTGATGCCTGATGACACCTGATATAAGCACAGGCTCCCTGTGACCCAAGGATAGATCGGATAAGCGTTACAGACAATGAAATGAAATGAAAAAAATTACTGTTTACACTTTCTGGTCTGTTCTTGTCATTGAGTGAACACTGAGTTTTTGAGCGTTCATTTAGGACTATTTATTAATTTATAATTTGACTGGTACTCTACCTGTTACATCAACTAATAGGGTTAGCCTGGTGGATTACATAAACAGGGTGGCAGTGATGGCAGCAGCAAAGGTGGCCGGGGATAGAATCAAATTCATGGCCTGAATTATTGTCCCAGTCCGCCAATGAACAGAAGCTAAACACAGAATCAGTGAAACAAATACACAAACTTGAATAAGGTGACTAATAAACCAACACAAAACAGGTGAGCATAATCAAGGGGGACAATGGAACCAACAAAAAAAGATGTTCAGACCCTGCGTGAGTCCTCTGGTGGTCTGGAGAGGATTTATCCAAGGTGACATAGTTGACATAGTTGTCCCCTAAAGATGGAGTGGGAACAGAGTGAGGCCAGGGAGGGGTGCGACGAACACAGCAAAGTCTGAGAGTGGAGCGACAAACATGGTGTGGCCAGAGAGGGGAGCGACAACAGAAGGACACAGAATGATATTTTCAGCCGAGCATGGGTGTGGTATGGCATCTTCGGTGGGACAGTGTGGAGGGTGAGCTCATCAGCTGGCTAAGGCAGGGGGTGATATCCTCTTCAGGAAATGAGGAGTAGAGTAACATCCTCCATGTAAAAAGGAAGCAAAGTGACTCCCTCAGTAGAACAGGAAAATGGAGCAGTGTCCTCAAAAGAACAGGGAGGAAGAAATGTCCCCTGGAAAATAAAGAAAGCAGAACAACATCCTCAGTGGAGCAGGGAGGCAGAGCAATGTCCAAGGTGGGGCAGGGAGGGATGGAGACAGCTCCAGTCTGGAAGCCTGACCTTGGCCATGAGTTGATCATGGGGGTCCTTGAGCCTGTCAAATAACCTCTAGTTATTTTAATTGGAGAAATTAAGTGGAAAATAGGAAAAAATAATAAAAAAAGGAACAATAACTTGGTTGCATTATTGTGTGTTTATAATCGGGAATGTGGCTGGGTTCTGAATAAAATATTGACATTCAATCTCAAGTTCAAAAAGAAATTATCATACAGCTGTCGTCAATGCGATTATTCTCATTAACCCCAAATAAAGATCAGCTGTTTCTGTAGGATTTTCTTCTTTTCTTGGTTTCATCTGACTGTTGCAACCATAGTCCACAGAGAGTTTCCACATCTCACTTCTGGTAAGATATTGATAAGGAGAGGGGATTAAAAGAATTTGCAAAACATTCAGATGCAGAATGGAACACTGTGAAGGCAATCATCAACAAAGATGGAGCACCAGAGCGACATCATCAAGAACAGGATGTCTTACCAAAATGGATAAAATAAAAGGATAAAAATTTACCAAAAGACCTGCAGCAACATTAAAGGAGTTGCAGAAATATCTAACATGTACTTATGACTCTTTGCATGTATGCGCTATGGGTTAGGTGGCTAGACATCACATTTCTCACAAAAAACTCGACTAAATCACCTGAAATCATGTGGCCAAATGTGTTATAGTCAGATTAAATCAACTCAGCTGTTACTGATGTAACAACAGATGTTAAAAGAAAAGTATTTATTCTCCTTCATAAATATCCTATTTCTTCCACAACAATAGTCAAAAGTAGTAATGTCATGTGCCAAAATGATGTGTGTTTTGTAGCGTCTCCAGGTCAGCTCACTTGCTCATGGGGTCCATTGCATCCTTCTCAAAAACTCAATTAACTATTACACAGCTCACAACTGAGCTATCACTACTTATAGTCGTTTCATTAATGAACCCCCCAACAAGACTGGAGACAAAGGAGGAATCCTGCCTCCATGAATGTTGGAGTTCTGCAGACCATCAGTACTGATAGCCCAGCCTCACACCCCTGGAACTTCCCATCAACTTGTGACCTTAATATGCAAATCTCCCTGCGCCTAGCAGTTTTACTGCCGTTAAAAGTCAACAAGAATTCCCTAATCTAAACCGAATCAATGCCTTGACCAGGGGATGACCAAAGTTCTGACTGAAGACACACACACACACACACCCAAAGCGTCTGGAAATGCTCATCCTGACCCCCCCCCACACACACACACATACACACACACACCCAAAGCGTCTGGAAATGCTCATCCTGACCCCCCCCCACACACACACATAAGGAGAGTTCCTTTATTCAACTTTCAATAAAACAATAGTAGAACCCTACCTGACCCATGCCTAACACACCTGTATATATGTATTCCACTTTTGCCTTTATATTTTTATTGTTGTATTACCACTCATGACCTGTTGTTCTGTTTCATGAAATAGAACGTTTTATAAGATAAGAATGTATGTTTTATTTGCCTATACCCAGTTCCCTTTCCTCTCATACTGCTTCTTTCATGTCTACTATCAAAATGATCCGCTTTTACTTTTATAAGCAATAGTGTATGCCATATGGTCATTCAAGTACATAATATGAGCCTACATTACTTTAATTGAAACTTTATCCATTCCTGACTTCACGATAAAGTATGCAAATGAGTGACCGAGCAGAGACAAAGAAAGAGGGCCAAGGGATCAATAAAAACCCTAAGCACCCATCTATCGTAGCTTTTTGCTCTGCTCAGCTCGGCTTGGCCCCACGGGGGCCAACCCCCTCTCCGCTCTGCGGTCGGGGGGGGCCCCCATGCGCCTTTTCTTCCCGACACGACCTCTTCTATCGTCCCCGACTCGACTCCGATCTTTCTTCGGGACAAGACTTTCACTTTCTTCTGAGACTTTGCCGGCAGCTTCAATTGAAGAACTTTGTTTGCACCACCGAAACCTTTTTCATTCCAGCAGAATCTCTTGCTTACTCCGAGGACTTTGAATCTCCGAACCTCCTTGATCCCCTACATCAGGACTCTTATCAACAAACCAATGCAAGTAAAAGTTACTAATTATTTTAGATCCGCAATTTTAAGCTGAAGCCCCTTTATTAAGGCGAATCCTAATTACCTTGACGATTCTCACACGTGGTAACCAAAACTTGATCTGAAACTTGCCATATTTGATCTCTTCTCTGTTTCCTTATCTCCTTCAAACTCTCTCTCTCGTTCTGATTTCCTCCGTATTCCCTTCCTTAATCTCCATCTCTCTTTTCCTACTTATCCCCTCTCTATGATCCTTAACCTGTCTTTTATGTTTGTGTCGTAGTTAGTATGTGTTGTGTGTTTCTGTTTTATTAAATGTGTTTTATTCACGAGTGATTGTCTCTGTGCTTTGCTCACAATTTCAGGGTCCCTGAACATTGCTCTTGCTACGTGCTAAATTACAGCTAGTACTTTATAAAGTAGTTATTCTTTCTTGGCCAGGAAGATAACTTTCCCTGGAATTAATACATAATTATACTGTCTGTTCGCTGGACGAACAAATCAAATAATTGTGTTATTGATTCTCTGACAGTTAGTTCTAAGAACCCCAATTTGAATATTTATAATTAATTATAACCAGTTATAATTACTTAAATATTTAAATTTTGAGCTAAATTCACTACAGTTTATATGTATGCGATTTGGAAAACTGTATTAATTAATATGTAGGAATGTATTTGAACAGTCTTCTGAAGAAAGAAGAGTTAGATTTTGTCACAATAGCATTCACACACTACTGTGAGGGTGCAAATTAAACTGAAACTAAAAGTAAATTAGCTAAGGATGAGTCTTTTTCTGATCAAGTCATTTTCTAGTCTTTCTTTGTTTTAAGTTGTAGAAAAATATCAGGAGCACATGACTAAACATTATGAAACACTATGTACACAAATGAAATGTTGTAACTGAGAAACACCATTAGCTAGTTTATATACACAATATTCCAGATATAAATGTGAATAATTTGATGTTCTTTATATTAACATAACATAACCACAAATAAATCTCCTTTGTCATTTACACCAATTAGTATTTACAAACCACCAGAATTTCTACGAGTTTGCCGGACTTTGACTGGAGCATGGTTGCTTTATCAGTAGATAAAGCAGTAATTTTTGGAAAAAAAAACAAACAAACAAATTTTTGGATTGCAAAATTTTGTTAATCCATAAGACCGTTTGAGTCTCTGGCTATTGTACAACGTTACACTTCTTAGTCTTGATTTTATTTTAAAGTGTGCTTTTGATCCTTGTCCATCTGTCCTGCGAATCGCTGCCCAGTGTGTTTTCTGAGCAGATAATATAGAACTATAGAGAATTCATCAGGCTGCTTTCTTCAGCAGACTTATAAATAACTAAAAAGGAACCAGATGCTTCTAATCAAAAGCAATTACTTCCTTTCCATATTATCCCATTATTCTGGTGCAAGTTGCAATTTGTCCAATCTCATTATTTTATTACAGAACGGTATGGGATTTTTAGGGGTAGGGTTTTTTTGTCTTAAAGGTTGTTAATGGCTTACATCTTATGATAAACTTGCTGATGAAGTCTTCTTGATTGTAAATTTGGCAAAGATATGCCTCAATGTGAAAGTATCCACTACAAACTCAACATTTTCTTGTGTAGCATTTCATACTTACTGAAATCTGGTGCTATTGCACATAATTCTAATAAGCCTGACAAACATGATAAAACATGGATTATTATTAATATTACTAATTAATAGTTATTTCTAGTAATCAGCAGAATAGCCATGGTACTTGGATTCCTTAAAGAAGTAAAAAACTATTAAACTAATATTGAGACTTGGTCAGAATCAAGAATGTCAGTTGTATCTGAAATTTCATTAAGAAGTCTTGCAACAGAATACAGCATATCAAAAACAACTACAGGCCAAAATGACCTTCGAAATGAAAGAATGTTCTGTGAAATATAAAAGCTGTTTCTGTAGATCAGTGGTTTTAGTTTTGAAGGGTTTTGTATTTTCCCTTTTTTAACACACCACATTTAGGCATTGGTAATTAGATGATAGCTTAATCAGGTGGTAAACCTCTAAAAAGATGAAAAACCCTGATCAGCAGTGGCCTGTAGCTTCAAACAAAGTTGCTGAGTTTCTCTTGAGCAAGGGTAAGACAGTCCACGCGGTTCTGCATGTCAATGCGACGTCTGCTGATATCTGACTTCACGCAAAGCATCGGCCACGTTGGCACCGTCCATTAAACCCAACATCTCTGAGCAGATTCCTTCAGCATGAAGTATCTGATCAGCCAAGCGCTGCGCCACGATCTGTCAGGAGAGGGAAAAATATCCAACTCAAATAATTTCCAGGTTTTAAGGTAAATGTTTAATGCATGTGTATTTTCCTTTAGATTTTACGTTTAGTAGATCTAATATAGTAGATCAATTTTGACCCAAATTATGTACAGCATTAAATTAAATAATTATTCAAACCTTTTATTAATGCAATAAGTATTTGTAAAAAGTTTTCTTAAAATAAATGAAAATACCAAAATCTATTAGACAACATATTTGATTTGCATATCACACATTCTCTACCATATAATAATAATAATAATTATTATTATTATTATTTTGAATGAAGCCAAACTAAAATATACTTTCTTAACCAATTGACTACTAAAATCTACCTCGTAATAAGCCCGCAGCATTTCAGGGTATTTGTTTCTGCTGTCAAACCCAGCAAAGTTATCTTCTGAAGCCTTCTGTCCATCAGTAGCATTAACATCATTCAAGGTTTTGAAGTAGATGCCATCTTGAGTGTAGACCAGTTGCTCCATCTCAAACTGCTCCATGATCCTCTCCTCCACCTTGGCTTCCTGCTTTGACTGAATGTTGTCTATCTTGTTCAGGGATGTTGATGTAATTATACAATGACTGGATTTAACTATTTCCAAAACATTTACTACTTTTAGGACACAAATGCTTTAAAACTTAAAAATTAACTTAAAATTATTTACCATTGCAACCGACTGGAGGTAAGGGTAGTTGAGAAAGCAGGTTTTGGACACATCTGAAAACTGCTCCTGGTGTCTGAAACACAAAAGTTCATACATTATACAACATATACAGGCACGGAATTACTACATACATGAATGCTTTGGTTTCCTGTGGCATCTTTTTCCTTGTTCACATCAACAGAGAGAAAAATAGGAGGTCTGTGCTATAATACTATCAGAAGCTCTGCTTTGTAATCTTTGTGTTTAACCATCTCAATGACATAACTCTAATATGGAAATATGACTGTTCTTGGTAGTGAGCTGCCAGTTAATTTTCTTGGTTGTGGTATGTTCCATGTACCTTCCAGATGCTGATAAAATACTAGTTGTTTGTTATTGGTCTACTAAACTTACTGAAAGTTGATTTTATCTGCTCTGCACTAATTACTAGCTAAAATTTGGGGTGCCCAATCTTATCAGAAAGGGTCAGTGTCGGTGCAGGTTTTCATTACACCCAAACAGAAGCCACACCAGAGTCTATTCTGGCGATTCATCCCCAGGTCAGGATTTTGCAATTATCCCTGCACAACTCTTGGATCTCCCCTTCAGCCATTGCTCACAACCTTGGGGTAACCACGGACAATCAACTGTCCTTTTCCTCACGTTACTAATGTGACTCACTCTTGTCGCTTTCTTCTCTACAACACCAGATGGATTCAACCATTTTTATCTACACATGCTGCAACTCTCTGCTGGCAGGTTCATCTCTGAACGCAATTAATCCTCTGCGAACGATCCAAATATCAGCTTGCACATCCTTTTATGCCCTTTGAGGGACACACTTCTGGGTTCACGACATTGATGCACATACGTCCGGGTTTGCAACATCGCGGGGCTCATTTCCGGGGCAGCGGTCATCACGGACGGTTTACCACCCTTTGTGCGCCCCGGCGCTATATAAAGACGCTATTGTGTGCCTTCCTTGCTAGATCTCTCCTGCTTTGCTGATGAGTCATCCCACCCTTTGTCTCTGCCAGTCTTTTTCTGTTGTCACTAGATTTTCGACTGTTTTCTCACTCTGTTTTAAATTACCCTATTCAGATTTGAAGTCCAGGACTCTTCTTTTTGCAAGGACCTTTGGCTGGTCATGTTTATTCTCCTTTGTTTGAGCATTTTTCTGGGGAACCTGGACTCTGTTGGCAGTTCCCAATGCAGTGTGTGGTGATGTTTGAGCTAGATCCTTCTTCATATCCCTTTGAGTGCTTCAAGGTAGCCTATGTCATCTCTCTGCTTTCGGGCAAGGCAAGGCCATTGGAGCTGGGTGAACTGATCACCCTAGCCACCCACATCGGCCGTGGAATCCGGGAAAGACTAGCAGAGAGGACCACCCGACGCTCCTGGCACCCCAGTCCGCAACAAGCCACCCACTCTTTGCCGTTACCACTGCCGACAATGGCCTTTGTTCTTCCAGTCTCCTCCCAGCCCATGGAGATTGCCCGTCGTTACCTGCCCCCTGCTGAGAATGTGAGACTGTCTGTACTGTGGGGAGGCCGGACACATCGGACTCCAGGCCTCAAACTCTTTACCAAGCTCCTGTCACATCTCGCACTTGGGTCTTAAATCTGCGGTTCCTGACACCAAAATGCAGCTGTGTGACTTGTTTCCAACCTTGTTTTCAACAGTAGCACAGATCCACTCTGGATCCAAAATGGTGTTATTTGTTTGTTTTAGCCTGAATCTCAAGGTGCATGGACACCAAAGACAGTGGTCTCACAGTCCACATTGTCATGCTGCTATATATATATATACTCAAGTTTGCATATCACATTCCATTTTGATTCACTGCACGTTTTTTCGGTGCTACGTGCCCTGTCTTGTGTTGTTTTTTTTGTACTTCCTGTTTTTGCACTGTTTGCACCTGCTTGCACACGTTTCACTTCATGTCACTAGGACAAACTCCTGTCCTAGCTCTGTGTTGTTGTGTCTGTTTGTAACTATATGTTGTGTGTTGTTTCTGTAGCACCAGGGTCCTGGAGAAACATTGATTCATTTCACTATGTACTGCATCAGCTATATGTGGTTGAAATGACAATAAAAGCTTCTTGACTTGACTGGCTGCATGCATCAGATTCAAATCTGTTTGTTTTATTTATTCAAAAAAAGTGCTATAATTCCTCCAAACAGTATTTAGGCTAAGTCTGTGAGCTAGTGAACCAGCGTTGATGTATTCATTTAGAGAGACTTCAAAGCACTTTTGTACGTCGTTGTGGATAAAGGCGTCTGCCAAATACCATAAATGCAAATGTATTGAAAGTTTAAGATCAACTGATTAAACAGGTGGAATCATGTGTCGTGCACCCACAAACCTACAACACTGGTCCTTTGTGGATAAGATGGGATGCCCCAATTGTTCTCTGCATGGAGTGTGCTTTTGAAGAAAATCTATTTCAACTATTGAAAATTACTAAAATGATTTGGGATGGATTCTGCATATAGACTGTGTACTCACATGATACTTTTGTGTTGTCAAGATGGTCTTTCCACTTTTTGAATTCAGACCGAAGCATTACAAACAAAATTATCATTGTTGACCACTTCCCCAGATGCCAAGCGGTTGATCTTATCATTAAATTTCATCAAGGTCTGAAACAAAAAGTAAACATTAACATGATTTAGGCAGGCTAGTACAGGGCTCTGGATTAATACAAAACAATGTTACAAACATCAATAAAAAAAAGATCTTCCTCTTCTGTGGATCCAGTGGTGGGCCAGATTCACACTGACTCAGCCCTTTTCTAAAGCTCCACAGCTGCTTCTTGATCTCTTCTGAGATCAGTGGTAAGGATTTCTGAACATAAAAAGAAAAAAAAAGAAAGAAAGAAAACAATAAAAACAGCAAAATTAGATCATAAACCCTACAATTAATTAACAAATATTTTGTCACACAACCATTCAACACAAGTCTGCATTGTCCACTAAATTCTTTTTAAGCTCAGACCACAGAGTCATGTAGTGTCATGTGTTCACGTGCATCAAACTGATTGTTGTTGTTGAAAAGCAAAAGAAAAGAAAAACGAAAATAAATTTGTTCACAACCCTGAACAGCACCATCATCTCTTCTACCTGTTGGTGCCTAGTGAATTTGGTTGCCCGATTGCTTCTTCCAACAGCTCCAGATCACTTGTCAGTAGTGGCTGCTGGCAGAAGTGCATGGTGCAGAGAATGTATTTGATATACTGATTCTGTAGCAGTTTGTTGCACAGCTACCCATGGGAATTGGGCACCATTGTGCCCATTACCACTCATTTAGGTCATTGAAACGACTGCACAAATCCACCAATTTGTGTTCGTCCTGGTAAATTATGCAGCACACCATAATTCTAACTCAGTAACTCTATGCAACATCACAGCATGGTGTTTTGCGGAGGTGCTCTTCCATGTTATCTCCCAAGTCAGGGTCCAGAAAGAGATCCTGACTGACCAGAGCTTTATATTTATGCCAAAGACACTTCACAAACTGCATGAATGATTGGGTATTAAATTGATTCACACCAGTGTTTATCATCCACAGATGGACAGTTTAATCAAATGCTTAAAAATATAATTTGTATGTTTGTTCACAATTATGTGTAGATTTGGGATTTGTAGCTTGCCAAATGTTATATGCAGTACAAGAGGTCCCACAAGCCTCCACAGGGTTTCCCCTGCTTTAATTATCATAGAGGCAGAAGCTTTGTGGTGTCCTAAATGTCATTAAGGAAAATTGGCACAAGGGAATTTCTACCAGCAAAAAATCTATTCAGGAAATCAATAAATTTGCTACAGCCACAACAGCAATTCTGCATGTATTATGGGGAACTCTGGGACTGTGGGAGTTTGCACCGGGAGATAAAGTATTTTATCTTTAAGTCAAGCTCTAAATTATTCAAAGTGTGCAACAGAACATGTGGCTAGGACCCTTTGACACTGCAAGTCAGAGAAGTTGAATATGAGGTCAGTCAAATGGATGGAGGTGGTGCATATCTAAAATATAATCTAAATGTTCTAAAACCATTGTGAAGTATGGTTCCTGTGGCTATGGTGGAGGTGGTTCCTGAAAGAGAGGAACTGGGACCAGGTGTAAGTCCTAAAAGTGCAGCCCAATTGACCCTGGTCACCTGTGAAGACCACCTGTCACCATCAAGAGAGCATGGGTCATGAGTCTTGAGTCATGGTTGTGTCCCATACCAGTTATCTGCACACAAAAATTGTGGTCGAGTGGAACCCAGGTGTGCTATTGGGCATGTGTAAGTATCTGGCATCCTGGGAATAGAAACCACTGCTGACTGAACTCACTAAAAAGGAGATGTCAGTTCTGGTCTAGTAGATCGAGCTGTGCAATTGGGCTTTCTTAGATCAAGAAAGAGTATCTTACCATTAAGTGGGTTGTCCTCACCCTTCAATACTATCTGCTGGAGTGCCCTTTTACCCTCTGTTCCAGTCAAGGCCCACTCCAGTGTCTACACCGTGTAAAGGATGCCAACATGTGGACCACTTGTTGGTATCTGGCCATTTAAATTTCAGGTGGTCTACAGACTGTGGGCACAGATGGTGATGAGTCTTGAGTCAGTTTGGTGGCAAGGCACTGAATAGTTGCTTTCTCCTCATACAAAAGGCAGCTGGTAATAAGACATACAGTAAATTACCAGTTACCACTAGTGAGTCATAGATCAGAAATAATTGTGTTCTTCATACTTGAAATATTCATGACGTCTGAAGAATTCCCTCTCTACTCGAGTGGCCTCAGTCAGAGAGATCTTTTCATCAATTTGCTTTTGGCTACGGCACTTAATGACATAGCTTTTACTTAAGGGAATGACCTGATTTCTGACTATATCCAAGATGTTCTTTTCTGTTCCCTTGTCTGTAAGGTCTGGCTTTGTAAGAATAGCCGTAAGAATACAAAAATAAAAATAAAAATAAAATAAAACAAATAAATATGTAGCGCTTTTTTTTTACCCTTTACTAGTAGGATAGCGCCCTGAGCTCATAAACTCTATTTCCCCAGATGGACTCAGGTCTCCCCGCCTTTAATTTTGACTAAAGATAGATTGGAATTTCTAGCAAAATGATCACTCACCTTCTGGTATGTTGTCTATTGCATCTCCTAACTTATAAAACAAATACAACACCTTGGTTCCCAAATTATAGCCGAATTTATTAACAAAAAAGAATAGATAAATAAAATAATTGAAAAGGTACTTTTGTTAAGCCAAATCAAATATCATCAGAATTATATACTGTCGGAATGAGCAATTCACAAGATTTTGGTACTTAATACTTCAAATAAAAATATACTGGTACAGATACTGTGCTCAACCTCTGAATATATACCTTTTAACCCTGTATATCGGCTTTCAATGCTTAACATATACCACTGTTAAGGAAACACAGTAACAAACTGTTTGGGGGAAAATTGTTCATTGGTATAACCTTCTCACTTTAACTTAACTACTTTGTGGGCCCCACACACAAGCCGGCGACCAGAAAAGAACAAAAAAAATAAATAAAAAGAATACAACGAACCCCCCTGTTGCAGGCCTGGTCGATGCTCAGGAACGTCGTGGCTAAAACGTTGAAGCCCTTTCACGCTAGCGAGCAGAAATAAAAAGCTGGAGTACTCACATGCAAGCAGAGTCAGTGTCAGTATCCAAACGCCGCACCTCCACGCTGTAGTGACAATTTAGCAGCAGTGCAGGCTAGCTAACAGCTAACGGCAGAGAGCAACAGGAGTCAGTCCATCCTGTGAGGTGAAATATGCCTTTCTCCTTCGTTGCCAGAGGAGCTGCCAGGCTTTCTCCTGGTCACCTGGAGCGCTATCTGGGAAGAGGAGTCTTTTCTCAGGCTAGCTCGTTAGTTAGCCTGTTAAGCTAATCAAAACAACAACGGTTTCCTCGTGGTCGTTTTCGAAGTTAACGTTTGTCAAGACGGCTTCTTAATGCACTGCAGTCCCGTGTGCCATAGCTTGTACAACAACGGGAGTAACTAGCACAATTATATCCATCAGAACACTACTTCTTCTTATGACTCGCTGCCGTCTCATTTACTCTTCGTTTTCGAGCGCAGCCTGTTGCTTCCACTCGTATTCCTCTCTTCTCCCGCGCAGCTTTTTTTTTTTTTTTTTTTTCCCGAATCACTCACCCCGCCCCACAGCCAATCACACTACAAAACTACTGTCATGACACCTCATCCTCCAATCACAGCCGAACAATCAAACAACATTGATTGTCTTCAGCACAAGCACATGGTACATAGCACATGTCAACCAAAGTACCAGAATACACATCAACATCAATGCAGATTATTTCTATGAACCCAAACACCAAATAAAGAACCTGAACACATTTATAACAGTTTTACTCTACAGAATATATTTTGTATATATTGTATATATTTTTCTAAATCTAACTAATAGGTAAGATTTAGGTGTATAAGGCATCAGCCCAAGGCTACAAAAATAAATAAATAAATATTTACTGTTTTTGTCAATTAACTTTATTGATACTTTACCCAGAGTCCTTTTTCCTTCAGGATCCACTTCCTGGGTCATTTTCAGAGCTTCTGTTGTTGCTATGTCAACAATACATGGTACTACGACCAAATTTATAGTTTGATCCTTCTCTATATATTTCCCAATGAGATTCTTAATCTAGTCAAAAATAAGACAAGCAATGTTACAATTTCAATAAAGGCCTTAATCTGTTTAGCAAAAAGATCAAGTTACAGTTTACACTGACTTGATGTCCAGTGTCTTCAGGTTGACCTTTTACAGGAATTCTGGCAATCCCAGGGAGATCGATCAGTGTGAGGTCACATACATCAGGAGCCATGATCTCCAGAGTGATGAGTTCATCACAAATTCCAACTCCTTCTCCAGCCAGCTCATTCTGGGCTGTTACAGAGATGGAGTAAGCATTATAAAAAAAAAATTAACATATCTTCTTTAAGTGTTACAAGGCAAGACTGTTAAATACTTAAATAGAAGATTATACAAAATTATATACATGGGTGGTTCTCACAAAACCATTGCAACACCATGGCACTAATGATTTTAAATAAATAAAAAGGTGCAATTTAGTAATATAAAAAAGCATCAGAATACAAAGCTCAGAATCAGAAGACAATACTGTTCTTTACCTTGCACAATGTGTAATTTCAACATGAGAATGAAATATTTTTCTATTTTACTGCATTTTCTGCTGAAATTCTCATTACCGCAATGCGTCCGGCTGTGTCTGAATGTGTGTTATGATTTAATTTAAACAAATTAACTTAAAAGTTTAGAAAAAATTTTTTTTACTGAATATTCATGTATAAAAGTAGGAAAATGATGTGTCCATGCCTGATGTTTTCATCCTCTGCAACACTTTTTAAGGACTGTTTAAACACACATACAGAATGTAAATAAAGTTTGATTATGAGTGATGGAGCACATGGGACAGTTACTTCAAGATGGTGACCAGATGAGATCATCTTTTTATATCTTTCCAGTTAAATGTTAAATATTCTATTGTCAGAATGTTAACATGACTTTTTGATCATCATTAACGAAACAGGGAGTTTTCTACATTTCGAAAATTTGTAGATTTACAATTTTTTTATGAAAATGTACTTTAATGAGGTCTTATTATATGCATTGAGAAAAAAATAGTAAAGCCATCATGGCTTGTTTATTGTTAGCAAAACATCCTGAGGCACCTCATCCTCCGCAACACCATCCTCATACACTGAAACCATTTAAAGCCAGTTGTGGTAAAGAGAACTTTAAATATCTCTTATGAATTTAATATTAATTTCAAATTTCCTAAATGTTGATATTTTGCTTTATGATTTGTTTCATTGTAGACAATCAGCAAGTGTGAAAAAAAAGCTTTAGCAAAGGTTAGGGTGACAAAGTTCAGGGAAAAATTCTACAGAAACCCAGAACTGCTGGAGGAGTACAGAAGAGGGAGGTTAGGAGAGAGAGAGAGGTTAGGTTTGGAGATGTTACAGCAGGTGTAATTAGCAATAAACACCCTACAGTGTTAGGAAATGTACATGAAAGTATACACACACAACCCTTTAGCCACTACTATAACAGGACTTTGGTGCTGGACTGAGTGTACTATTCATACTGTGGGAAATTCCCATCACACTAAGGCATGTAGGTCGTGTGATTCTTAAAGTGACAGCAGCCTAATAAATTTGCTGCACAATTTTGCTATAATTTAGTAATTTAATTACATAATAAATAAACAGTTATTTGTTCTTCTGTTAATATTCTTTTTTTTCTTGTTTACTTTACTTTTCAATTTCAAAGGCTAAAATTAAGCTCTACCCCACCCCACAACTTCAGGCCCAGTATAGAACACACACACACACACACAGAGTAAGCATCAAGTCTAAACTATATGATGACATATACATAAAATGTTTTTTCCCCCATGTTATGAGACTAATTTAATGTAATGCTTTCTTTCCGCTTCCAGGAATCAAAAACCAAAACAAACTGGCAAAGTAAAGAAAACTGAAGAGCTGACTAAGAAGCAACATGAAAAGAAAAAAAGACAGTGGTCAGTTATTTTTTAGTGCCATGGTAAAATGCTTCATGATTTTAAGGCACACGTTGAAATGTTGTCTTGTTTATTCCTGCTTTAATGTTTTTCTTAATTTTTTTTTTTATTTTTGGCTTTTGTATTTTTGAAACACTGGACAATAAAACTGTTTTGAACTTGAATGCATGATTGTGTAAATATTATCTGTTTCTTTCTGCATTATCTCAGACTAGTATATAAGTCTCAGTATAAATCTCAGACTTGTATAGTTATTATCATTACCGAAATAATTAACCTCATTACCAAAACCTATATATCATTACCGAAACTCATGTTTATTAGATGTTAATTTAATTAATAGAATGCATGACTGTTAATAATCTATTTTTAAAACTGTGAAAATGTTTGTGCTTTTCTGTCAGTGTTAACAGTGTTGCGGTAATGAGATTTTTTAAGACTTATTTTGGAAATTATGTTCAAAAAGGTGTTAAATGGTAAGTAAAAGTTTTTAAATTAATGTTCACAAACACTCCAGACTTTGTTCTTAATGTCTGAAAAAAAAGTTAATTTAAGCATTTTTAAAATTTTCATGTCTGAAATTTTTAAAACCAAGATTTCATGAGAATCACCCACATAGTAAATTTGGGGTAAAAACCTTTTGGATAATGGAATTTTTTTTTAATCTAATTAAACTAAATCTTCTTTAATCTAATTCTAAAGCAGAACCTGAAAGCAAGAACCTGACAGCAAGGTTACCCTTTTCAGAACCATAAGAAAGGAATTTTATATATTTATCTTTATCTGTTTATTTTTTTATTTTATTTTATTTTTTTACAAATGTTACTAACCTTTCTCAACATAGCCCTCAACCAGTGATGGGTCATTAAACTTTTCTGTGAACTGTCCTTTGTAAGATATTACGGCTCGCCACTGAACACCACATTTTATCTTCCTCAGCTTTAGCTCCAGTGGACATCTTGTCACAATACCTTAAGTTGAAAAAGTACATTATACATCAGCTTTTTCCTGCTTCTATTAATATCAAACAGAGAAACATGACTTACTGTGTGTGTGTGTGTGTGTAAAAAGAAGAAGTGAGATTTTTGAATTTGAATTGAATTGCTAGAAATTTTTATAGTCAAATTCTAACATAAAAGTGGTAATATGTGCAATGTGTTATATTTACTACTCTGTAAGAGAAATAAGAACTCACTCACCACTCCCTCTGGGCAGTGCCACCCCAGATAGTGCTTCTAACACAGAACTTTTTCCAGAACTCTGATCTCCAATTACAGCTATAGTTGGCAAAGCCAAATCTTTGTCAATACCAATCAGCCTCAAAGAGTCAATCAGATCGATATAAGGACGAACTTTCTCCTCTAAATGGCTGTGGAAAACTCCTTCCATTGGCTTACTGTGAAGAAGTAAAATGCATTAAGTTTTAATTATGAAATCCACACAAGCTGATGACTGTTTGATCACATTACATTTTAACTAACCTGTTCTGATAATCATAATCGATATTTTGTTCACTCTCCATCATCTAGGAAACAAATTCCAAAAGTTTTTTTTTACAAGAAGAAATATTTCATTTACTTTCACATCATAGAAATTAAATTTTTTATTTTATTTATTTATTTTTTTTTGGGGGGGGGTCTGTTTTATACACACACACACACACACACACAGAGAAAGAGAGAGAGAGAGAGAGAGAGAGAGAGAGAGAGAGAACCTATATGTCAGAACCTCTACAACGGATGTGGATGAAGAACTGAAGAAAAAAATTGTGCAAGAAATGTAATGTAATGTAATGTAAACCAAATGTAAACAACTAAATGTGTGGGTTTGCCTTGTTTTGACTTTCACTAACACTAAAAAATAGGAAAAAGTATTTTTGCAAGCCATAATGTGTGTTTGGATAAGATCTGTCATTACATCCAACAGCCTTCAGAGCTGGTAATCTGCAGTTTAGTAATTGTAGTTACTTTATCTCTGACTTAATTTAAGCCAAAGACATGTCTCAATCTGCTCATCACATATCTCTCTGTCATGTAATTAGCTTAATTTCCCATTAAGAAATTATTATTTATAATAAAAAAAAAGGTCTTGTTTGGTCTTAACTGTTAAAGAATGTTTCTTTTTTTTTTTCCCAATTATTTACAGGATGGCATTAAGATACTATGTCATTAAGACTCATTCTTCTCCTCCAACTGTTTTAAGCTGCTCAGGGTTGCAGTAGATCTACCACCTGGGAACACTAGAAAAGCAATTGTCACCTGTCGGTCTAGATGCAAACCATATATTGGTAGTGAACTGAACCTGGCACTGAAAAAAATATTATGAAAGAACTGTGAGAACGCAGAGATTCCTCTGATCAGACACATCACAGGGGGTCTTCTCCAGTTACCTATTACTTTTTTATTTACTTGCAAAAACTAAACAACCTGATAAACAATAAAGACTCTTCATGCTTGGATGGGAAGGAGCAAAACTTGGTTTTATTGCAGTCAGACAAGTCTTCAGAAGATATCTTCAGCAAAAAAGGCATGAATCATCAGGCTCGGGGAGTGCAAAAGTTCAGTGAAAATCCCCTCTAACCACTTTCATTTAATTTGCATAGCTTCTTAGAACTGCATACATTCTTAGAATTGCCGTTATTTTTCAGACTAACTGAAACCTCCTCTGGCGTTCACAACCTTTAATGGAAATTTATGCTTCTCTGATCTCCACTGTTAAAAAAAACTACGCGCATAAAAAAAATGCACCTTACTTCCTTAATCGTTGCACATTCAGCTCTGAGCCTGCTTTGCAACAGAAGTCTCACGGACTGTACTTGCATATTCTAAATGGGCTTTAAAAAATGTTTTAATTCTAAAAGTTTTATTTTTATCCACTCTAACTTTCTAGTGTTTAGGTTTAGCTCATGCTTTACTTTGCTTCACCACTATATTGCTTATTTATGCATGGTGTTTATACTTTTAACTTGCATTTGCCTCTGCTGCTGTTGTTACAGTTCTTTGCACCTGCTGCTGTGGTTAGCACTCTTCTTAGTTACACAACTGTTTGTTTAGTCCACATCCTCAATCAGACTGATTTCTGCAGCCTAGCTTTTTGCAAAGATAAATGTGTATTTTAGATGTGGTAGCCCTGGGTGTTCTCTCTGTGCAAAGTACTGAGTCCATATTATTTAATAATAGCTTATATCTGTTATACTATTCATAATAATCTACACTACTCTTCAAGCATGGTTATTTATTTTCATGCTACTTTAATGCTTCTTGTGGTTAATATACTTAATATTGCCTTAATGCCATAACTTGTAATGTGATATATTTATGCTGCTATTATAATGCTTAAGCTTAAGTAAAACTTTTCAACAGAACTGATCATGAATGCCGTGTATAAATGTCTACACCTGGTAGTCTGCAGTTGTATACTAAGTGTAATCACTTTAAAAAGGAACAATTAATTCATAATGGCTATGGTGGTGATCCAACAAACACATAGTGACATCAGCAGAAGCTGGACACAGAATCAGTGAAACAAATACACAGACTTGAATAAGGTGATTAATAAACCAACACAAAACAGGTGAGCATAATCAATGGGGGGGGGGGGTTGCATGGGGGGGGTGGAACCAACAAGAAAAGATGTTCAGACCCTGTGTGTGTCCTCTGGTGGTCTGGGGAGAATTCGCCCAGGGTGGCCTTGACATAGCTATCCCCTAAAGGTGTGAAGTGCCCAAACTTAACAGGGTCCAGAAACCTGGGTGGAGTGGGAACACAGTGAGGCCAGGGAGGGGCGCGATGAACACAGCAAAGTCTGAGAGAATAGTGATGGTATGCGCTATGGGTTAGGTGGCTAGACAGCAGCCATTTTTCACAAAAAACTCAACAAAATGTGTTATAGTCACATGAAATCAAATACAAAAGGTACAACAATTCCATAATTCTAAAATGTATTTTCAGTTAAAAAATGTGTGTGGCATTGTGGTGACTCCATTATGCTTTTGGGCCACTTGAACTGGGGCTTTAATCAAGGTGGAGGGAATCATGAATCACTGCAAATAACAACCGATTATACTGCAAAACCTTCAGGTGTCTGATACTAAGATGAAGATGAAGAAAATGAAAAAAAAGATGAGAAAATTCACCACAGCAATGACCAAAAGCATACATCCAAATGAACAAAATAAAGACTTAACTAAAAGAAGATCAATGTTTTTGAGTAACTCAACCAGAGCCCAGACTGGAATCCAACTAAAAATCTGTGGGGTGACCTGAAGCATTGCTGGTATAATTAAATTAATGGGTGACTACATTTTTGTGAGACTTGGTCAAGTTTTTCCTTTCTCTATTTTCTATGTTGTAATTTCACAATGAGGGTATAAAAGGACATGAATTATCTTGGTCTTATTGTTTTACATCACCAAAAGCCATTTTAAGAGGGGTGTGTAGACTTTTTACAGTGTACAGTATATATACTACTCACAAAAAGTTAAGGATATTTGGCTTTTGGGTGAAATTTATGGAAAATGTAAAAAGTTCACACTACAGTGATATTATATCATGAAAGTAGGGCATTTAAATAGAAGCATGCAATAATGATTTCCTCATCTCAAACAATTTATTGAAACAAAAGCCAACAACAGTGGGGGTATACCACAACAAAAAATGTCAATGTCTCAATAATTTGTCATGTGCCCTTGACCATCAATTACAGCTTGACAACGACGTCTCATGCTGTTCACGAGTCGACTTATTGTCTGCTGAGGCACAGCATTCCACTCTTCTTGAAGGGTGGCCCTCAGGTCATTGAGGTTCTGGGGTGCAGGGTTACGAGCCTCTACACGGTGACTCAGCTGATCCCATAGGTTTTCTGTGGGATTCAGGTCTGGAGAAAGTGCAGGCCACTCCATTTGAGGTACCCCAGCCTCCAGCAGCCGTTCTCTAATGATGCGACTTCGATGAGCTGGAGCATTGTCATCCATGAAGATGAAATTAGGCCTGTGTTGCTCATGCAGGGGCACAATGACTGGATTAATGATGTTAATCAGATAGTATTGGCTTGTCACTATACCATTCACAAGATGTAGGGCAGTTCTGTATTGAGTAGACACACCTGCCCAGACTGTAACACCACCACAACAGTGGCTGATGCATAGCGCTCTCCTTGACATCTCCAACATCGTTGGCGGCCATCATTTCTGCTCAATGTGAATCGACTTTCATCAGAGAACAGCACTGAGGCCCACTGGTCCCTCGTCCACCGTAAATGCTCCCTGGCCCGATGCCTGTGCCTGGTGGTGTGGTCAGGTACCATTGCAGGTCGTCTAGTATGAAGACCATGCTGACGTAAACGATTTCGAATGGTCTGATGTGACACTTGGGTGCCTCTAACCTCCCTTAAATGTGCCTGGAGTTGAGTGGCATTCATCATCCGGTTCCACAGGGCACTGTTCACAATGAAGCAGTCATCAAAGTGGGATGTGGCCGAAGGACATCCACTTGTATGCCTTTCTGTGACTCTTCCAGTCTCTCTGTATCTCTGTAGCAACCTGCTGATGACACTCTGTGACACTCTAAGCTCAGTGGCCACTTCCCTCTGAGAACATCCTGTTTGAAGCCTCACAATGGTGAGGTACTGTTGATCAATTGTTAGGTGTGGTCTTGGTCTCATGATGTCAAACTGTGAACAGCATGATGAAGAGGACTGTTTAAATACCAATTCTAATTGAACCAGAAAATTTATTGGTCGATTCATGGATCAAACACCAGTTGTGAATTTTGCCGTTAAGCACCTTGTTAGAGAACAGCAAGTTATGCAAAAAGTACTGAAACACTGAACAGTTGGACATGTGCATTCAAAAGTGTAGAGAAGGTCAAATTAAGTTCACCTGTAAAGGTTATAGTGCATTTTAGGTGCATCCTGAAATTTCACCCGAAAGCCGAATATCCTTAACTTTTTGTGAGTAGTGTATATTGTTTCATTAATGCTTCTTGGTCTAAGCTGCGGTGACAACGACAGTAATCAAAAGTAGAAATGTCATGTGTCACTATGATGTTATGTGTTTAAATGTATGTAATTTTGAAAACTGTATTAATACATATATATATATATATATATATATATATATATATATATATATATATATATATATATATATATATATATATGTATATATATACATATATATATATATATATATATATATATATATATACATATATATGTATATATATGTTTATTACATCATGCCATCGATTCTCCCTGCAACATCCCATCAGCTTTTTTTTTTCAGCAAAAACAGAAGGATTAACATGGAAGTGATATCTGCCAAACACTGGTAGACAGACTGATGAAAACAGACGCAAGAGTTAGGTTTAGTCACAATAGCATTCACACACTACTCTGAGGGTGCAAGTAAAACTGAAACTGAAACTGAAATTAGCTAAGGATGAGAAAGTCTGATTAATAGATTTTCTAGTCTTTGTTTTAAGTTATATAAAAAATATCAGGAACACATGGTCATATATTTAAAAATGAAATGCTGTAACCGAGAAACAACATTAGCTAGTTCATATTACACAATATTCCGGATATAAATGTGAATAATTTGATTTTCTTTATATTAACATAACATACATAACCACACAAATAAATCTCCTTTGTCATTTTTAACAATTAATATTTACAGAGCACCAGGACTATACCCTGGACATCTACACAAGTTTTCCAGACTTTGTCTGGAGCATGGTTGCTTTATCAGTAGCAAAAGCACATTTTTTGTAAACTTTTTTCTTTTTCTTTTTTGTATGCAACATTTTGTTAATCCATAAGACACTTTGAGTCTCTGGCTATTGTACAACATTTCACTTCTTTGTCTCAAAAAAGTCTTGATTTTATTTTAAAGTGTGTTTTGGATCCTTGTCCATCTGCCCTGTGAACCACTGCCCAGTGGGTTTTGAAGCATTTGGCTGAATCTGGGCAGATAATATAGAACTATACAGACCTCATCATGCTGCTTTTGTCAGCAGTCTTATTTTTGATTTCTGTGTTCAGCAAATTACCACATTGCAGTTGTTGTCTAAGCTTCATCTTATATCATACATAAATACATCATAAATGTAAGAGAAGAAGCTAAAACATCCTAAAAATTTTAAACTTTAAAAACTATTTTGTCAAATTCTTTCTAGTAATCAGCAAAATAGCCATGATACTTAGATTCCTTAAAAAAGTTTAGAAAAAAACAAGTATATGCCTTTTTAATAAGCACAAATAATTTATTATTAGTACAAATGCCAATTTATCAGTACATAATTACAATTTGTTATTAGTATAAATATCTGTTGTAAAAACTAATAAACTAATATATTTAACTGAAAATTCATGAAGAACTCTTGATATATCTAAATACAGAATACAGCATATCTAATTAAACAACTACAGGCCAAAATGACCTTTGAAATGAAGGGATCTTCTGTGAAATATATAAGATGTTTCTGTAGATCAGTGGTTTCACTTCTAAGTCACAAAACTACAGAGTTTAGCATTTCCCTTTTTTAACCCACCACATTCAGGCATTGGTAATTAGCTGATAGGTTTAATCAGATACTTAAAAAAAACTTCTCAAAAGATGTAAAACCCTGATCAGCAGTGGCCCTGTAGCTTCAAATAAAGTTGCTGAGTTTATCTTGAGCAAGAGTAAGACGGTCCACGCGGTTCTGCATGTCAATGCGGTGTCTGCTGATTTCCGACTCTTCACGTAGGGCGTCGGCCACGTTGGCACCGTCCATTAAACCAAACATCTCACTGCACAGCAGCTGAGCAGATTCCTTCAGCATGAAGTATCTGATCAGCATGGGCACCTGATCAGCCAAGCGCTGCACCACGATCTGTCAAGAGAAGGAAAAATCTCTAACTCAAATAATTTCCAGAATTTAAGGTAAATGTCTAATGGATTTGTATTTTTTCCTGTATTTTACATTTTGTAGATGAGTTTTGCCTAAAATTATGTACAGCATCAAATTAGATAAGCAAAAGTCTACATTTGGAGATAGAATGCATTGTAATACAAAATCATATTAATACAATAAGCGTTTGTGAGATCTTTTCTTAAATATCATGAATAATCTTAATGCCAGTATGCTTTAGGCAACATATAACACATACTCTTTAAACATATTTGTAATAGTAAAAATACTACTACTACTACTACTACTACTACTAATAATAATAATAATAATGCTAAATGACAGCAAAACCTAAAGCCAAAATAAATTGTACTTTTGGTTCAGAGTTTGTAGTTCCTTGACCACATAACTACTAAAATCTACCTCGTAATAAGCCCGCAGCATTTCAGGATATTTCTTTCTGTTGTCAAACCCAGCAAAGTTGTTTTCTGAAGCCATCTGCCCCTCAGCAGAGTGAATCTCATTCAAGGTTTTGAAGTAGATGCCATCTTGAGTGTAGACCAGTTGCTCCATCTCAAACTGCTCCCGGATCCTCTCCTCCACCTTGGCTTCCTGCTTTGACTGAATGTTGTCTATCTTGTTCTGGGATGTTGAATTGAAGTATGTGAATACAGAGCTTCACAATGACTGGATCGAACAATTTCAGAAATATGAACACTCTCAGGATATACATGCTTTAAAATTTAAAAATAGTAATTACCATTGCAACACAGTGGAGGTAAGGGTAGTTGAGAAAGCAGGTTTTGGATACATCTGAAAACTGTTTCTGAATGGTGTCTGAAACATTTTAATATAATCAACTTGTTATAATACATACAATCACAGAATGCCTTGTTTTCTTGTTTCCTGTGGCCTACAGTTTTTTTTCTTGTGCATTTCAAGAGAGAATAAAGAAAGGCTTGTATTAAATACATAATGCTTTGGTATAATAGTAATAAAACACTTTAGGTTGTGTTGTTATAGATGACTATTAACTTCAGTGGCGGTAAAAGTACCTCAGGCTGCATCTCATCATCCAAATGTTGCTTATTTTCCTGTAATATCACTTCCCAGTGTTTTATTCCTTATGTACAACATTGTGGTGTTTCTATAAATAGAACTGTTCTTGCCATACAGTTTTAGAGTTGTTCAGAAGTATGTTGTATATAGGATTATTGAATCTTTGTGTACATGCCATAGATGTCCACATATGTCTAGATCAGATATTCCTATTTGTGTGCTATGTGAATTGGAATTTGAGACCATAAGACAAAAATTATATAGATCAGTGTTGTCAAACATAATGGACTGATAAAGGTTGTAATCCAGCAAACCAAATGAATTCCGTTTCCCGGCTGTAATCTGAAATAATCTTGTTGACTCTAACTGAATTAAATGATTCTAAAAACAGGTTTCTGTTACTCCATAATAAACACTTTTAAATTGAGTTGTTTATGTTATTGGTCATATTGTAAACTTATTGAAAGTTGATGAATGGAAGTTGTGAAGGTTAAGTGGTGGAAACCTACCTCTGATGACCCTGAGTGTGTCAATGGCTGGTCCTGTTAGCAGGATCACAAGCTTCTGTACCACCATCTCAAACACCTTGTAGTCACTGAAGCCAGGCAACTCTCGTCCTCTGTGCTTCAGGTCATATTCAGCCACCACTTCCTGGACCGTATTGTGGACTGTATTGGGTATAGAATTTGACCAAAAATCATCTTCCCAATCAGTTTCCATCAACAGGCATCATTTTACTGAATTTCCTCAAGGCTAATTTTAGCTGTCATGGGATAATACTAGCTACATTTTATTAGAAGTACTTGTTTCTCTACAATAGGGGTGTTCACTCTTAACTGGAAAGGGTCCATGTGGGTGCGGGTTTTCATGGCAACCAAAAAGAAGCCTCACCAGAGTCTACTGAAAGTCAACTTATTACAGAGTTGGAATTTGGTGTGACTCCTGCTTGATTAGTATGAAACTGGCACCCACACTGGCCCCTTGTGGATACTATTGTCCTCTGCATGCATACAGTGTTATACAGTTTTAAAAAAAATATATTTTGGCCACTGAAAATTACTAAAATGATTTGGTCTTAGCTTCTGCATATGAACTGTGAACTCACATGATCCCTTTGTGTAGTCAAGATGGTCCTTCCACTTCATGAATTCAGACCGAAGTGTTACAAATAAGTTATCATCGTTGACCACTTCTCCAGATGTCAAGCGGTTGATCTTATCATTAAATTTTGTCAAGGTCTAAAAAAAAGTGAACATGGACATAATTAAGGCAGGCTGGATAAGGGTTAAGACTCTGGATTAAAAATAAATAAATAAATAAAGTTACAAACATCAATAAAAAAGGTCTTCCTCTTCTGTGGATCCAGTGGTGGGCCGGCTTCACACTGACTCATATCTTTTCTAAAGCTCCATAGCTGCTTCTTGATCTCCTCTGAGATCAGTGGTAAGGATTTCTGTTTAAAAAATAGTCAAAAAGCAAAATTAGGTCATAAAAACTGAACTAATATTTTGTTTCACAGCCAAATGTGTCCAGTGCAATCACTAAATAGCATTTATGTTCCCAAGTCTGCATTTTTCACTGAATTCTTTTTAGCTTAGACCTTCAGTGTGTCTTTTGTGTGCCTTCAGTCCCTAATGATGTATGAGAGAGATAGACAGAGAGAGCAGCTGAGAGTCATGTGTGTTGAAGCATAGAAAAGAAAGTCGCTGAAAAGTGAAAGTAAAGAAAAACACAAATAAAGAATTTTTTTTTCCAAGCCTTCCTTCAAGGCCCTGTTTCCTTATTCCACACTAAGGAAAGTGTTGTATCATCTAGCAACCCTCTGTGGTGCTCAAACCTTCTGTGGCAATTTCATGCTTTTTCTCATTTTCTGATCATAATACCAGGCTGTTCTAAATTAGGTTAAAAAATAACAATAAATAATAGTATAAAAAGAGTAAAAAAAAGTGAAAACATACTTTGATGTGATCAACCAGGTCTTGAGTCAGTTTGGTGGCAAGGCACTGAATAGTTGCTTTATCTTCATGCAACAGGCAACTGGCAATAAGACAATTACAGTAAGTTCCCTGCAATCAACAGAGGGTCATATGTCAAAAATAACAAATGTGTTCTTCATACCTGAAAAAATCATGACGTCTGAAGAATTCCCTCTCTACTCGAGTGGCCTCAGTCAGAGAGATCTTATCATCAATTTGCTTTTGGCCACGGCACTTAACGATGATATAGCCTTTACTTAAGGGAATGACCTGATTTCTGACTATATCCATGATGTTCTTTTCTGTTCCCTTGTCTATAAGGTCTGGCTTTGTAAGAATAGCTGTAAGAATAAAAACATTGTAAAAATAATAATAATAATAATCATCATCATCATAATCATAACCATAACCATAACCATAACCATAACCATAACCATAACCACAACCATAACCATAACCATAACCATAACCATAGCCATAATCATAATCATAATCATAATCATAATCATAATCATAATCATAATATTTTACTGTTTTTGTTAATTAACTTTATTGATACTTTACCCAGAGTCCTTTTTCCTTCAGGATCCACTTCCTGGGCCATTTTCAGAGCTTCTGTTGTTGCTATGTCAACGTTACATGGTACTACGACCAAATTTATAGTTTGATCCTTCTCTATATATTTCCCAATGAGATTCTTAATCTAGACCAAAATAAGACAGGCAATATTACAATTCAAATAAAGGCCTTAATCTATTTAGCAAAAAAAGTCAAATTACAGTTTACACTGACTTGATGTCCAATGTCTTCAGGTTGACCTTTTACAGGAACTCTGGCAATCCCAGGCAGATCGATCAGTGTGAGGTCACATACATCAGGAGCCATGATCTCCAAAGTGATGAGTTCATCACAAATTCCAACTCCTTCTCCAGCCAGCTCATTCTGGGCTGTTACAGAGATGGAATAAGAATTATTTAAAAAAAATAAATAAACATATCTCCTTGAAGTGTTACAAGGCATTATCACGGATGTTAGATGCTCCATTACAAGATTTTAAAGAATTACACACAAATGCTAATACATGTTCTAATGATTAATGAGCTTTATAAAAATGTAGGGTAAAAATCATTTGGCTCACAGATTCTTTTTTAAATCTAAAGTTTCTGTTAAAACACATAACCACTTGATAGAAGTTCCCCTTTCAGAACCACAAGAGAGGATTTTTCTGTTTGTCTTTATCTGTTTAGTTATTATTCTCACAAATGTTACCAACCTTTCTCAACATAACCCTCAACCAGTGATGGGTCTTCAAACTCAATGAACTGTTCTTTGTAAGATATCACAGCTTGCCATTGAACACCACATTTTATCTTCCTCAGCTTTAGCTCCAGTGGACATCTTGTCACAATACCTAAAGTTGAAAAAGCACATTATACATCAGCTTTACTTTTCCTACTTTGTCTAATCTCAAACATGGAAATTTTACCCACAGTGTGTGTGTGTAAAAGAAGAAGTGAGATGTTGCAGCGTGAATTTTTTAACTGTCAAATCCTAGAAAATTCTCGCAACTCAGATATAACAATGGTAATATATGCAATGTGTTATATTTATTACTCTGCCGGAGAAATAAGAAATCACTCACCACTCCCTCTGGGCAGTGCCACCCCAGATAGTGCTTCCAACACAGAGCTTTTTCCAGAACTCTGATCTCCAATTACAGCTATAGTTGGCAAAGCCAAATCTTCATCAATACCAATCAGCCTCAAAGAGTCAATCAGATCGATATAAGGACGAACTCTCTCCTCTAAATGGCTGTGGAAAACCCCTTCCATTGGCTTACTGTGAAGAAGTAAAAGGCATCAAGTTTTACATATGACAATCACACAAGCTGATGACTGTTTGATCCCATTAAATTTATACTGACCTGTTCTGACCATCATAAGCAATATATTCATAAGAACCTTGTTCACTCTCCATCATCTAAAAAACAAATTCCATTTCTTTAGCTAATGTAGAATGTTTAACGCTTTTTTCAAGTAAAAATTCATTTAGTGCTCTCACATCATAGAAATGAAGGTATTTCGCTTACCTGACTGATTACAGCAACTTGGGGGTTGTGAATAAACTGAAAGTGCTTTATAGATGCACACACATATACCACATATATGCCACACCTCTAACACAGATGTGGAAGGAGAACTGTAATAAAACTGTCCACATTTGTGCAATAATTTAAGAAACCAAAAGTGAATCATCTGATTGTCTGGGTTTTCACATGTGCTTTTTCTTTGGACTTTCCATGTTTTTATTAGGTTTATCTAAGTATCACGTTAATCTCATAGTTTCCAGTTGTAACACTCAAAATGAGGAAAAGTATTTTTGCTAGGCATTGTGTGCTTGATAAGAACTGACATTACATCTAAGTTTAATCACTAAATGTTATCAGCTCTCCCTCACAGTATTTCCACCATGCAGATACTTTATCTTTGACTTCTTTTAGACCAAGACATGATTCAGATTTGTCAGATTGTTTGTCAAATATCTTTCCAACAAGGTGACTGTGTCCTCATTACATATTGTCATATATTTCATCACCAACCTCCCAGGTTTTCATGGACATTCAACAAATCTGGTCATCATTGACTTCTTCTCCAAGGCCTGTAGCCTGGTGCCTGTGAAAAACCTCACCACAGCCATGGAAAATACCCAAGCCTTCTTCCACCATGTCTTCATACAGTCTTCCTGAAAACATTGTTTAGGACGGGGGAATTCAGTTCACATCCAGGGCGGGGAAATCATTTTGTAACCATCTGGAGGATAACATCAGCCTTACTTTAGGCTACTACCTCCAGTCCAATGGCCAGTGCCTGAACCAAGAACTAATTACAGTCCTACTGTAGTCAAGAAGAATATTGGTGGAGTGAGGTTCTGCCATGGGCCGAGTATGCCCAGAATTCTTTTACCCATTCTTCATCTGGACTCATACCCTTCCAACATGTCTGAGGCTACCAGGCTTCCCTATTCCCCTGGTTTGGAGACCAAGTGGATGTGCCAGTCATGGACAATTGGTTTCAGAGGACATCCTAGACCACTCCCTTATTTCTGACCTCCATTAGGCACACCCAGATCGCCCTGTACCAAGGCCTCAGGGGAAAGTGTTTGCAAGTGTTTTTGGGGGATGATGTGACAACCCTGTGTGCGCTGCACCAGAGGGACCCTTCTTCTGAATACTGAACTGTTTCCTGAGCTATGGTGACTTCCAGGTTAGCAATGATTTAAACTGCATCCACACCAGACTTAGATGCAAAGCATCAACAATAGATGAAAAAGAATCAGCAGTTTTTGCACATAACAGTTTTTGCACATCGAATAGGTCTGTAACCTTAAACACTTGTTTTGCACATTACTTATCTTGTTTTTGATCTCATTCTCCATATTTATTCCAAAATCTCTGTATTTAGTATATTTTAGTCTATCTATCTATCTATCTATCTATCTATCTATCTATCTATCTATCTATCTATCTATCTATCTATCTATCTATCTATCTATCTATCTATCTATCTATCTAATATTGTTTGGAGTGTTTGATTGATTGTGTATGACCTTGTTTTGTTCTCTTCACTGTTTGCTCTACTTTAGATTGTGTTTTGGAAAGTTTGCCACATTGCTTGCTCTATTCGGTTTACAAACTCTGCTGAGTTCCCTCAAAAGCAAACCAGCTGATAGAAAGGCTACAGTAACTCTAGTAACAACTCTGTACACTTTACACATCTGGCATTTGGCAGATGCTCTTATTCAGAGCGAAAAGAGGATATTGTTTCAAAGCAGCTTTACGGAAATATAACTGACATAAACACAATAAAACATAACAACTATTATATAAAAAAAACATATTACATACATTTGACCTGTTAAATTAAAATGCTGCACATTGTGAATATTGAGAGTATTTTAATATTGTCTGTATATTACGCATATATCAGCCGACACTGTAGTTAAGTCACCTCTTTCAACTGTGATCAGTGAAAAATCACTTGTATTCTATGAGAGTTTTTCTGTACTGATTTAATATCTGTTAGAATTCAGAATTAAAAGCATTGCAGTAGTTGTCTAAGCTTAAGTTTATGGTACACATAAATACATTATTAAAAGGTAATTGAAAAAGCAGGTTTTGGAAACATCTGAAAACTGTTTCTGAATCGTGTCTGAAACACACAAATGTCTAAATTATATAAACAAAATTACTACATTTATGAAAGCCTTGTTTTTTGCTTTTAAATAGCCTTTGTATTTTTCCAGGTTATCTCAACAAAAAATAAAGAGAGGCTTGTGGTATGACAGAGGGAAATCCCAAAAACATTTATGTACACTCAACTATTTCTGAAAACTATCTGAACAGTCATAATACTTGAATTCCTTTAAAATCAGTGGTGACAGTCAATGGTGCTACAAACCTGATATTATAAACAGATATTAGCATTTCAGTTTGTATTCATTAATTAGCTAATAGGTTAATCAGCTAAATCAAATGCTCAACTGCTAAAAAGATGTAAAACCCTGATCAGCAGTGGCCTGTAGCTTCAAACAAAGTTGCTGAGTTTATCTTGAGCAAGAGTAAGACGGTCCACGCGGGTCTGCATCTCAATGCGGTGTCTGCTGATATCTGACTCTTCACGCAGGGCGTCGGCCACGTTGGCACCGTCCATTAAACCCAACATCTCGCTGCACAGCAGCTGAGCAGATTCCTTCAGCATGAAGTATCTGATCAGCATGGGCACCTGATCAGCCAAACGCTGCACCACGATCTGTCAGGGGAGGGAAAAAAATCTCAAACTCAAACAATTTCCAGATTTTAAGGTAAATTTCTAATAGATCTATATATTTTTTTAATATATTTGCATTTAGTAGATCTACGTTAGTAGATCAGTAGATCTTTTGTAGATCGTTTACTCACAATGATGCACAGCATTATAACTTATGAATGTATAAGGCAAAATAAAATGTACTTTTAGTTCATTAACCAATCAACTACTAAAATCTACCTTGTAATAAGCCCGCAGCATTTCAGGATATTTGCTTCTGCAGTCAAACCCAGCAAAGTTGTCTTCTGAAACCTTCTGTCCATCAGCAGAGAAAATGTTATTCAAGGTTTTGAAGTAGATGCCATCTTGAGTGTAGACCAGTTGCTCCATCTCAAACTGCTCCCTGATCCTCTCCTCCACCTTGGCTTCCTGCTTTGACTGAATGTTTTTTATCTTGTTCTGGGATGTTGAATTGAAGTATGTTATTATACAATGACTGGATTTAACTATTTCTGAAATATTTCCCACTTTTAGGATACAAATGCTTTAAAACTTAAAAACAGTGTTTACCATTGCAACAGACTGGAGGTAAGGGTATTTGAGAAAGCAGGTTTTGGACACATCTGAAAACTGTTCCTGAATGGTGCCTGAAAGACACAAATTTATTCATTATATACACAAAATTATTACATTTAGTAATGCCTTGTTTTTTGTGGCCTTTAAATTGCCTTTGTATTTTTCTTGTTCACCTCAAGAAACTAAAAAGAGAGTCTTGTGGTGTAATAGCAATAAGTATATACTATATAATGTTATGGTATAATAGTAATAAAACACTTTGAGTTAGGTTATTGAAGACTTTTAACTTCAGTGGACTTTTAACTTTAATTCATTACATAACATACATCATTGTGGTTAATTTTTTATAAATAGGACTGTTTGTTCTGGTGTCATCTTCCCAAAAGCTTTAAAGCTTTTCAGAATTACATTGCAAATATTATTATTGAATCTTTGTGTACAGGCCATAGATGTCTACATATTCCAGTGTATGATGGTACAGATTATGTTAATAGTCTACTAAACTTGAAAGTCAACTGAAAGTTGATGAATGGATGTTGTAAAGGTTAAGTGGTGGAAACCTACCTCTGATGGCCCTAAGTGTTTCAATGGCTGGTTCTTTTAGCTGGATCACAAGCTTCTGTACCACCATCTCAAACACCTTGTAGTCACTGAAGCCAGGCAACTCTCGTCCTCTGTGCTTCAGGTCATATTCAGCCACCACTTCCTGGACCTTTTCATGGACTGTATTGGGTTTAAAATTTGACCAAAAATCATCTTCCCCATCAGTTTCCATCAATAGGATGGGCTAATACTAGCTACATGTTATAAGAAGCACTATGCCATTGTTCTCTGCATGGAAGCAATGTGCTTTAAAAAAAGTATCTTGGTCCTTGAAAATGATTTCAGTGATTTAGCATGGATTCTGCATATGAACTGTGTACTCACATGGTCCCTTTGTGTCGTCAAGAATGTTTTTCCACTTTTTGAATTCAGACCGAAGAATTACAAACAAGTTATCATCATTGACCACATCCCCAGATGTCAAGCGATTAATTTTATCATTAAATTTTGTCAAGGTCTGAAAGAAAAAGCAAACATGGACATGATTGCAGGCTGGCATAGGGCTCTGGATTAAAAAAAAAAAAAAAATAATATATATATATATATATATATATATATATATATATATATACAGTTGTGCTCATAAGTTTACATACCCTGGCAGATTTTATGATTTCTTGGCTATTTGAGAATATAAATGATAACACAAAAACTTTTCTTTCACTCATGGTTAGTGTTTAGCTGAAGCCATTTATTGTCAAACAACTGTGTTTACTCTTTTTAAATCATAATGACAACAGAAACTACCCAAATGACCCCAATCAAAAGTTTACATACCCTGGGGTTTTTTTGGCCTGTTAACATGCACACAAGTTGACACAAATGGGTTTGAATGGCTATTAAAGGTAACCATCCTCACCTGTGATCTGTTTGCTTGTAATTAGTGTGTGTGTATAAAAGGTCAATGAGTTTCTGGACTCCTGACAGACCCTTGCATCTTTCATCCAGTGCTGCACTGACGTTTCTGGATTTCTATACGTTTCTACATATATATATACATATAAAACATATAGAAAGTTACAAACATTAATAAAAAAGATTTTCCTCTGCTGTGGGTCCAGTGGTGGGCCGGGTTCACACTGACTCAGCTCTTTGCTCAAGCTCAACAGCTGCTTCTTTATTTCCTCTGAGATCAGTGGTAATGATTTCTAGAAATAATATAAATAACATACAGACAAAAAAATTAGATCATAAACACTACAGTTAATGAACTAATTTTGTGTCATACAAACTTTCACAAATATGTCTACTGAAATGATTATAGTGCTTGCTTTCTATTGCTCAGACCACAGAGTCATGCAGAGTCACGTCTTCATGTGTGTCAGATGATTGCATTTAATGGCTCACCCCCTGCTATTTGAGCTTTATTTTGGCTTATATTTTTCAGCCAAATTCACTGACAGATACATAACATGTCATGAAAGCTCATGGGTGTAATTAACATAAATGTGTTAAATTAGCTTTTTTTTAATCCTAGCTGTATCCAATCCAAGCTGATATTAAATTTCAGCCCTTCCATATACTTTAATGACTGTTTGATACTGGCGATTACTTTTCTGAGAAAAATACCACAATGCACCACAGTGCACCTACTGTATGTACATTGAAAATGAAAAATAAGAAATAAAAAAAGTGTAAAATGAGTAGAAACATACTTTGATGTGATCAACCAGGTCTTGCGTCAGTTTGGTAGAAAGGCACTGAATAGTTGCTTTCTCCTCACGCAATAGGCAACTGGCAATAAGACAATAAAAAGTAGGTTTCCACTTACCACTAGTGGGTCATATGTTATAAATAACAAATGAGGGTCATATGTTATAAATAATACCTAAAGAAGTCATGACGTCTGAAGAATTCCCTCTCTACTCGAGTGGCCTCAGTCAGAGAGATCTTATCATCAATTTGCTTTTGGCTACGGCACTTAACAATGATATAGCCTTTACTTAAGGGAATGACCTGATTTCGGACTATATCCAAGATGTTCTTTTCTGTTCCCTTGTCTATAAGGTCTGGCTTTGTAAGAATAGCTGTAAGAATAATAATAATAATAATAATAATAATAATAATAATAATAATAATAATAATAATAATAATAATAATGTTATTGTTTTTGTTAATAAAATTTCTTAATACTTCACCCAGAGTCCTTTTTCCTTCAGGATCCACTTCCTGGGTCATTTTCAGAGCTTCTGTTGTTGCTATGTCAACATTACATGGTACTACGACCAAATTTATAGTTTGATCCTTCTCTATATATTTCCCAATGAGATTCTTAATCTAGACCAAAATAAGACAAGCAATATTACAATTCAAATAAAGGCCTTAATCTGTTTAGCAAAAAGATCAAGTTACAGTTTACACTGACTTGATGTCCAATGTCTTCAGGTTGACCTTTTACAGGAACTCTGGCAATCCCAGGGAGATCGATCAGTGTGAGGTCACATACATCAGGAGCCATGATCTCCAGAGTGATGAGTTCATCACAAATTCCAACTCCTTCTCCAGCCAGCTCATTCTGGGCTGTTATAGTGATAGAGGCATTATTATAAAATGCAACATAGCTCCTTTAAGCATCGCAAGACATTATTAGGACTGTTAAATGTTTTGTTACAAGATTATAAAAAATTATACATATAGTCATAATACGATAATGGTGACATTATGGCAAAATCACTTTTTGGCAAATGCACAAGTTTTTGTTAAACCACATAACAAATATACAGAAATGCAGAACATGTAAGCAAGGTTTACCTTTTGGAACTATAGCAAATAAATTTTGTTTGTCATTATCTTTTTATTTTTATTTATTCCCACAAATGTTACAAACCTTTCTCAACATAACCCTCAACCAGTGATGGGTCATTAAACTCAGTGAACTGTCCTTTGTAAGATATTGTTGCTTGCCATTGAACACCACATTTTATCTTCCTCAGCTTTAGTGCCAGTGGACATCTTGTCACAATACCTAAAGTTGAAAAAGCACATTAAACATCAGCTTTTTTCCCTTCTTTGCCTAATGTCAAACAGAGAAAAATCACAGACACTGTGTGTGTAAAACAAAGAAGCGAGATGTTTACATTTGAATTAAATTGATTGAAATGTATAAAATCCTATAAAATCCTAACCAAATCACTCACCACTCCCTCTGGGCAGTGCCACCCCAGATAGTGCTTCCAACACAGAGCTTTTTCCAGAGCTCTGATCTCCAATTACAGCTATAGTTGGCAAAGCCAAATCTTCATCAATACCAATCAGCCTCAAAGAGTCAATCAGATCGATATAAGGACGAACTTTCTCCTCTAAATGACTGTGGAAAACCCCTTCCATTGGCTTACTGTGAAGAAGTAAAAGGCATCAAGTTTTACATATGACAATCACACAAGCTGATGACTGTTTGATCACATTACATTTATACTGACCTGTTCTGATCATCATCAGCAATATCTTGACTATATTTGTCACTCTTCATCATCTTGGAAACAAATGCTTTTTACAAGCAAAAATATTTAATTTTAGTACTCTTAGATCATAGAAACAAAGGTATTTTACTTACTTGACTAGGTACATCAATTTTTTTTGGATTCTGAATAAACTGAAAGGGATTCATGTGACTTTATATAAGCGCATACACACACACACACACACACACACACACCCTATGCCACACCTCTAATGTGGATGGAAAACAGTAATAAAGGCACTCACATTTCTGCAATAAGATAAGAAAACAAAAGTGAAACATTGTTTTCCCATGTGCCATGTTTGGATTTTCCAAATTAGGCCACATTTCAGAAACAGGCCAATTTTGTTGAAGCTTTATCATATAAATATATCAATCATATAAACAATAAAACCCCTAATGGTAACACTTTTATAATAACTTTCAGCATAGGTGAATTGAAAGTATAATAACATTTGTAAGCATTTTATTTTGCATTATCTAATGATTTGTTAATTGTTTTATGATTCTTAACAGTTCATAAGTTAATATGTACCCAAACAGATAGGAAAATATAATGTGCTTGTTAATGTTTAATAATGCAGTTATTGATTAATGATTAAAAGATCATTAGATAATGCAAATTAAAATGCATACAAACATGATTTTACTTTCATTTCATCTATCACTCATGCATCATACATGCACTTAAAACTAAAAATAAAAAATTTGCCCAATAACCTAAAGCAGTGGAAACATTCCATCTGCTGTTCCCCCTCCACCCTGCTGGAGGGAGCCTTCTCCTGAATACTGATCTTGTCCCTATAGCTTACAGTTACCCAAACAGTTGAAGCATGCTAATGGAGTTCATCAATTCTCAGCCCTTACAGACTCTGGGTCAGCCATCTGCCACCAGCTGGTTAAGGACACCGCCCCTCAACATACCATGTACCACGCCACTCAAGGTCACGATGGTGGATAACCAACCCATCAGACCACCCCAGTAACTCTAAAGATCAGACTTTTTCACATAGAGGAATTAGTACTGTATAGCGTCTACTCCCCTGAAAATCCTATCATACTGGGGTTCCCTGGCTCCACTGGTGCCTCCAGCTCTAGAACAGCTTTTCACCAAATGAGACCAGTGGAGCACATATAATCTTATCCAAATCAGGGAAGGGGAAAAAAGGAAAACTGCCTTCCACACCAATAGGGGACAAGACGAGTATCTCATTTTGCCATACGGGTAGACCTATGTGCTTGTGGTGTTCCAAGCATGGGTAAATGAGATCTTCTGGGACCTGCTTAACTGTTGCATCATTGTATACATAGATGACATATTGATTTACTCCATGACCTACAAAACCCACCTCGACCATGTTCGAATGGTATTAACTGGGCTGCTATAGTTTGACAGCACCAAAGTCAAAGCAAAGTGCGAATTTTACAAGGACACTATCACCTTCCTGGGGTCATCAGAGAAAATGGACGTCAGTAAAGTGTGGGCCGTCAGAGAATGGCCCATGCCTTTCATAAACATCAATGAACTGCAATGGTTCCTGGGCTTCACCAATTTCTACTGGTGATTCATTTGCAACTACAGCTCTGTCGCCACCCCACTAACAGCACTACTATGTGGAAAACCAAAAAGATTCCACTGTTCTTAGTATGCCCAAATGGCATTTGAGCGACTAATACAGAGCTTCAACACAGCCTCCATACTGCAACATCCTGACCCCCAGCATCCCCTTTGTGTTGATGCTTCCAATTGTGGTATTGGGGGCATACTCTCCCAACGGCATGGTAATCCAGGCTAGCTCCTCCTTTGTTTTTACTTTTCCAGGAAACTGACCCCAGCCAAAAGCAATTATTACATTGGGAACTGCCCAGGAACTAAGAACAGTAAAGCTGATGCTCTCTCTTGCTGAAATGACCCAGTAGACAAACCCCTGAAGCCAGAACCTATCCTTACACCCTCCATTGTCATCAATTCCATTCAGTGTGGTAAAATCAGTGAAATTCAATCCACCCAAGCTAATGAAACCACACCTCCAGAATGCCTGCTGACTAAGCAATATGTTACCAATGACATCTGGCAATGAGTCATTCAATGGGTGCACACCTCACTGAGCTCAGGACATCCAGGTATCCACTGTACAACCAAGCTGGAACAGAAGGTCTTTTTGTTGCCCTCACTGACCATGCACATCAAGAACTACGTAGAGAAATGCTGTCTGTGCCCTGGCAAGAACACCATGCAAGCTACCTTCTGACCTATTGGAACCGCTCCCCGTACCCCAAGGCCTGTGGTCCCACATCATGGTGGACTTTGTCACTGACCTCCCCAACACTCATGGCTACACTTCCAACATAGTAGAGGTAGACCCTGTAAAGCCTGTAAACTGGTGCCCCTGAAAGGCCTTCCTACCGCCATAGAAACAGCCAAGGTGCTTCTCGACCAAGTATTCTGGAACTATGGCCTACCGGATCAAATTGAGGAAGGACATCAGTCTGACCTGTGTCAGATTGAGGGACCCAGTTTACCTCCAGAGTGTAGTGGGCCTTCTGATCTTTAGGTCCCTTCAAGATCCTACATCAGATCAACCCAGTCACCTATTGTCTTCAACTACCACCCAACTACTGCATCTTGCTATCTTTCCATGTCTCTCTCCTTATACCTGTTCATTCCTCCCTCAACGCCCATAGCATAGACACAAGCCCCCCACCACCACTGGATATTGACAGATCTCTCGCCTACCTAGTTCACCCCATTTTAGACTCACAGAGAATTTATAGCATTTATAAATAATGAAACGTTTCTTAGATGATAATTATTCTTATTCTTTTGCACTTTTTTCACTCTAGCTCTTCCCATTTCTTTTTTTTCTTACCCTCTTCAGTTAAGATAGATGAGAAAGAATCAAATGAGGTCCAGCCTGAGGTACAGGAACATGAATATTGAAGTTTGAGGCTCTGTGATTATTGGACCTGCATCTTTTTAGTTGAAACCTTCATACCATTGTTCAACAATGGTTCCAAAAAATAGTCTATTAATTACAGTGTAACTCTGAAATTAAAGTTGTAATGCAATAATTTAAGTCTTAGGTTTATTAATTAAAGTATTGAAGTAATCCTTTCTGTTCCTTAGTTTGAGTTTCCTGAAAAACATGAAAAGAAATAAAATAATAAAGATGCGTATAGACATTTATGGAAATACATTCGTTTATTAGACAGCACAGTACAGCAGGTCAAATATTGTGTATAGTTGACCATTTTCCTAAATTGCAACTGAAATTTAACTAAATTTAATGGCTCTCATAACTTTACAATCTTTCTTCTAACATTAAAGCTGAATTAATATCTGATGTCATCATTTGTTATTAGAAGTAGCCAGCCTACCATGTACAACAAGTATACCTGTTATGCCTCAAAGTCACTTCATGTGAGTTGTGAGATTTCAGTGGGATTGTTGCTATTGATGAAGGACTACACTACCCACAACTCCACAGCACAGTCCTGAATTCGCTGATCAGAGACCACAGAATCTCAGGAACACTGAAACTTTCAGGTGTTCAACCAGTGCTGATTCATATTACATGATTATTTCTGCCAACAAGCAGACTTTGTTAAATTTTAGTATAATGCCAGGTATATTGCAAAGACCTGCAGAGCCAGCATGAAAATGGAAGATCCAGAAAACAACTTGAACAATTTAAAACCCATATTTTAAATAAGAACTCAAACCAATAGTTTAAACAATTCCATATTTCATAAGATTCATCAGATCAGGTGAATAAACCCCACATAACTATTAGTGTTTTACATGTGTCAGTATGCAAACATTAGCAAACATTAACAAGCACATTATCTCATGTTTCTAGCCATTGAAATATATACTAACTTGTGACATGTTAAGCATCATATATTGTTAATGAGTAATAGTTCTTTAAACCACACAACCAAGTAAGTTCTCGCTATCATACAAGCGATAACATCCTAAATAGTTGTTACCACACCAGTCTCTTTTTTCTCTTGAAGTTAATAAGCTAATCATGTTACAGAGAAACCACAATCCTTTTAAAAATATTAAAGTTTCTATATTAAAGTTTAAATTTTAAAGTTAGTCATTCATACAAGATCCAGTGTAAGCTGAAGTACAGACACAGGTAAAATTACCTGATCTCCCCTTTTTTTGTATTATATAATATCTTGTCTCCTGACGCTCCTGGACTGAAAGAACTTGCTGATTTGGTCACTGAACTCTGCTCACATAAAATGAGAGATGATACAATTACTTACAAAATAAGTGTTTACCCCATAGCAAATACCTAAAGGACTTATCTTAATCAGATTAGCCATAATCAACTCTGACTCCAGTGGAGGCCTTTGACCATAGTTCCTATGTTCTGGCCTAGAAGCAGATAAGCAGCTTTGAATGTGCTCTTTCAGGCATGTCAGTGATACCTGTGAATAAGAAAGAACATTTAATAAAACTTGGCCAACATTTTTGTGTGATAGTGTTTAAACCTTGCACTGGGGTTTAAAAACATATCTCACATGCTTACCCAGATCTTTGGTGAGCCTGTTAGCAAGGTAGCATGTTTGGACCTTATTTTCTTGCAAATGATAGCTGGTTTTAGCCACATGTTATATTATGTGATGTAAGTTTTGTGTGATGGAAATCAGCTGACTGTGAGACCTGAAGAACTGTCTCCAGTCTTGTACGCTCAGTCAAGAAGGTGTTCTCACTGATATCAATCTGACCACTATATCATACCATATCATACATATTCATTTTGATAAGCCAGAAGATCCTCTGGATAAATTTAATTTAATTTAAGTTAATTTAGAGCGTAATAGGACCCACTCATAATAGAGGTCAGACTCTGGTCTGGTCTGGTCTGGTCACACACACACACGCACAGAAACTGAGAACTGTGTTCCCAACAGAGAACAGAACTGTGCTGGACACAGACACACACACACACACACACAACTGAGAACTGCTCTCAACAGAGAACTATACTGTGCTGGACACAGACACACACACACACAACTGAGAACTGCTCTCAACAGAGAACTATACTGTGCTGGACACAGACACACACACACACACACAAATTGTCCTGTTGGCATGCATATGTCACTTTCCATTACACCTGTTTACATGTTACCTTTAATATTTGCACTCACTGTCAACACTATTCTTTTGCACAGAGTCGGTCTACATGTTGTTTGTCTGCACTGTCTTGTCTTGTCATCCTGTGCACTTCTGTTGTATGTCTAGTTTTACTAAAGATTTCACCTTAAGTATAGTTTAGCTTTATCTCTGTGTTTAGCTCTATAGTTGTCTGCGTCACCTGTACTTTGTCTTTGTTATGTGTAGCACCTCTGGTCTAGGAGGAACGTTGTTTCACTTCACTGTGTACTGCATCAGCTATATATGATTGAAGTGGCAATAAGGCTTCTTTGACTTTGACTTTGGATCTTATTCTAACATTTAGCTTAAATATAAAAATATAGTCACATTTCCCCAGTCGGAAGCTATATCAGACCACTATTTTATTTAGTTTAAAATCTGTCTTAGACACGAGATACGCAATTTGTCACGTCACCGTTTGAAACGTTCATTTACATTTGCTACTGCAGAGAGATTTACCAATAGTTTTCCAGAATTATCATCCATGATTGGATCACCATCTGAGAACTTGATCAGGCAAATGATTACTTGGAGTCAGTGTTTTGCTACATCCTACATATTGTAGCTCCACATAAAAGAAAATTATTTAAGAGAAGAAACTAGCACCCTGGTACAATGAAACAATCAGCCAGGAAATTAGAACGTAAATAGCATCAAACTAAATTGGCAATATCTCAATTAACGTGAAAACCACCGTAGAAAAGCATACACTATCTACCGTATATGCAGGAGTAATGACTTCATGAATTATTTCAGTGGAAAAATTGATATCAGGCAGAAAATTCAGACTATTAATTTAAAACCAAACAATCTGATAGATAATCCTTTAGATAATATAACTATTTCTGATCAGCACTTGCTTTACTCACTTTCAAGAGCCTGATTTAATTTCACTAATTTCTTCTTCAAAACTTTCAACCTGCATACTAGATCCCTTACCTCCGGTATAGATAATACCAGTAGCTACCAAACCCCTTCAAATAATTATAAATTCTTCCCTTAGCACTTCCCAAACCCCTGATAAAAAACCTGACCTCGACCGGACTGTCAGCTGTCCAACTATAGGCCAATATCAAGCCCCACTTTATCTCCAAGATCCTAGAAAAAATTGTAGCACAGCAGTTCTGTTCATACCTACATAAAATAACATGAAAATAAAAAAAGAAAAAATATCATGAAATGTATCAGTCAGGATTTAGGCCTCTCAATAGCACAGAGACAGCACTGGTTAAAGTGGTAAATGACCTGTTACTTGCTTCTGATCAGGGTTGTGTCTCCTTACTGGTGTTACTTAATCTTAATGCACCTTTTGACACCATTGACCACACTGTTCTGCTTGATAGGCTAGAAAATAAGTTAAGTTGTCTTTATGTGTCGCATATACATTACTGCACAGTGAAATTCTTTCTTCACATGTCCCATCCTTGTGGGTTAGGTTCAGAGCACAGGGTCAGCCATGATGCAGCGCCTTGCTCAAGGGCCCAAGGGTGGCAGCTTGACGGTGCTGGGGCTTGAAACCCAATCCGGTCAACGACCCAGAGCTGAAACCACTTGAGCTTCTACTGTCCCAACATGTTGTTGATGTTAAGGGAACAGCCCTCTCTTGGCTCAGGTCTTATTTGACTGATCGTTATCAGCTCATCGATCAAAATTGGTAACTTCTCTATGCATACCAAGGTTATGTTTGGTGTTCCACAAGGTTCTGTCTTAGGCCCACTGCTTTTCTCCATATATATGCCACCCCTTGATGCAATTATTTCTAAACATGATATTAGCTTCCACTCTTATGCCGATGACACACAGCTACAGTATATGTTTCAGCTAAGTCAGATGACAGGCACCAGCTTAATATGATTGAAGAATGTGTAAAGGACATTAGACAGTGGATGCTAACTTCCTCCTGCTTAACTTTGACAAGACAGGCTCTTAATAGGAGCCAAAAGTAAGATTTCTGATTACAGTGTAACTCTGGATGGTCTTAATGTTTGAAATATGAAATATGATGTCACTTCATGATGCAAAAAAACTAGTTCATGCTTTTGTTACCTCTAGGTTGGATTATTGTAGTGCCTTACTGTCTGGATGTTCCAGTAGGAGCATAAACAAGCTCCAGTTAGACAGCAGACTAGACTAGAGTCCTAACAAGAACCAGAAGATATGAACACATCACTCCTATCTTATCCACTCTGCATTGTCTCCCAGTCAGTTTCACATTGATTATAAAATACTATTACTGACCTATAAAGCACTAAGTGGTCTTGTGCCACAAGACCATTTAGTACCTGAGCGATTTTGTTATTTATGATCTGCCATGCCTACTTCGATTAAAAGGTGCAGGCTATTTAGTAGTACCACTAGTAGCAAAGGCTACAGCAGTGGGCAAAGCTTTTTCTTACAAAGCCTCACAGTTATGGAACAGCCTTCCAATTAGTGTTTTCGGATTCAGACAGTCTTAATGTTTAAGTCCAGGCTGAAAACACATTTGTTTAGACAAGCTTTCAATGTTTCGGCTTTCTTAGGTAAAGAGCTGGTCTGGAAGGTTCATGGGCATAGAGTGTCTGATATACTGGGATGTTTGGATGCTGTTGCCTTACCACCCCTGAAAGTTGCTCAGGTTTGCTGACTGTGAAGTGGGTGAACGCTTTATGTCCCAGGAAGTCAGTAATGAACTACACTGAGAAACTACACTGACCTATTAGTTCCTCAACCTCTTGGTTGCTGTTGCAGAAAGCAGATTATCAACATTTACATTATTTACCAGTGTCACCCAAATGAGGATGAGGTTCCATTCTGAGCCTGGTTCCTCTAAAGGTTTCTTCCTCATTTCATCTCAGGTCATTTTTCCTTGCCACCATCACCTCAGACCTGCTCATTATGGATAAATAGTGACTTAATTTTTTTCTGTGTTTCTATACATGTGTAAAGTTGCTTTGAGGCAATGTCCATTGTTAAAAGCACTATACAAATAAATTTAATCGATTTTAATTGAAATCATGGCGTCTGTCCAAAAACATAAATATAACTGTAAATGTTGTAAAAAAAAAAAAGACCACCTTCTGACCAAAAAGAACTAAGCATTCAACGGCACTGTGGTATTGATTAATGCTCTGGTAATTAATACTATTTAAATCATTTTTATATGAATGTATAAATAAAATAAACATTTTCTTAGAATTATATTATATAATCACCTATTTGTTGCATTAAATTGTAAGGCATGCTAATAAATCCTAGTCGGTTGAGTCTCGTGTCCACAATGTTTCTTAGTTTCATTTTGACCTGCAGCTCTCCCTACAAAGGTGCTTAATAGATTCTATTACACTGGTACACTGTAAAGAATTAATAAGTAAACCCGATGTTTGTGATTGCTTGAGATTTTTTTTATTTTTTGTCTTGCAACATGAGAGCAATGTTAGAGAAAATTTACTACATATCAGGTACAATAAACAGACTGATAACATACCACTGCCTCTGGGTTAAGTCATGATAGACAGTGCTTCAAAATCATAGCCTTTCCCAGAAACCAAAACCGTTCCATTTTAAAAGTGGAAACAACCTGAAGATCACAGCTCTCAAGATTTACAACTGCGTACATTTTAAATTCTGTTAAAATGCTAATTAGCTGTTTTGAGTGTGTGAGAAAGGGCGACCTGACATATATAGTGTGTAAACTGTTTCTTTTTTTGTTTTTGTTTATGTGGGTTTGTGTCGATTCATGTCTCGTGTCTGCTCCTGTCCTGTCTTTGGTTAAGATGTATATGCTGTACATTTTTCGATAAGAGGAAAAAATGCACCACTTCAGATATTAATGCTGATCCTCTCTTGGGCCATCCGTAGTCGTTCCATACGCTGATGTAACTCTAATCTCTTTCTTCCGGACTCTGAGTCTTCACTGAGCAGTTTGGGCACGTCAACCCCATTACGTAGGTCCATGGATGCTGCCCGCAACATCATGACAGCTTCTTTCAGCATAAACAGTAGGATCAACATGGGAACAAAATCTGCCAAACGCTGGTAGACAATCTGTTAGCAATAAGAAGAAGAGTTAGGTTTAGTGCTAATGGCATTCATTCAGTGCTGTGAGAGTGCAACTGAAGGTAAACTAAATGAAGTTTGAAATCTTTTGTCCTGACACTGACACACAGTTCCATTCCATTTTCATTTTTAGCTTCAAGGTACATAAAAATTAGTAGCAACACAATCATACATCTAAGAATTGAATAGTGTGTCTAAGAAACACCATTAGCATTTTTGTCACCTACCTCATAATAGATTATCCATTTGTCAGGTGTTAGCTTTCTGGTGTCAAAGACAGCACAATTGTTGGGAGAGGTTGCATTCTCCCCAGTATCTAAGCAGACAGACTCATACTCCTGCCTCTGCTCAACAAACCGGAAGTCTACCATCTTCTGGGTGAAAATGGGATCCTGGGTGTACACAAGTTTCTCCATGCTGATGTACTCCATGATCCTTTTCTCTACTTTTGCCTCCTGTTCTGACTGAATTTCATCAATCTGATTCTGAAGACAGGTACATTGTTGAATTTTAAAGTTGGTATATATGTAATACATATTCAAATGTATTTTATAAGCTTCTTTATATATATATATGAACAGATGACAGGTAATGTTATATGGTAGACAAGTGCAGATAATTTTTCTTACTATTATCATATATCTCAGATGAGGGTAATTTGGGAAGCAGAGCTCACACTGAGCTCTGAACTCACTTTGGACAATACCTGTTAAAAAAAAAAAGATTTTAATAACAAAGAAAATCTTGGTAAATTATGATTAAATATACAAAAATTATAAATAAATCAAATGATTACCTTATGTCCACTATTTTTATGATATGGACTCGATTGAGATTATATATGGAATTATACAGCATATTGGTCAAATTATATATAATTTGCAAATAAAACATTTTTTGAAAGTGGTGGAGCCTTTTGCCATCGTAAGACACACTGTAGTCATATAATAGAATGTAGTCCACCCTTGTAATGTGTAATGTGATTGCAACCTATGCCTGTATGGTCCCAAACTTTATAGAGAATACATCTAAACAAACGTCATGAAAACCAAGGAGCTAGTGTTGTCTTGAGCAACCCTCTATAAGTTATTATTAAGTTGTTGGTAGTAATAAAATATGCCACATTATGGCACAACACTGAGACTGAGGTGAAGGTTTAGGTTCCAACAGGACCATAAGCTACACTGGAGAGGCTTGAAACCAAGAACCATAAAGTGTTATAGTGGCCTAGTCAATGCCCAGACCTCTGTCCCATTGAGAATGTGTGGCAAGAGTGTTCACCAGTGCTAAACTAATCTGTCAATGCTTGTGCAATTTTCCCAAGAAGAATAAATAAAAACATGAAAATCCAGATGTGCAAATTCCAGAAGAACTGCATATGTATTTGCAGCCAAAAGTGACTATACAGTGTACTGAACAAATGGAGGTAAATATTTACTTATTTTGTTGAATATCATATTGTTTTAACATATTGTTTCTTCATAATAGTCTTTTATACCTGCCAACAAGTAAACTAATCTGTTTTAATTACAGATGTAACTCTTCAAAAAAGAAAACGTTGGGGTGGGTAAGTGAATGTTTATGCTATGCACTGCGTATATTTATGACAGACTTGACATTACCTCTAACAGTCTTCAGGGTCTCTAAAGCCGGTGGTCTGAGGTTGTTGACATGTTTCTGAATCAGTGCTTCATATACACAGTAGTCACTGAATGTTATCAGCTCTCTCCCACGATGTGCCTCATAGTTTTCGGTCATTTCCCGCACTTCATCCCTAACTTCATTTAGACCAAAGAGAGAATATGACTCAGACACTGTGAAACCTTTTCTAACATTAAACTCCATTTCTTCTTCTTATAGCTTTCTAAAAGATATAAAACGTATATAGATTAATTATAGTATTCAAGCTCAATTGAAATAAGTAAAATGATCTTCCATTTACCAATGATCAGCTCTAGCTAAAAACAACAAGGTGAACACAGAATGTAAATATGAAACATATTTATAGTGTATTCCTAGTTATCTTGCCGACATATCTTATTTACATATTTGAGTAGAATTCCCAATCATGTGAAAGTTGCAAATATTGCAACGGATGTATTAATCTCCTTGCTATTTATTCTAATTGTCATTGTTTCAATGCATAAGCATGTTTCTTAAGATGGAGAGAAACAGATGAGACTCTTCAAGACAGGAACTGATTATAGAAGATTGTACTATTAATCTCTCTCTCTCTCTCTCTCTCTCTCTCTCTCTCTCCCTATTAGCTTAATTATTTGACACAGCACTCATCAACTTCACATCAACACATCAACAATCAGCAACTGAAACCATTAAACCATGAATAAAATCATACTCAGGCACCTAGTCCTCCATTGTGACATACATTCTTCCAGATTACTATAAGCCGAAAAGATACTATAGGGTATTACTGGGCAACCCTTTGTTAAATTTTGTTCTATGCTTTAGTTCTTTCCTTACCACACATCTTCTTATGGTCCTTATTATTGTGAAAGGCACTCACCTTATTCTGTATTACATTTAACCTTATCCTTTGTTACATCTTTATTTTTCTAAGCAAAAGAAAAACAGAAAAAAAATCTTGGTGTACATATTGCTTTGGAGTCTCTCAGATTGCATTCCCATTGCTTGAACACAGGTCGCAGGAGAGAATAGATGTTTCCGACTCCTGATGCCCCGCTGCGACAGAGATCAGTGATTTGATCGCTGAACTCCAGGATTCTCTGCTCAAATAGAACGAGAGATGTTACAGTTCCTCATAAGACAAGTGTTTACCCCATCTTCTGCTAAATACCTGAAGGACGTACCTTACTCAGATAAGCTGCCATCTTCTCTGGCTCTAACGGTGGACCTTGGCCATACTTCCTGAGTTCCACCCTGACAGAAGACAAGCGGATTTGAATCTGCTCTGTGAGGGATGGCAGTGATGCCTGTGAATAGCAAGAACATTTTTCAGCCACTATGTTATCTGACAGTGTAAAAATCTTTTTAACAGTGTTTTAAGACTTGCCCTGATATGTTCAACCAACTCTCTTGTGAGCCTAGTAGCAAGGCAGCGTGTTGTAACTTTCTGCTCTTCCAAAAGATAGCTGGAGGAGATAGAACAATGTTAGCAAGAATGCAGAAAGTTATGTCATGTATGCTATTGTTTTTATGTTGTGTATGTTTTTGTATGAAGGAAAATCATTTACTTAAAGTGACTGTGGCTCCTGAAGAATTCTGTCTCCAGTCTTGTGGCCTCAGTCAAGGAGATGTTTTCATTAATATCACTCTGACCCCTACATCGTACCATTATGTAACCTTTTTTCAGGGGAACAACTTTACCCTGCATAACCTGCAAAATGTCTGCTTCTGCCCCTTTATCCACCAAATCTGGCTTGGTAAGAATGGCTGTGAACATTAAAAGATCGATTCGCAAAGTTCTTTGAATTGAATTGCTTTTGGAAATAAGGCTTTTAATGTTTATCTGAACTTGTACCTAAAGTTCTTGTTCCATTAGGATCCACACCCTGTGCCATCCGCAGTGCCTCAGTTGTCGCTATGTCCACATTGCATGGTACAACAACCAAATTAATGGTTTCTCTCTTCTCAATAAATTTCAATATAAGCCGTCTAATCTGGAAAAAAAGGGAAGCTGAACGAAAAGCAGTTGCAAAATTCTATGTAGGTTTGTTAATCATGCAAATTGTCTATATACCTGATCCCCAATATCTTCAGGTTGGCCTTTCACTGGTACTCTAGTTATACCAGGTAAATCAATCAGGGTGAGGTCACATACGTCAGGAGATGTGATCTCTAAACTGATGAGTTCATTGCAGATCCCGACACCATCTCCAGCAAGAACATTCTGGGCTACACACACACACACACAAACAAATGAAAAAATAATAGCTTAATCACATAAAAAATACATTTCTGAGCTATTCATACCTCTTCTGACGTAACCCTCAACTTGTGAAGGATCCATGAACGTCTCTTGCACATCTCGGTAAGAAATGACAGCCGTCCAAGTCGAGCCAGCATTTAGCTTCCGCAGTTTCAGCTCCAGTGGACAACGGGTGACGATGCCTGATATTGAACCAAATCGTTAATTCTTCATTTATCAGGGGTTAGTGTAATTAGTATCATTTGTTTAATGACTAATTATTTGTATAATTTATACTGAATATGAAGAAAATTAGTTCCTGTTTAGGTACAAGATAAAAACAACGGTTTCCATTGTTTTCCCTCACTCTTAAATTTAATAATACAAAAAATGTATTTCTGTCCAAAAAACTTTTCTGGGTGAAAAACATAAAGAAGTAACTTTACCTCTGACTGTTAGAAAGTAATGACACTGTAGGCACCGAATAAATGGCTGCTCACAGAAAACTTCATCATAACAAAAAGGACATCTTTTACATTAGAATTTTTTTAATCCATTTATATTAAGTGTAAACCATATATACCTTCTTTGTGCAAGCAATAAAGTATTAGAACGAGTGCATTTATTGACTTGCAACCTGAACTACAGCCAGAGCTGCTGTTTTAGTGAAGCGATCAACATTTTCTAATTAATGGTCATAAAAACTTTCCTCATTATTGTGTTATTATACAAAAATAGCAGGGCCTACACTTCTGTTAATACCTTTGATGCATTCAGTGGACATACACTGTCAGCTAAATCTACTGACACTAAATCACTAAATCTGTCAGCTGTACACAATGTAGCTCAGTTTCATTTTGATTTGGAAATGAGAGTCTTAAGATACGGACCCCCATTAAGCTGAAGTAAAAATTCCTAAGAGCTTAAACTAGATTTTCTCATCACACAAACGATTGTCTTGAGTGATTCGTATTGTCTTTGATGCTGTGTCAATATGTTTAGTTTCTCTTCATCAAACTATTGAAAAACCCAGCATGTAGAAATGAACAGACTGATCTCTTACCACTGCCTCTGGGTAAAGCCACACCAGACAGTGCTTCCAAAACAGAGCTCTTCCCAGAACTCTGGTCTCCGACAACTGCAATGGAGGGCAGGGCAAGATCCTTCTCAATGCCGATGCGTCGTAGGTAGTCAATCATTTCGATGTAAGGGCGCACCTGGGATTCCCATTGTTTAAGGAACACTCCAGTCCTCTCTTCATCTGACTGATTTTCCATTCTTTAAATAAATGAATAAATAAATAAATATCAGATTCAGAGACATGTATTCTACAGGTTGTAGAGTGTACAAATGGGACTCATAATTGTGTACTTACCTACTATTTTCTTGAGAGTCAAAATCCAGCATTTCCGGTGAAGAATCCATTGGGAAAATGTTCTAAATAAAAAACAAAAAATAATTACCTGTGGTGCTTCCTATCTTAAAGCCAGGAAGGCAATTTCATTTGTAGTTCGAATTTCTTACAATCCACAATTAAAGGCATGCCCAGTGTTGCACAGTCCATATTGGCAGACAACAAATTATAGGAAAATTGACTTTTTTACTTAATGGGTGAAATCAGAACTCAAAATTGAATAAATTAAATTGAATAAATAGGAAGTGAATAATGAAATTAACAAAAAGAAAAATATGACAAAACTATCCAATTTAAAACAATATTTAAAAAAATAAATAAGTAAAAAATTGGGCCTGTATTTCTAATAAAAATTCTAGTTGCAGTAAAAGTTTTATGACACCTACCTTCGGTGTATGATTTGCCAACAGAACACTACACACTGCTCTAGTTGTTATCGCTAATGATTTATGAACAGACTAATACAATGTGGTGAAGCTTTAAACATTTAAAGTGTCTTCTTTATATAGAATCTAATGCGGTTCATGTAACCCAGGGGATTTCCACTTGTAACAATACAGTAATATGTTCTGTATTCATGTAACACAAGTATAGATAACAGCACACATGTCCTGGATTTGAATAAAATTTAAGGAAGTCTAGGATGATAATTTCATGGTTTAGGAGAAAATGCTTTCATGCAAATATGTTCTAGTTGTTTATAGTATAAGCATAGGCAATTTTTGGGAAATTAAATGGAAGTGTGTGCATCTGTTTTAACGCATCCCCAAAATCTCATTTATGTATATATTTTTGTAACCTTAAACCACAACCATCTAAAAAAACTTGCATTCTTAGCATTATGCAATTATTTGCAGTTTTACATTTTTGCTTTTTTAAAAGGAATATATATTATAATTCAATCAAACACAATTAGTTCATGCAGTCTTGGATTGATAAAATGGTTCTTTTGGATTAGGGTTTGACATTTGGATTTCAGATCAAAAGATGATTAGACTAGATGGGATTCAACTTTATTGTCACTGCGCATACATACAAGGCAACGAAATGCAGTATGACATGATAGATTGGGATTTCAGATAGCCAATACAACATTATGGAATTCCACGAAAAATAAATAATCCACTGGTGTACTAACAACCAGATGCTGAACAGGTCGGCCTAAGGAAAACAATGGCAGTGTCAGTGCCATCAGTAACAACCTCCACAAAGCAGGGATGAAGGCAGGGGCATCATAAGATACATTTACTGGGATACGTGGGGCACAATTCATGTAGATGAATGTCTGAAAGGTCCTTTTTACCAAGCACTGGTAGGAAAGAGTGGTAGAAGAGCCAAGATGAGAGTGAGAGGTAAGATGTCAGGTTACTAGCAATAAAACAAGCTATCATGCTACCTTAAATTCATTCACTCTTTTGTAGGGCTGTGGCTATTTGTAAAATATGCCTAGATTTTTCCCTTAACTTTGACACATATGGGGCCATTCCTTACTTAAAAGAAACAGATATGGGAGTTGGGTAAATGATTTCCTTACCCCATTGTAGGTAAATTTATTTTCAATGCTAATTATTAAAGCTAATTGAAGGAACAATTAGCATGTTATAAATTTGCACTATGCATATTCAAAGCGGCTGCAACAAGCTCTTGTCTTGATAACTGAAAGAAAACTAATCCTGTTTAAACTGTCTAAAGCCTCAGGCAGTCTGATGTGTTGTGACAGGAGTCAGGCAAAACTGTTTCGTGAATGATTTGGCATTTATTATTATATAATTTTGAGTGATGGGGGCCTGTGCCCCAGTAGAAATGTATGCCTAGCTAAACCCCTGGGTGAAGGCATCACAATCCATTCAGTTCTACAAGAGGCAAAACATTCATCAGCAGTAAGAATTGGAAACCTGGGAAATTACAAAGAAATAGAGAAATGATTCACAAAAAGTTTTGGAGTGAAAATTAACCACAGTTAAGTAATTGAAAGTGAAAGTGTGGAGAGAAAAAAGGGATCTGTTTATGATCCAAAGCATGAGTTCATTGGTAAAGTATGCGGGACTTTTATGGCTGCTTCTGGAACTGGCTCACTAATCTTTATTGATGATGTAAACTCATAATGGTAGCAGCAGCAGCTTTAACATAGAAGTCTACAGAAACATTCTGCCAGTTTACAGAGAAATACATCCAATCTGCTTGGGACAAACTTCATCATGCAGCAAGATAATGATCTACAGCACACTGCCAACACAACGGGGGATGTTTTAGACTGATCAAGTCAGTTGAGTATGCATTTAAGCTTCTAAAGAGGAACCTGAACTGACTGAAGGAAGTTACAGTACAAGCCTTGAAAAGGAAGAAAGAAATCATTCTTGTTCACTTCCATGTACTGACTCATATATTTAGTTTATTTAACTCCCACTTGGGTCAAACGTGACTGCTTTGGCAGTGTTTTCTTGCTTTTTAAAGACTGCATTAGAGCGTGGGCACCCTGAAGGAGCATATCATTGGTTGGACATAATGAACAAATAAACTCCTTATGCTGAGTGAACTAGAGTGATAGAACTGGTACTTACAGTTAGTAAATGAAACGAAAATAACTGGACATTGTTCTTTGTGAGCAAAGCAAAAAAAAAAAATCACTGATGTTGGGTAATATATTCAGCTCATTCAGTTCACCACCATTTCAATGAAAAGGGGGTGGAACAGTGTATTTGAAATGTGTGACAGTAAAAACTCTCAGCGTCATAGAACAGCTCTCAGATACTTAATGTGCTCTTGAATATTTATTACTATAAAGCTGTACAGTACACCTGGTGGGTGCTTTATTCAGTTACCTCATTAACCAGATTAACCAAAGCTTTCTGCCAGAAGTAGATCATTCAGGTGGTACCCAACCATCACTGAGGGTTTTGACCCTTAACCACAACACTCTCCAGTTGGTGGATTGGTAGTGGTGGTCAAATCACTGCCCCTCTGCTCCTGGCTTCCAGCTTTCCTCCTCCCTTTACCTCCAAATCCAGCATGAGGCTCTTTCTGCCTCCTCTCCCATCCTGCGAGAGGCTGGTTTCTTGCTCCTTTCTTCCATGCCCAGAACTGATAGCACTGCTTTTGATTTGGCGGGGAAACCTCTACACCCAACCTCCACTAGGAACAGCCATGCCTGCCAAGATCTTACGGTCTTTAACTGACCACTCTCAACGAGGAAGCCAAGATCAGAGCACACATTCAGCCATGACACAGTGCACCTGGAGCAGATAGGGTTAAAGACTTTCTTTTCAGTGGTCCAACAGTGGCAACTTGGAAGTGCTTGGGTTTGAATGTCCAACTTCTGATCAGTAGCCTGTAGCCTTAACCATTGCACAAACACTTCTGTCTGCCTGAAATGTGCCAAACCCTTCAAAGTGAATACAATATTAAATATGTTGGGCCTTTATTACCTGGATGTAATAAAGCCAAGTTTTATGGCACATAAGTCTGGTTTGCTCTAGTTGTTAGTTTTAATGATTTCCGAACAAAGTGAAGCTTTAAACATTTAAATTGTCTTCCTTTCATAGCGTCTAACGTGGTTCAATGAACCCTGGGGATTTCCACTTGTGACAATAATAGCCTTAGAAAAGCATTATCTTTTGTATTCATGCAACACAAATATAGATAGCATCCCATATGCCCTTGATTAGAATGAAATTCAAGGAAGTACCAAATGGTTGAGGAGAAAATTATTGCTCTAGTTTGTTTTAGCTGTTTATCGTAAGCATTTCTGAGAAATTAAAATTGAAATATTGTATGTGTGCTGTTTTAAGCCTGTTTAACATCCCATATAATATGGATTTTTTTAACCTCAATCCCAAATCATTGAAATAATTGCATAAATAACTCAGCACTGTGCAATTATTTTGCATTCTTTGCCATTTAAGGTTCTCCAAAACTGCAGCTCTTGTGGGGTGTTCCAGGTCCGCAGTGGTCAGTATCTATCAAAAGTATCCTTTAAGTCCTGTAAGACCTTTAAGTACATGGAGGCAACCACCTGGCAACTTAAAGGATCTGCTGCTAACATCTTGGTGCCAGGTACCACAGCATACCGTCAGGGATCTACTGGAGTCCATGCCTTGACGGGTCAGGGCTGTTTTGGCAGCAAAAGGTGGGACCAACACAATATTAGGCAGGTGGTCATAATGTTATGCCTGATCAGTGTTTAAAGTGCTCTTTAAACAGCACTTTAAACAATATTATATAATTTTGAGGATAGATAATTTCCTTACCTTCTGTTTTTCTTAATAATTTTCTATATAATGTACACACAAAAGCCCACAAAAGGCAAATAAATAAGTGGTGTAGTGTTGCATCAATGTTCAGTCCGATAATTCCCCCTAGTGGCACAGTCTGGGATGTTTGGTATATTTGAACACTACTATAAGCTGAACTATAAATGTAAGATTAAACGCAAATATTTTGTTTGTAAACACAACTAGAGGTGATGTATTTATAGGAGATGTTTTCTTATTATAAAGTGATGTTTTACCCATTATACAAGTGGTAACTGTGATATTTCATGTGAGGGATAAAACCTAATCTACCAATGTTGTGAAAATCTATTTATCATGTATTCCAGGGTAATGTGGGACCATAGGCATTGTAAAGTAAGGTGAGGCATCAGTTTTCCTGGATTTGTGTGACCTTGGGAACAGCAGAGGGTTTTATGGATGCTTGGCAGGTGCTAGGAATGTGGAGTCGATTAGCACAATTTATTTCTTGGTCCAGATCTCAGGTTAGTGCACATAGAAAAGCATGATTTCAGGATGAATGGGTTCCTGGTTGATTGAGGCATGGACAGGTGCATGTGAGGCAGAGCAGTGAATTTATATTTGTGGTCAGTGAATGCCAAAGGTTCATGGTAGTCAGTACATGAGCTTTTCCACAAAGAAGAACCTGGCTAATGCTGGGGATGTGGAGGGTCTAATCTATCCCTATTCTAAAGCTTTGGATGTGTACTCCTGTATGGCTTGGCTCTTTGTGGCTGAGAGAGGGCATATGCAGTTCCTCTGCTCTATGACTCTGGTCCCTGGCACTGTCACACGGACAATGAGGTGGTGGGCAACTGGCTTAGCTGAACATATTGGTAATCCATAGAAATGTTCACTTTCCCTTAAGTTTCATCTCTAGATGAAGGTTGATGTAAGCAGGCAAGTTTTGTGGAATTGTGATGACCAGCTGATGACCTTTGCCAGTCCAGGAAATGTGAGGGTTGTGTTTTTGTATCCATGGAAAGCCCTGGACTAGAGGGATACTTGGATTTGGGGAAATGGTTTCTTGATGATGGGGAACAAAACTGGAAATGAAGTGGATCATTCATGTGTGTAATAAAACCTCTTCTCATGCATAGGGTGTTCAATAAGCATAGGGTGTTGGAGAGAGAAAAATACAGAGCTTCTTCTGCTATGACTTTGTTGAAGAAATTTCCAGCAGTGCCAGAATCTGCCTTATCAAATGATGTCTCTACTTTTGAGAAAGATTGAAATGATTAAAATCTAGACAGATTCAACAAAGTTGAACTATGTGAAGAGGTTTTGGCTCAGACTGTGATGACAGGCAGCCTTAAGAGCTCGTTCATTCAATTACCCAAAACGAGGATCCTGACCTCCAGGGCGTATTCTGTCAAAGAAATGAATTGAAATACTGCCAGAAGTTGTTCATCAATTGTCATCCTTCTGGTCAAGGATGTGACAGAATATTTCACAGCATATCTGTACAGTTGTATAGCTTCAGTTTACAAATGGATGTATAGCCACAGATGTCTAGACAAGCAATATTTATTGGGTGACCAATATAATACTCTAAATGTCACTTGGCCTAATGTTACATCTGTGTGAATGCTAAACATTAAAATGTTTCAGCAAAGCCAGATAAGAGACACCAGCTTAGATGCTTATCAACTTCCATCTGCTTATTTCTGACAATAGAGAAGTACTTGTACCTGATTGACCTGTCCTGGATGGCCTTTCAGTTACATCATGTGCAACAGTAAACAAACTTTGTGTGATTATTGACTCCAGTCTTTCATTTTCAACTCATGTAGGTAACAGTACTAGGATAGCCTTCTTGTCTGTTGTACTGTCTATGTATTGCTCATTCATATATCTAAAATAATTGAGAAGTCTGGTGAAACCAATTCCTTGCACAGAGGTTTCCTGGTTAACAAAGTGGGAATGTCAAACATTTCATATCAGGATCCTCTTCTGTCAGCAAAGAACATAATGCTAGTGTGACAGGAATATGAGGGTATAATCTGAGGCAACTGAACTGAGCAATACAATTTCCCCACAACTGGCCAGTTGAAGATTGGACAAATATTGCCCGGTCTCATGAATTTTAGCTTTTGCTGAGACATGCATTTGGTAGACTCAGAATTTGGCATCAAAAATATTAATCCACTGACCAAACATGCATTGTGTCAATGGTTCATGCTGCATCTGGTGGTATAATGATGTGGTAAATATTTTCCTAGTACATGCTGGGTCCCTTTATTATAATCCTCTGTGAGGATACTGTCCCATCCCACAAATTTACACACATTATAATGGTTTCTTCCAGCACGATAGTGTGCCCTGTGTCAAACTACAACCCGAACCAAAATGTATAATCATTCCCTTTTGCTTTGTAACCTCTGGACATAGCCTTTCGTACAGAGATGCATCAGAAACAGGGGTCAATTTCTGCCACTGCATGTTTTTCCCAAACACACGCGCGTTGCCAGATTCGTTCCAAATCTCCGTGAAACTACTGACCCTCAAGCATAAATTAGCTGTGAGCACATGTAGTTTGCAAGTTTTTGTAACTTATGCGTTTAGTAGTATATGATCGATTCTAAACATCCAAAAACAACATCTTAGCAGCCATTTAATGTATTTAAATCTCATACGCTTCCTACGTGTGCGGATTCAGCGTTGCCAGATATAAGATTTTGCCTAAAGAACCACGGGTGTTTCTATTTCAATTAAATATGTAGGTGAGTATATGTATCACCTACATTCATTCATTCATTCATTCATTCATTCATTGTCTATACCCGCTTATTCCTAGGATTCCTAGGGTTACGGGGGTCTGCTGGAGCCTATCCCAGCGCACATAGGGCTATCACCTACATATTTAATTCAAATAGAAGTTTAGTTCATTAGGTTAAAAAAACGTATATCTGGCAACACTTCATTCACACAGGGAGGGAGCGTATGTGCGGATATTCATTGGACGCGACTTTTCAATAAACTGCAGTGCCTGACGTTAATATTGTACCACATGACTTGAATGCGGCACAAATCCCGCCTATAAATCTACCGCCAACTCTGATTGGCTGGATCCAAGTGTCAATTAGGCGTAACCAGGAAATACCTTGAAGTTAATTTATTTCATGTCTAAAATGCATGCGGTGTTCTAATAATGAAATAATGATGTTCCTGCTGCCAGAGCAAAATCCGAGCAATCTATAACATTTTTTTTAAACTCTGTTTTATATCTGCAAAGAGTCGACTCTCTAAGTGTTATTATAAGGTGTTATGCAACTAATGCGGTTGGGCAACCCGAGCCGTACTCTGAGCTCTAGCATTAGCTAGCAGTGCTAACACAGCCAGGCGACCGACTCTGGGACAAACTAGCTCTTCCCATTCGGTCAGGTTTTAATTCAAGGTCGACGGTACGATCACGATTTTTTTTTTATTTAATCGCACGCATACCGATTAGTCGTTTAATAAAAAACAATGTCTTTTTCGACGGGAGCGAGGAGATTAGTCGGTTTGAGTCTTTCCCGGAGCTCTTGGATTCCTTCAAGGGGTGCCAATACTTCATCGAAAACTTTGTCATCTCTGAGCAGACTATCAACAAGACAGCAAGACCTCATTCGTAAAAGAGACATAACATCCTGCAGCGTCGTGCAGCCTCTCAGGTAAAAGACATTTTCACGCATAATATATACGCCAAAAAAAAAAAGTTTATTCGGCTGAATTCCAAATGCCCTCTTTTGTCGTCTTGTAGTGCACTAGGTAGGGCGCAGAAGCCGTAAAGCTGTATGCTCCGTAGTTCACTCAGGTAGGGAGTAGTCGTCTATTTAAGATACGGTCTTTAACTTTGACTGCCTGAGCTAGCCAAACAAATTAGCTTTATTATTTATAGCTTTTTGTCCTTCATTAACACCTTTACCCTTCATTAAGACCTTTTAATCGTCATTAACACCTTGAGCTAGTCGTTTGAAAGGTATAGATTTATATCACGAGCTGAGAAATATACTGGGTGCTGAAACGTGACTGGAGAGGTTGGTTGGTTTATCTGTGAATCATAGATAAGGCTACAGGAGATAAGGTGGAACTACGCGCTTCTTTCAGGCGTTTAGATCATTTCCTAAGAACTGAATTCAGCCTGGAATGTCTTAGTCTGAGATTAAATAAATCCCCGTGCTTGAACCTAAATGTACTTACTTTACTGTATGTACTGTGTCCTAGTCCCTTTCAGTGTTGTCTTTTCCAGTTTAATCTACCCTAAAGATAAAGTTCTTATCATTCATCTCTAATGCCACTGTAATTTCCTGTCTGTGGAATAATTTCCTATCCTGTTCTGAGCTGGATATGCAGAAGGTTTTAGTGAGAGTTATTGTTCTGTGCTATAAAACATACACCGACCAGGCATAACATTATGAGCACCCGGGCACCCTGACTGGTCTGCAGCTATGTGTATTCTGACACCTTTCTATCATTTAACTTCTTCAGCCAATTGAGCAATAGTAGCTTGTCTTTTGGATCGGATTACACGGTCGAGCCTTCTCTTCCCACGGGCATCAGTGAGACTTCTCCGCCCATGACCCTGTCCCTGGTTCACCACTTTTCCTTCCTTGGATCACTTTTGATAGATACTGACCACTGCAGACTGTTAACCACCCCACAAGACCTGAAGTTTTGGAGATGCTCTGATCCAGTCGTCTAACCATCACAATTTGGCCCTTCGTCAAACTCGCTCAAATCCTTACGCTTGTCCATTTTTCCTGCTTCTAACACATCAACTTTGAGGACTTGCTGTCTAATATATCCCACCCACTAACAGGTACCATGATGAAGAGATAATGTCAGTACTGAGTATGTTATGCTTGGTCGGTGTATATACACTGTGACTTTGGGTTAAACCATGGAAATGACAGCCCTTTAAAGGTGAAACTCTACCAGAAAGACTTGAAGTGTCTGTTCATGTAAATAATTAATTCAAATAAATAACTTCTGCGCTGATGTTCCCTGGGGACTTTACGTTTCTGGCATTTGGCAGACTCTCTTATCCAGAGCGAGGTACAAAAGTGCCTTTGTTTCTATCAGTGAATACATCAACACTGGTTCACTAGGTCATAGATTAAAGATACCATCAGGCTAAAACTCTGTTGGGAGGAAATACTGTACTTGCATAAAACAAACAGGAAAAATTGCTATCTCCAGTTGTAGCGGTGTTTAATGTAAGAACACTTTTCTTGGAGATATAAGGGTTATGGGTCAGGTTTAACGGTCAGCTCCTGAAAACAACAGAGCACAAGTTTGTTCTCCCACTCTGAATTTTTCTGTGACGTTCAATCTCATTAATAAGGAATCCCATGTAACAGTAGTGGTGACTGTAAACATTAGACCAGAAGTTTCAGAATACAGTTTCAGTGATATATGGAGTTACAGTAGAAATGTCTGAGAGTGTACAGATGAGGAGGTGTGAGAGCTGGACAGATGGATGGACAGACAAAAAGACTAAAGTGCTGCTGCATTGTTCGCTGTATACACTGATGAATTCCTGCAGGTGCCCTGATCAGCAAGCAGTCAAATGGCATTGTGGCAATTGTAGGAAACCATAAACTGAAGTGAAAATAGACTGATGAAAATGGTTTAAACCAAAAAAAAAAAACAATTTTTCATAATCATAATATTTTGCACAGGTGATACTTATTATAAATCTTTGATAAATCATCCAGGGTTGAACTTTCATATATAATATGAATTATTTTCATATTAAATTATTTTCTCATCAAAAATGTTTTTGTTGTTTCATACAACAGCAGTAAAAAGTCTAAAGATTAGTAACAGACAATTATCAATAACCCTTTAATGTGTAAACCAAGAATACTTTTTTTTTTTAAACAATACTTTTATTTATTATAAGCTTTATTTTAGTATAATATTTTCTAGAACATGTTACACATACATGTGTAAATATGTAAATTATGATCCTTGTTATGGATACTGGTCTATTCTACATGAAAGGTCTCATTGATGAGTTGCATGCAGTGAAATGACTGCCTTTGCATGAATCAGTAATGTTTACAATCATGGGTGTTTGTTATCGGGACATTTAGCACTCCGCCTTATGCATTTTATGATATTAATATGAGCGGCAGTTAAAAATACTTTGGTAGCGGTCTTGCATGTGTCTTGGAGGAGGTCTGAATGAAGCTTAAACCTTTCAGAGATCAAGTTTATTATGCTTTCTGAGCCAGAAGAGGGCAGTAGGTTGTCAATATTTGTGCGGAGAACCAATAAAAGGAACTTTGACACCGATAGGTAGTGCAGCATGACATGTTTTTCTTCTTGGCTCTAGGTCGGAAAACAAGGTGGTTGTCAATTTCATCAATCGTGATGGAGAAAAGATTACAGTCAAAGCTTCCCCTGGTGACACGCTGCTAGATGTTGTTGTTGAACAAGACCTGGACTTCGATGGTTATGGTGAGTTTTTAGGTGCTTGTTCATTAAAACCTTCTTTGTGAATAGAACATAGAACAATTTTTAAATAAATATGCTTTGAGCCAATAAAGGGAATAAGCAATAGGAATTCAAAACGAATGTATGTCATTGAATAAAGGAGAGTGTTTAATTCTAATCCATTGTTTCTTACAGGAGCATGTGAGGGAACTCTAGCTTGCTCCACGTGTCATCTCATCTTTGAAGAGGAGACATATAAACAGCTTGGACCAATAAGTGATGAGGAAATGGATATGCTGGATCTTGCCTATGGTCTCACAGATACGTAAGTTTCCTTAGTTGCATACAAGGGTTGCCTAGACACAAACCTCATTTTCCATAGGAACCTTTAACTTTAACCCAGGTTTATAATTGCTGTTTCACGCTGTGTGTGTGTGTGTGTGTGTGTGTGTGTGTGTGTGTGTGTGTGTGTGTGTGAGATGGCTAAAGTGGTGATCTCTCAGTGTAATATGATGTATATCATAAGAACCAAATTCCAAAGCATCCATCAACCCATTTTTACTGTAATGTGTGAAAAAGTTGCTGGTTAATGGAAGCATTGTCTGTTATGTGGGCTTTGCTTGACACAGAAAGAACAGGAGCAGATATTTTTGACTTTTTTGAACAGATACGTAACGGCCGAGGGATTCCAGTGGAAAACTGTGGGCAGTGACAGGCAAGAAAAGAGGTCCTGTTGCTAATTTTAAAGAGATTGCCTATTTGTTTTCGACATTTTATCTAAATTTTTTGATAGCTTAGGAAGAAGTCTTTTGGCAAATTCGTTTGTATTTTGACGAAGAAAATAAAAAGCTTTCTATTTCAAGGGAATGTTCCCCTCCCCATATATTTTTGTGGGTTTTAAGATATAGTATTAGAAAATATGATATGATATGATATGATATGATATGATATGTCAGCAAACAACTTCTGAACCAGAAGTGCAGTAGCAGCTTGGAATTCCCTAAAGAGGAAACTCGCATGCATATGCAAAACAGAGACAGAGGGAAGAAGGACTGGGGCTAGGGATACATCCTGATAGATGAAAGAATATTAATGGTATTGAGTCAGCAGGAGTTGTGTGTGTATAAGGCTGTTGGTATTGCAGACTGTTGGGAAAACTGGCTTTGGAAGTGGAAGTTCATTAGAAGTGAGCACTTCAGGCTTCTTGCTAAACGTTGAGGGGAAGATTAAGGGAAAACGAGAGAATGAAGATCTATACCATTGCCCCATAAGGTGGTTTAGACAACACTGACTAAGAACCATCATTTGTTAAAGATTATTATACAAAAAGCTATTTAGAAATTCAGCATCATGGACAAAGCAGGATCTGTTACAAGCAGGTAGATCTTACAGAGGTGACGGGAGCAGTAGGACAGAATCAACTTGTTGAGCTCCTTAGATTTGCGACCCATTCTCTGGAGACTGTAATTTCAAATCCTGTTGATGCCAACCATGTTAATCACAGCAACACTAAACAATCTCAGACACTTATCTCCACAAATGCAGGAAAAAGTCACAATTTCAAGAGTCAGAATTTAGGTGCATGCTTGAGGTCACTGGTCACAGCGAATAAGGGGAATAATACAGTAATAATCTGTTTAATGTCATAGCTGTGGAATTGGCACTGAAACAAATAGTATTCTGTCTGTGTTTATTCAAGGCACACTGTTACCCCTTTGATTGACGGTCTCCTAGTCTTAGCCTCAGACGTAACGCCCACGAGCCGTCAGCTGAACGTCTGATGTATATGGCACACAAAATTGGAAACACTTTTTAAGAGTTTGGAAGTTGTCATCTGCCTGGAAACAAAGCCACCATGACGCTCTACTTCCCTCATGGAAGAAGGAAGCTTGTCATGTTTATAACTGTGACAATGAGCGCTTATGTGGATCAGCTAGACACTGGATTTTCTAAATGGTGTAGAAAACAGACACCGGTCTGTTTTTGTAGGGACGTCGACTTTACATTTCCATGCATAGTATTGCACAAAACAAGCTGTAATTGGTTGCTTTACATGTCAGTCAGACATCCACTTAGGCGGTTCATGGCCTATAAAAGCTGCTATGGAGTCCAGACCTTCAGTCTGACAGCAGACCAGAGGACAACAAACCTCTGACTATCATAACTACAAGAAAATATAGAAATAAATGTGTTTAGAGACTGGAAAATCGATGACAAATACCAGAATTAAGAAGAAGTTAACAAATAAACATAAATGCAAATTTTATCTATATTATGACAGATTTATTTGTGCTATCTTTTGAATTATTTATAAGTTGCAGTTTTAAAATTTAGTTCTACATTTTTGACTTGTATTACATTTTTTTTGATTGAGTATATCTAGTCCACTATAACGGCTACAGATAGAAGCTCATAAATACACAGCACCTAATGCTGTGGAGATATTCTGATTTAAAAATCAGGTCATAGAAAATCAGGTCAAGAATAAGGAATAGTCCCAAGTCATCCAGTTCTGTAGTAAACCTTAGAGCAAACCCAAGTATCAGGAAAGACCTACCCCCTAAAACCGGAAAAAAACATTTTACAGGACTCACATCCAGGCTTTGAGTATATTCACATGATCTGGTCTGTAGTGTCACAAGAAGGTCACAGAAAAGCAAAAGCATTAGAGGTTAATGCCAGCAGGTTATATTGGGGATTTTGCTCAAGGCTGCATTTGTCGTTGATTTTATTGGTCTGAACAATTTTCCCATAATAATTTGTGACGAGTACAGTTTAGAATATAGCATAAGGGCAATGCTTCTTGAGGTTAAGAACCGATTACACTGATTAAGTCCCACTTGTCCAGTATCACAAGAGGGATAAATGGACGTGCCATAGATATTCGGGATAACTAATCATGATTGTGGGTACAACATTGCTTGTATACAGCAGCTCTATATCAAGTAAGTGGTTTATATAGACACAATTTGGCCAGCATTTGTTGTGTTTATTTTACACTCACTTTATAGCTCATTTGACTAGCTGGCTAGTTAGCTCACATTAATAAAGGTGCTTCCTTTGGTGAAGTTGTTCCTGTTTCCTTTTCATCTTCATCTGACTTTTAAGTATTCCATAAAAATATTCTGTCATATCCGCAGATGTCACAAATTAAAGTGACCGTCATAATGGGTTCAAACTACGTAGTGGAATTTGATGTGGCATACAAAAGAAGGGGGAAAAAGGAACTATATTTAATTCTACTAAATATACATATATGAATGACTCTCATTAGTGGACTGGAACTAACTGTTGTTTAAATAGCTGTATATCTTTTCTGACCTTCAAACCTGACTCAGCTTTACTATGAGCAGAAGAAATGTAAATCTGCCATGACATGGTTTTGTATTATGTATAAATTAATCTTTTCAATTTCTTAAACACCACAATATTGCCACCTGATTTAAGGTGAGTGTGTTACATATTTGAGTCTTTCATTTCAAGACCAGGTTTCTTGAGCAACAATCAACAGTGTAATGACTGGAAATAACCGTGTGGGTTAAAGTCCTATGTATTTAAACCATTCTAGCTTATAGCCCTTATGATTTATAGCCCTCGCTTTAACTGCAGGACATACACCGATCAGGCATAACATTATGAGCAGTGAGAGGCGCATTGAATAGGACTGATTATCATGGTACCTGTTAGTGGGTGGGATATATTAGGCAGCAAGTGAACATTTTGTCCTCAAAGTTGATGTGTTAGAAGCAGGAAAAATGGACAAGTGTAAGGATTTGAGCTTGGAGTTTGACAAGGGCCAAATTGTGATGTCTAGACGACTGGATCAGAGCGTCTCCAAAACTGCAGCTCTTGTGGGGTGTTCCCAGTCTGCAGTGGTCAGTATCTATCAAAAGTGATCCAAGGAAGGAACAGTGGCGAACCGGCGACAGGGTCGTGGGCAGCAAGGCTTATTGATGCATATGGGGAGTGAAGGCTGGCCCGTGTGATCCGATCCAACAGACGAGCTACTGTTGCTCAAATTGCTGAAGAAGTTAATGCTGGTTCTGATGGAAAAGTGTAAGAATACACAGTGCATAAAGGGCTGTTTAGGCAGCAAAAGGGGGACCAACACAATATTAGGCAGGTGGTCATTGTTATGCCTGGTCAGTGCAACTGGAAAGAACAATTACATTTTCTCACTTCTTCTTCTTTCATTCTTCTACAGGTCTCGTCTGGGTTGCCAGATCTGCCTAACAAAAGATCTGGACGGCATGACTGTGCGTGTTCCGGAGAGCTCTGCGGACATCAGGCAGTCTGACGGCTCTGCCTAATTTTTTTTTTTTTTTTTTAAAACCACCTTGGGCCTGTCTGCCTACCATAAACCAAGTAAACTGATCATGAGAAAAGGCAAAACTTTTGTGTGATTGTATCGAGATTGTATTTACAAAGACATTATGATGTTAGGAATCGTGGTTTTGTCCAGTCCCTTTATGTCTACAGCACTGGAATGTAGTTTAACAGCTCACTCACAGAGCTGCATGGAGACTGTGATCAATTTATCAGCATATTTCTGACAAAAACAACAAATCGTAGAAAATGTGTTTAGAAATTCTGTGAAAGTTTCATATGTTGATTAAGTAGTGTTAAAACACAATCCACAACAAAATGCAAAATAACATATTTTTTAAGATTAAAGAATGAGAGATTTTAGTATGGTGCATCGTAAGTGCAAAACACATTAACAGACCAAAAGTTAGACAAAACTAGAGACTGTGGACAGTGGAGAACTGGGGTGTGTTTACAGGAAGGGGAAATCTGAGCCTTTTTATGCTTCTGTTTTGCTTTATTTGAGCATTCATGTGATGTTACTTCATCAACTGTACATTTAGCGCACTTATGAGTATGTGAATGCAGAAAAGGATCCAAAGGCAGCTGAGTTATGCAAAATAAACAATCCTTAACAGTATAACATTAGTAGCTTGATTTCGTTAAGTTAACTAAATTAAACTGTCTTGTCATTGTGATGATAGTTAGTGATGTCCAGTGTTTAATCATCATTGGGGATGTGATGGTCAGTAAGGATCTATCCCTTTTTGTCCTTGTTGTTTTGACATTTTTGGTTTGTTAATGTTATTCGCTTACATGCCACCATGGTTTAGAGAGACTAGAGTTTGTGGCTTTGTCATGGTTATACAGTGGATTTTGTCATATTGATAATTCTGACATTGATTCACCACTTTATAGTGTATTAAACAGTTGGTGCCTGATTACGGCAAACTGTATAATGAACATTTCTGAATAATCATATATGGAACGTCTAAGCTACGTTTTAAATAAATATTAAATGAACTACTTTTGTTGTTTTTTTTTTTACAGGAGTAATATTTACACCACTCTCAAACAATATTTTGGCCTCAAACTAGGCAAAAATGATTACTGCCGTATCTGAACTCTATAGGTTTTGAGGCGCACTACTTCTGTTCTTTGCTCGCGCTAACTTGAACAGTAAAAACTAATTCAGTGTGAGCCTTCTTACCCTGAGAAGCTGACTTTTCGTCTACTTCCGGAACTAGGCGAGAGTTTCAGCAGTGTGGGAGTGGAATGGTCACTGTCTTCATCCTCTCCCAATGTGTATAGGTCACTTGCCACACACTGAGATGCGCATGAAAGAGGAAGTGACTCGGTGTGAGGGGGAAAATGTCAGCTTTGAAGGCAAGCTTAGATTTAGATACGTTAACACGGGCAGGTGCACGCTGCTGGATATCCAGAACAGCTAGGAACTGGAAATATCTGACGGCTTGAAAAAGGGATTTACGGATTGGAAATAATTACGTTTCCTCAGATTCGGATCACTGTTTGACATAATATATCTCGAAAGAACTATTAAAACACATGTCTGACGTTAATAAGCTAAACATCAGCGGTATGAAAGATTACTGTAACTTAATGAAGTTGGTATGTTTTCCCTTTCTGCGTATGCCAGTGGGGTTGTGGTAGCGCAGTGGTTAGATATAGTCAGCAATTTTGGCAGAAGTGAGCTGTTTTGAAATTCTGTTGCCAGATGAGAAGGTCTAAACGTTTGACATGAGAGGCTTTGTGTGTTTCCCCTCCAAAAAGATATTTTATTGACTGTTAAAATGTATTGAGTTAAAAACACTTTAGCATCATGAGTTAGTGAAGTAAAGGTTGTGGGTTTTAAGGATGTGAGAACAACTCTTGAGCAAGACCCTTAAACCTCAACATCTCTTTGACTGGTTTCTATTATGCTTTGCTTATGAGTCATTTTAGATAAAGGGACAACCCCCTAAAGATGCTGTTTTTTTTTTGTTCACAGCACTGGCTTCGTCAAACCAGAAAAGAAAATTGACAGCTCTTACTAAAACTCTTATTCGACGCTTGCTGTTAAACCGAACATCTCGCTCTGCACAGAGACCACGTCAATGGTGTGAAATGTTCAAATGGAAAATGTTTAAGGCTTGTTAAGGACATATATCTACTACATCACTACAAATATTTTGACAAAGCTTCACGGCGAGTGTCTCATCTGGCCGGTTCAAAGGTTCAGCAGCAGGTTAGTTAGGTAAGATGGAATTTGGCAGAGTCTCAAGTATTTGAGAGGCTTGTTGAAGTGCTTCCTTTAAAGGACAGTTATATCCATTTTATATGGGGAAAAGGCTTGATAAAATGTCTAGAAGTACAGTTGGGAATTAGATCTGTATGAATTTGGATAATTGATTTAACACGATACTTTATTATACACTGACCAGGCACAACATTATGACCACCTGCCTAATATTGTTGGTCCCTCTTTTGCTGCCAGTTAGCCTTGCCTTTTAGCTTTTAGCATCTGTTGGATCGGATCACACGGGCCACCCTTCGCCGCCCATGACCCTGTCGTCGGTTCACCACTGTTCCTTCCTTGGACCATTTTTGATAGATAGTGACCACTGCAGACCGGGAACAGCCCACAAGAGCTGCAGTTTTGGAGATGCTCTGATCCAGTCGTCTAGCCATCACAATTTGGCCCTTGTCAAACTCGCTCAAATCCTTATGCTTGCCCATTTTTCCTGCTTCTAACATCAACTTTGAGGACAAAATGTTCACTTGCTGCCTAATATATACCCACCCACTAACAGGTGCCATGATGAGGAGATAATCAGTGTTGTTCACTTCACCTGTCAGTGGTCATAGTGAAAAATAGGTAAAAGTGTTATGCCCGATCGGGTAATTCTTTACCACTAGAAATCCATTTTCATCTGAGAATAGGGTTAAGGGGGACTCATCATATACATTATCAAGGTGATAACTAAGAAGCTAATATTTGGAAATGTACAAACCACAACACAAGCAATTTGCAATAGGAAATAGTTTAAGACAGCAGCAACACAGGCATGTACAAAAATGCATTAAGAGCCTTAACTCACAATTTAACTCATATGAACAAATACATACACAATACAAACATACTCACTGTCCAATTTATTAAGAACATCTGTACACCTGCACATTCATGCAGTTGTCTAATGAATGTGGCAGCAGTGCAGTGCAAAATAAAATAAAAAATCATACATATTCAGGTCAAGAGCAGTTCATACCAAATATCAGCATGAAGAAAAAAATGTGATCTCTGTGACTTTGACCATAGCTTGGATGTCGATGGGCTGGTTTGAGTATTTAAGAAAGTGATGATCTGGGAACGTTGCATGCAATAGTCTTTTGAGTTTACACAGAACGGTGCCAATAAACAAAAAGCATCGAGTGAGCAACAGTTCTGTGGGTGGAAACGCCTTGTTGATGAGAGCCGTCAAGCTTCCTGGTAGGATCAAGTAACTCATATAATCACTTTTTATAACAGTGGTGAGCAGAAAAGCATCTCAGCATGCACAAAACATTGACCTTGAGGTGGATGAGCTACAACAGAAGTAGACCATGTCAGGGTTTCACTCCTGTGAGCCAAGAAACGGAATCTAAGGCTGGGCTTACAGATACTGAACAGTTGAAGAGTAGAAAGTCTTTAACTGTCCAGCTTGAGTCTGTGCTCAGTCTTATTCTTGGTTGAAAAGAGTGGAACCTGATGCATAGCTCTTTCACCTCAAGTTTTGATGTGTTGTGTATTCAGAAATGCTTCGCTGCTCAACCCAGCTTGGTCCTTCTCCACTGATCACTCACATGAACGAGGTGTTTCAGCCTGCAGACTGTCCACACACAGGATCTTTTTTGTGTGTGAAATTTCCTAGAGACTCTCAAACCAACCCATCTGGCACCAACAACCATTCATGGAGTCACAGAGATCCCTGTTTTCCCCCATTCTGATGTTTGATGTGAACAATAAATGAAGTTCTTGACCTCTATCTGCATGAATGTATGCATTGTGCTGCTGCCACACGATTGGCTGATTGGATAGCTGCATAAATGAGCAGGTGTTTTTCTAACACATTGGTGTACATCGAGGTACAGTATTTTAAGTCTGATACCATATTCTTTATAATCACTATCCTAAAAGGCAGCAGTTCTGAAAGTGGGCTCTGTGAATCACAGCCCTGTGGTGTCTTTATATTGTTAAGTGGCGTAAATTATCATTAAAAGCTGTTTAATATTATGACACTTAGTTTGACAGGTTACTTGAATTAAATAGATTTAATCCAAACCTCAAAAATAATGTAAATTTAACCCTCGTGTTTTGTGCCAGGGATAAAATTCTTTATGGCTCCAGCAAACAGCCACTATAATACTGTACATAGTTAAATAATTAGCCTGTTATATGAACAGGTGAATAGGTGTGGATTTTATTTCACAATTTAAGGGACCCCTGACTGCAAACAGAGAACTCCTGCCATAAGGTAATATGAGTATAAAGAACTGGCAACAAAGTCACTGGAAAAAAAACAACAACATCTGAATATATATCTTAATAGAAAAGAAAATATACTTAAGACATTACTCTTTAGATTCTTATAAATATACACTATGTCTACAGCGTAGAAACATGGCTTTTCCAGATGTGCTATTCTCTTACTGCACATAAATTGTCCTTATTTATATTTAAAAGAAAACCTATCCAGTAGCAAATTCATATTAGGAATTTGACACACTGTCTTAATTTTATTAAATAAGCAAGGACTCACTGACACCAAATAAAAAGCAATAGAAGCCTATATGTATGATAATACAATTGATTATTTACACCTACCAAAGCAGAACCTCAGGCGTCAACATTTTTGTGGTCAGGATAAGTTTCTTACACATTAATTACATATCTGCACTGGTTTTGTGCTTTGCATTAGCAAGCATAGTACTTATTTTAACAATCAAAATTTAGACTAATTCTAAACCTTATATATGACATGAATTTCCATATTAAATCAAAATAACCTAATGAATCGCTTTAATAATTCCCTTTATTAAAGAACTTTACATAGTATCAGTTAAGGTCTCTCCACCCTGTAAGCTATCCTATTGTCTATGTTCACACAATCTTGATATTTATTTTACTTACCACAACTTTTAAATTAAAAGTTATTTCATTGGTAAGATGGTACATACACCTAGTGTCATTGCACTTCACTGCATTTCTTGGATTGATAATATAATAGTTATAATATAATAGTGAAAATAGTTTTACAGAAAATTACAATAGCTTCTAACTAAGCCATCATAAAGCTTAAAAGCAAATAAATTTTACGGATTCAATTTATGGCATGATAGAAAAAATACAATACAACATATACAACAGGCCACATTCACTATCAGATATTGCAAATCCTTACGAATACAATCATACCAGAATTATTGGCACCCTTTAAATATGGGTGTTAAAAAAGGTCATTGAAAACCGTTGAGATTTTTTTTCTTCTCGTACGGTTCAACCTCCTTTTGCCAACATAACAGCACTAAGTCATCTAATATGAACTGTGGAGAATACACAGAATGGAATATGAAAGCAGTCCTCAATACTGAATCTCTCCAGGTGCTTATATCGAATCTCCCCCCAGAGGTTTTCACTTGGGTTTAGGTCAGGGGATTGGTATAGCCAAGTTAAATGCTTGACAATTTGGAAATTTCACCAGTTTTGTGTGGCTTTAGATGTATGTTTCAGATATTTGTCCTCCATTGGAGATCCAAACAAGACCCCAGTTGTAGCTTCCTGGGAAAGGCAGTCCGATTTTCAGTTACACCCGAGTACATGGAGTTCAGGATGCTGTATCCTAAAAAGATTCTCATGGCCTTTGGATGAAAAACAGCGATACAATATCACAAATCATCCATCATACCTAACAGTGGGGAAACTTCTTTTTTCCCCACCTTGAATATTAGATGCTAATATATTTTGCCAATATAATAATATATTTTGTCTCATCACATCTTAGAACACAAGTTCCAGTCAAAGTTCCAGTACCATCCAGAAAACTCCAGGCACTTGCATTTGTGGTTAGATGAAAGAAAGTTTCTCTTCTGGCACGCCTTCCAAAGAGTTTGTTGGCATGGAAGTGGTTTCTAATTGTAGATTTGGAAACGTGGTGACTCCAAAATGCAGCTGACTTCTGCAAATCTCCAACTGGGATCCATTTTTGCCTCTCTAATCTTTTCACTATGCTTAGGGGCAAAGCACAATTGTGATCCTTTACAGAGAGGTTCATTACAATAAAGTTGTTTTCACCTTCTGAATTATTGCTCAAAAATTTGGATTTCAGGCATGTAGCTATATAGCCATTGCTTGATTTATGAAACCCAACACACTTCTATTTTAATTTATGGATTCTCAGAGCTACCCAATGACAAAGGGAATTTGGCCACTTCATGTTTATGCATTTGGTAAGGGACTAACACTTTCTTGAACTACAATACAATTAAAGGCTTTATTTCCAGATGGATTCCAGAAGCTAATTAACCACAAAGACCATTTTTCATAACCTTTTATACCCATCTTTATCCAAGGCACCATTAATTCTGGAGCTGACTGTATTTAGGGATGTGTCCTCCTGATCTAGTCCTAAAGTACTCTGCCTACTTTATTTTTCTTATTATTTAGTCTAACACACTAAATGGACCAATATACTGAAGCAGATAGTTAGACCAGGGATAACGATACTTGGACTGAACTTGTGAAATATTGCTACTGCATAAGAATCCATGAAGTTAGACGTAAGACTCTTCTGAGAAAAGCATTTTTTCAAAGTCTTCAAGCTGTGTGTCACTGCACCTCCTCATCCACTCCCGCTTGCCATGGACAACAGCCAATGCCACTTCCTGGCTCTTCTTTAGATTACTCTGAGTATCTTCACCTCCTTGCCAAAAGAAGTAGTTCCTCACAGCCTTTGTGGCAGCAGGTGACAAGCCAAAATGGGGTTTACTATGCTTATCTTTCTCCAGGTCAGATGCTTTAGAATACGTGTCTTGTTTTCCTATAGCCTGCCTGTGGATATGCTCCAGACTCTTTACTGTCTCCCGATCCAGCCCTAGACAATTCTCTCCGGGTTCAGATGATCGACGCTGAAAAGAAGGACATTCAGGGGACTTTTCCTCGACAGGAACAAGCGAATAAGATTTCTTTCTGTACAAGGCCAAGCGGCGAACACTTTGGCCATAGAACACAGACTGTGGCAAACTGCTGGTATTACCTCCTGGTGTGTTTTGCTGAGAGTACTTCTGTACCGGAGTTTGTTTACTCTGTGAACATGCCTGGTTGTGAATCTCTCTCAGATCTTTCACTGTTAGTGTTTTGTCCAAGGCAAGGGAATAAACTGATCTGGAATGCTGTGTTTCGTGCAAAGGTTCTTCAGAACAGTTAGGACTGGTTGATCTTTTCCTAGCAAGTGCAATACCTGGTTCTTGAGCTTTCCTCTCTTTGCTATGGGAGAAATTTTCAGAATGGAGTAGTGGATCACCAGTGTCCTTGTCATCCATGCTACCTTTGCCTTTAGTCAGGGATAGTCTGTTGTCTTTCTTAAGCCAGGTATTTGGATGTAGCCCATGACTGCTTCTCAACTGGCTCCAGTCTAATTTCTCTTTAGGTGAATATTCCATCAGACTTGGTGTGGTTGGACCAGGAGAAGTTTCAGACACAATGCCAGCAAACTTGGGAGAAGATTTCACTGATGACTTAAAGCTACTTACTATTTGAGGGCAATGCTTGTTGAAGTCAGCAGAGTGCTGAGAGGAAGCACTGTCCAGAGAGCTCACTGAAGAATGTATTGGTGAAGCCACAGGGGAAGAGAGATTTACGCAGCTGCTATTTAGACGCAGAGGTGAAGGTTTTAGTTTCTCTTTCGTTTGTTGAGGGACATTCCGCTCATTCTGATTCCCTTGAATAGGGTCACACTTCTTCTCCAGCCTCAAGGTGTTTAAATCAACCTCAAGGTCTACATCTACATCACTCCTGCCTTGGCTTGTCACACATTCGTAACTGCCCTTTCGATGTTGCCTACTTTCAAGATATCTGGTTAAGGATGAGGTTGAATTCCAAATGGCAGGCTCAGAGGAACGTCTCAGCTGACGAACACCCTTAGGAAAAGAAGATTCCTTACATGGAGAATGTAGGTGAGGAGTGGATGGACTCACTGCTGAGGATGCTTTTACTGGGCAGGCTAATGATGGGTGTAAAAGGTGTGTGTTTATGGTGATGTCTGGGTCAGTATCAGTTTGATCCAGGTCACAGTCACTCAGTGTAAGGACTGAGTCATAGCTGCGACTGTCTGGCTTGCCTCGTGATCTCTGCATGGGCTGGAAAAGCGATCCAGAGTCATCATTCAGCTCATTCTCAAGGCTGTCATAAGAGGAGTCGGTCATCTGATAAGAGGACACGTCTGTGTGGAAAGGGAAAGAGTTTAGTTTGAGAGAATGAAATTTGAGCAAAGTATAAAGCAAAAGAATGAGGATTCATTACCTGATCCATGACTGCAGCTCGGGGGAAAACCATCAAATAGTATGGTCACATCTTCTTCCATTATTGCCATGCACTTTTCAATCATAACCTTTGCCAAGTCACAGACCTGTAGTAAGTATTAATATAATTATTCATTTGTCTTCTGTAAAGGCTTTCAGGGTGCCACTGGATCCAGAGTCTATTGGGAACACTGAGCATAAGCTAGGAATACTCCATAGATAGGACCAGGGGCACAACATACAAACTCACACCTTAGGCAGTTTAGCATAGCCAATCCACCTAGCCGCGTAGCCAGTAATTAATTTCCTTTAAACATCTATCTAAAAAAAATTAATATGAAAGTAAGAAGCAGAAAGGTCATCTTATCTTACAGATCTAGACTAGTTTTTTTTCTATTCCTGCAGTAACCCTCTTGCACTTGATCAGCTGTCATCTCAATATCCAGAGTGCAGATATAACTGGTTTTCAAACGAAAATGGAAATAAAATGTGATTAATAAACTGCGAAATGCACTCATTTGGGGGCAATTAAATATTGAGGAATCATAATGATGACTCTGTCGACATTTTATGAACATCATTATAATGCAAGTTTGAGCAGTGATAGCGATAATGTTCACAGAAGGTGAATGTAATAAATGGAATAATGCAAAATTATCTACACTGCCTAAAAAGGGGGGACTCCTTGTGTTATTTACTGATTCCTCTTAATTAAAACAAAATGAAACAAACTAGCATCTAAATATGACGTTTTCTTAGTACTGATTATGAAATAGACCCAACCACAACATTAAAAAGTATTTAAAATAACCTTTCTGAGCGTGTCAAAACAATGAAAAAAACTTAGTTCATAAAATTCTCAGCACAAGTTTATCGCTCAGTATGTAACTGTACACAAGAAAGTGACAGAGACAGACAAGAACTGCAGGATAAAATACCAATGTTCTTATTATCCCCTCAACGAAAAGACATTACTACTAGAATAAAACCTACACAAACAAATTCTGTTTAGTTTGTGATTGCAGTGGTTTACTTTGGCAGCCTTTAAGCCAACATTGACAAGATCAGTGTTGTTGGGGAATGTTGAAATCTACATTTTTGGGGCCTGGATGGCAACACACAGGCTGCCACAAGCGTATCCAAACAAACTGTGTGACTCGAGAGCTCCATCATAGCAAGATAATGAGAGAATGACACTGACCTCAAGAATCTAGAGGAAATGCTTGAAATATTTCCCAGTGAACTCAAAAACATCTCCAAAACAAAAACAAAACGTGTGAAAGACTAGCCTTATGTGAGATGTACAATTAAAGGAGCGTCACAATGAAACGTGGTGTATATTTTCATTATGCCCACAAACACAATCCAGTAAGAAATCCAATGACTGATAATTCAATAAGAAAACGATAGGCCTATGAGGATTCCTCTCATTTTGAAATTCACAATCTTTCTCAGGGATAAAGTCTTATGTTATTTAAAGACTTATGTTAAAGTCTGAATAAGTGAAACCAACCTTTTTGGTACCTTCTCCTTCAATCTCAGGGGTGCTAGGAGCTGGGGACCAGAGCAAACTGGGAGAAATGCATACAGCCAGGTTAAAGGCATTCATCTGATTGTCTTCAGCATGGATCTGAATGTTGTAGAGCACAGCCAATACGTGCTTTAGGAGTAGGATGTTCTCAGACGGAAGAGACATCACCAAACTAAAAAGAAATAGGATGAAAGATCAAGTTACTGCTGGATTTCTGACTGAGGCATTAGATTCCTAATTCAGATGTTGTATAAATACCCCTGAATGGCCTTTATTTGATTTTCCTCTGCTTTGTCAGGCAAATCCATAGTGGCCATCCACTTCTCATAGAGATCTGACAACAGCAGGCTGCCTGGGATGCTGCGCAGGAAGTCCTACATTATGTGCACACACATACACATTTTAGCATGTCTATAAAGTTAGGTTAGCTTTTGGCTTGCACAGAGGTTACAGATAAACAGATACGGCTTTCTGATAGACATCTTTAAAAGTGAATGTCGTCTACGGTGCAATGCTTTTGTTAGAATGAGGTGGTCTCAGTCCAGTTCCTAGAGAAGGTTTGACCTCAGTGAGAGATCGATTTGACCCTGAATCCAGGTAATTGCAAGATGTGAACCAAACATAACATAGTGACGTATTTTCCGGTGTTGGCAGCATTTTTTTTTCTTTCATTTTTTCACCCAATGAACCAAAAGTGAAAATAAACAGTGGACACATTTAAAAAATACACAAAACCGATTTTAATCAGTTTCAAGGTTCATAATTACAGTATTTATGCAATTATTTATCTATAGCTCCATGTTTTCCATGCTTAGCTGTTTGGTTTTGCTTTCTGGTTTGTTTAATTATGTGAATTGTGAAACCAAACATCGATTTTTATCTGATGCAAACTCAGTATAGGAATGAATAAGTGGGAAGACGCCCATAAAGACATTAATGATCAGTTAATGGTTTAAAAATCTAACAGCATTTGCTTTGGCATATGCAATATAATCATGGAACATTCATTAAGTTGCTCAAAACAACTAACATACAATACTTGCCAGGATATAAGATTAGATTCACAGCAGCTTTCTGAGCTCTGCAACATGGTCACAACATGTAGCTCATAACATCGCTGCCTTAACTGCAGTAATAAAACATGCAGTATGAATCATTTGTATGATTGACAGGCTACACCAAGAACACAGATTCAGCCACTGTCCATATTAATTTAATAGAACAAATTGTGAGAAAAGCAGCTAAGCATAAAAATTCCTGACATGGGGCCTTTAGGAATTGGACTTGGTTGTCCAGCACATCCCACAATGTTTGGTCAGATTGAGATCTGAGGAATTTGGAGGCCAAGTCAACACATGCCAATTATAGGTGCTTTCAGAGGTGGACAGGGGTCAGCAAGCTGCAGTGCACTGTGGGTTTTGACACCTTTCTATCATAGCCAGCTTTAACTTTTTTTTTTTTTTTTTTAGCTCTACTGTGAGATTGGACCACACAAGCTAGACACCATTTGCATCAGTGAGCCTGTCACTGGTTCACCTGTTGTACCACTTTTGGTAAGTATTATCCACTGCATAATGGGAACATTTCACAAGACCTGCTATTTTGGAGATGCTCTGACCCAGTTAACTAGCCATCGCTATTTAGCCTTCAGATCTTTCAAACTTCGATAACTGACTGTTATTCCACCCATTGTAATGAGATAGTTAATGTTATTCACTGTATTTTATATCATAGGCTTGCCTTTTCCACTAAGCCAAATGGGCTCATCATTTGGAAAACATGTAATCAAAATCATAAACAGAGTCTGGCTCACAACAGCTCCAGCAACAAAACAGACATTACATACACAGAAGTCACTTATAATTAACCAAGACAGGATGAAAAGCAGCCGTGATGCAAAATAAAGTAAATCAGTTCTGGTTATCATTGTGTTCAATGACGTATCAAAGCATGTAACCACACTCACCTTCAGTACAGCGGCAATCACAAAGATAGACTGTCGGCTCATCGGAACATCCTGGATTCCTGAGTCCAGTTTGTCTCTCAGCTCCCTGCAGGCTTTGGCCCCAGCAGAGCGCCGGAAAATTCCCCTTGTGAATGGCCCCTCTTGGAACAGAAAGACTAGCATGTCCTGCAGAGAGAGAAAATAAAATCTGATATACATTATGGACTATATTATTTACTGAAAATTCCAGATGTGGAAAGGAATTCCCATTACCTTGCCCTGAGAACTGTCATTCCAACAACTGTATATCAAATGCTCATCAATGGTCACATTCATGTATTCTTAACAGTCCATCAGTGTTAAATCACTTATTCAGTAGAGGTATGATGCTTGATAAAGAAAGACTCAAGTATGTACATTAAAATAGCTGTAAATATGTATTTTAAAAAAGAACAGTGTATGACGGATGAAGTGAGTTACCTCTATCTTTTAATAATCATTTCACAATCTGTAGCTAAATGTAGTTTTCTTTGTTATTGTTTGATTGGTCAGAAGGTGTGCATTATTTTCACATATCAAAATGACTCGGAAAGTAGCTCTGCCTCTAACCATCATGAACTGCAGGTTAAAATGAATGCTCAAGCAATACATTACTGCTATACTTTAATACATTATTCCTTCAAGGGGAACTGACTCACGCTGTATTACAGTTCAATAAAGTTCACTAGTTTTACTCATCATCAGAAAACATTTTCTCCACAGTTAAAATGCCTAGGGTTAGAGTTAGGGTTAGGAACCAGGTCTTCATACACACAGACATTAATTTTTTATTTAGAGCAGTGAAATACTATTAAAAGGTTCATTTATACAGTTTACACATTGTTTTTTTTTTTTTATTTGAGTGGATTTTGATATTAATTAATATACACAGCCACAGATATTAGATGCAGCAAAAATTTTCATACTGCATAAAACCATAAAAGCTAACATATTGTAAGGTAATATATTAAACCAGCAAATCACAGAGGTAATATCATGCATTATTATAAACTATAATGTTTCAGAATGTATAAAATTACACAATATTATAAACTGGAATTTTTCAATAGGGCCTATATTTATTTACCTATAGTACAGTTCTCTTGAAATAGTTAGCTTTTTCATTTTTAATAAATGCCTAGTGCATTATAAATGTAAAAATTTGGCTTATTTTCACAAATTCATTGCATGCCTGGAGTTTATGATGTTTGTTCATGACTTTTATGTGTCTGAACATTATGAGAATGATTCCTACACTCACCATGATTGGTTTGGGAAGACTGTTATCCTTGCATACCATGCAGAGGGGCAGGCCAAAGAGCTTATCAGTTGTTGATAAATGGGGTGATAAGGGAGGATCATCCAGGTGATTTGACGAGCCACGCCAAAAAGCCCAGTTGATGAGAGACCGCCGTCTTTTGAACGGCTTCTGGTCTGGATCAACTTAGGTTGTGAGAAGATAAACATGGATATTAAGCAGCATTCATATATGTCTATTCATGTATTCATTCAGAATTAATATTTATTGAACATGCTTGCTGTTATCTTTCTATAAATAAAGTTGGGAAGACATTTACCAACAAAAGAGTGACCCACAGCGACCCGACTTGGCCTCAGGATGAACTGGCACTGACTGTCTGACTGCAACTGCTCAAAGAGTAGCTCCATTTGTCTTTCAGGTGAAATTACTTCATCACTTTTTTCATCAGTTTCATCTAATGGCTCTCTTAAATGACTCATCTGTATGCTGAAAGGAAACTCATGACCTGTACACAGAAGTGGGAAGTAATTTTAACTTTTATTTACTACATTTTAGAAGGAAAAGCTCTACTTTCTACTCACTACACGGACCAACCCTACATCACGACATTACTCTATAGTTATATATTTGTAAAGCTATTTTTTTTCTTTCTTAGTATGATTCCTCAAAAAACAGTATCAGCCTCACTGAACAGCACTCAATCAATCCTGTACACAGTTATTTTACTGTACAATTGTTTCCTCTGATGGTATTTGTGAAAAATCTTATTTGCAGATTAGATTTGGAACATGGAACACATGGATTTTGTGTATATTCATGTACCTAAACTGTCCAGGACCATCTGTACCCCTGCTTATTCATGCAATTATCCAATCAGCCAGCCAACCTTGTGGCAGCAGCACAGTGCATAAAATCATGAAGGTCCATGTCATGAGCTTCGGTTAATTATAGAATGTTCACATCATAAGGGGAGGAAGGGGAGAAATCAGAAGGGGGAGAAATATGATCTTTGGATTTTCTCACAGTCTCTAGAATTTACGCAAAATGGTGCAAAAATAAGGTTGGGGTTCTGCTTCCGGAAATGACTTGAGGTCAGAGTAGAATGGTCAGATTGGTTCGAGCTGACAGGATGGCTACAATAACTCAAATAACCACTCTTTACAATTGTGGTGAGCGTCTCAGAATGCACAACATGCTAGACCTCGAGGTCGACTGGCTACAACAGCAAGAAACCACACGGGAGTTTCACTTTTAGGCTACAATAAGCACAGGCTCACAGAAACCTGGCAAGTGAAGACCAGACAATGTTGATTTCTATTTTTAGCTTCAACTGTGCTACTGTCATATGATTGGCTGACTGTATAATTTTACAAAAATGAGCACATGAACAGGTATTCCTTTTAAAGTGGCCGGCGAGTGCATGTGGAAATAGTATTTTTATTTTTATAAATGATAAAAATGCTCATTACAAATGCTTTTCATGTCTCCGGTTTGGTGTAATGATCACAATTTTCAGGATTTAGAACAAACTCACCAATAAGAGGGTAAGGAGCATTGTCTTTTCTGGAACTCACCCACAGCTGGAAGTCCTTCACACAACCCTGTATGCCAAAGACAAATACATTTAAAGAAAAAGAATTTCAAGCTTTTATTGTCATTTCGGTCATATATCGTTGATGCATACATAGTATAATGAAACAACATTCCTCCTGGACCATGGTGCTAAATAAAAACCCAGAGCTACATACAAAACAACACAAAACTGTGCGTAAGATTTCCCACATAAAGTGCAATGTTTGCAACCTAGTGCAAACGGTGCAAGACAAGAGACAGTGCAGGCAGACAGTACAATACACAGATAGAGAAAAAAGCATACAGTCAGCATACAGTCTGTGTGAACCATAGTGCACGGAAAAAAAAAAAAAAAAAAACAAGTTGTGCCCCAGGCTCGACCGCAAACCTATATGAAGAACCATATGAGGCATGGCTTTTCTTTGGACAGGTATTTTGGATTAGGCTATAAATAACTAATGACTAACAGTTAAATAAAGTGCACTGGAATTTTGTGTACTGTTAGAGGTGTCTTGATTTGATTAAGTAGATGTCTGTGCAGTCACTGTTGCCTAAGGAGAACATAAATAGACTCTATGCTTCTGTATCTCTGGATAGCTTTATGCAGAACTTGGTAAATGCAGAAGCTTACTTCTGAAGACGCAATGTAAAGAAACTTACCACAATCCCAAACTGCTGCAGTGTGAGACGAATAACTTCATTGGCGCTGTCGGAATTGCTCACAGCAATGGTTGTCTACAGGAGAAGCACATCGGACTTTGATTTGCGACATACTCGAATGCTGAGACAAAGATATTCGACTGAGTGTAAGAGAACTTACATATGAAAAGTTCCCCATGTCCTTGGCATGCACTTTGAGGGGGATTGTTTTTGGATTATCTTTCTCCTTCTCCTCTTTTATTCGACTGTAGAGAATAAGGGCATGGACACAATGAATTCAACAGAAATGCTCAATAAAATGTTTAAAGAAAGTGAATGGTCACACTGAGAAATGAACGTAAGTGTACACTTTCAAGAAAAACATGGACATGTTAATCTGTTAAAATACAGAAGGAATGTTGTATGTGTAGATTCCATGTGATTCCACTGTACCTTTTAATAAGGGAAAGCCATCTCTCCTTCTGCTCAACTGAGCTATGGAGTGAAGAAGAAATATTTTCATCAACAAAACTGGTTTGAGAACCATCATGTAAGGTGTGCTATCCTGCTCTAAAATGGTCATTGTTACTATCACCCCACACTTTTCAAGGTTATCCAAGAGTTCCTGCGCTAGGCTAGGTAAAAATTCATAGCTTGCTAAATAAGTTATAAATAGAACCTATACAAGTTTTCTAAGATAAAGAACCTGGAAACAAACTGTAACTTCAGTATAAAGGGTGTACACCGATCAGGCATAACATTATGAGCACTGACAGGTGAATAACACTGATTATCTCCTCATCATGGCACCTGTTAGTGGGTGGGATATATTAGGCAGCAAGTGAACATTTTGTCCTCAAAGTTGATGTGTTAGAAGCAGGAAAAATGGGCAGGATTTGAGCGAGTTTGATAAGGGCCAAATTGTGATGGCTAGACCACTGGATCAGAGCATCTCCAGAACTGCAGCTAGCTCTTGTGGGGTGTTTCAACTGCTTTAGTGCAAATGAAAATGACAACCGGATCATTGGAGAGGCAACAGCAAGACATCCCCCCCCCCCCAAAAAAAAGGACAGACAATTGCTCTCTCCATATCCCTCAGTAATTTGTCTATAGTTTTGTGATTTGTCAGGGTCATTGTCACTACTTGAAGCATAACGCAGAACCTGCAACCCAATCAAGTTGCACAGGTAGTCCAGTGCATCCAGGATGGCACATCCATTTGTGCCATTGCAAGGAGGTTTGGTGCATCTCTCAGCACAGTTTCAAAATTATGGAGGAGATACCGGGGTCAGGCTGTTACTCAGCAGAGGAAGGGTATCTGCTCCTTTGTGCAAGCCAGAACAGGAAGAGCACTGCCACAGGCCTACAAAATGACTTCCAGGAGGTGTGCATGTTTCTGACCAACCTGTCAGTGATTGTCTAGGAAGGAATATCCTTGGATGGTCACACAGACAGAATCTTCACTGCTTTTAGGTATCAGGATGAAATTCCCAGAGCCAATTCCCAGAGCCAGACCTTACTCTGGGGTCCTCCTGATGCATGACAATGGCCTCATGTAGCCAGAATATGTAGGTAGTTTCTGGATGATGCCAGTGACTGGCCCTCATGTTCTCCAGACCTGAATCCAATTGAGAACCTCTGGGATGTTATGTATCAGGAGCATCCAAAGCAATCAATTAGCACCATAGGAGCTCACTGATGCCCTGATCCAGGTCTGAGAAGAGATCCCCAGGACCCAAATACAATATAGACAGACAGACAGACAGACAGACAGACAGACAGACAGACAGACAGACAGACAGATAGATAGATAGATAGATAGATAGATAGATAGATAGATAGATAGATAGATAGATAGATAGATAGATAGATAGATAGATAGATAGATAGATAGAAATCAGGGCCAAGTCAGCTGAGTTAGCAGGGCAGAACAACGTCCTCAGCTGATCTAGGGGGTAGAGTGACACACTCAGGCAGGCGAGGGGGCAGACAGACTACTTTGATAGGGCAGAGGTGGGGGATGTGACATTTGCTTCAGGGCAGGGGGCAAAGGAGAAGAGGTGTCCTGCACAGTGCTATGAGAAGGTGTCCTGCGTAGACTGATGACACAGAGCAGGAATTTGGAGCAATGTCCAAAGTGGTGTAGGGACAGTGTGTAGTTGCTCTCATCCAGGCAGGTGCCACAACACCAGAAACCAGACTTCCACTGAAACTTGATCTGAGTGCTCCACTAGCTACGTTTATATTTTGTCACTTTTGTACTTTCTGCTACTGACCCTGTCTGGGTTCTTTATTAAATTCGACCTAGACTACTCAAAACTTTCTGCTGATTGCCTGATGCTTTGCTTGTCTTTTGATTTTGGTTTGCACTTTTGGTTTTGTCTACTTCATGTAATAATACTCTGTTCTTGCATCATATTCTATCCACCCCTGTCATCTACTCTCTTGAGTGTAAATCATCATCATAGTCATATTAATGCACCTGTTTGATGTATTCTCTTTCTAATAAAACAGACACATGACTTTAGTTCAGTCCACATTACAAGAATTTAGGCATTTGTGTTCAGTCGATAAATTATAGGCAGTAGATAAAAAAAAGAATATACTATTACCTGAATGTGGCTACACAGTTGCAGGTTGGCCAACCCATGACAAAGCTTTTATCAAGACATGTACTCCCCTCACACACTTCTTCCATGCAGTTTGCTGTCCACATTTCAGAAACCCGTGTCTGTGCCTTCATCTTAAAGTTGGTTGAGGATCTGTTCATAAAAACATCACTAAATGTTTAAAAAATAGTATTTAAAATACCATGCTAGAATTTTTTTCAGTAATTGCTTTATCTTGCTCAGGTTCGCAGCGAATCCAAAAGTGGGAATGCACCACGCACACACATTTTCACACACTCGTCCGCACTTAGGGGCAATTTAGTGTAGCTGATCCACCTACTGACAAGGTTGATAAAATCAGTACATATGCTGCATGTGGTCTGTGCAAGAAACCACATTTGCCGTGGGTGTTGGGCAAAACCTATCCACAGTTTGGTAATGACCAATAAAAGTGTATGTCCTAACACATACTCAGTTATCTCAAACTTGCAGTTCCCAATTTTAATGCACACTTTATTTCATAATGACCCTACAAACATATACAAGTCAATTTTCCAGCTAATCATTGTGAAATGATTTTAACCATTTGTAACTTTTCATACGAGTTGCTTTTGTATCACAGCTTGCAAGTTAGCAATTACTGTATGAGACTTGAATACAAGCCAAATCAGTCAGTGCGGCGTGCAAACATTCAAAATGCAAGGCCTTGTTTAGCTGAAGTCGCAGTAGCAAAGATGACTGATAATGAAACTTCCTTGTTACTAATACCGAACACCAGTGGGTTTTACCTAATTTTTTTTTTTTGTCATTATTAGTATTGGTTTTGAGCTTGCTTCTAATCTGATACATAAAAATAAATAAATCAATAAAGCTACTTTACTACATGTTTATTTTAGTGAGACAATATCCTTACACAAATTCTCACACTGCTCACATTGCAATTAATTCAACCAAATAATTGAGGCACAGTTTGTACTCCGGAGAGTCTTAAATGTTTTACAAAGATGACTAATTTCTGGTATTTTGGCAAATATCAAATTCCTTTTTTTTTTTTTTTTATTTCCAGCATTGATATCAGCATTGACTGGTGTTTGATATTACATTTCAAAACCTTTGTTATAAAGGAAACTTATTTATTATCATCATATTCACAATCAAATCAAGAACCATTTAACATCCCCTTTTATATACTAGCATGTGAAATAGGACTAGCCATGAGATATTAAATATAGGTCACAACCACATTCATCTGACAATAATGATAGGTCAACATTTAGAGAGCGTTTGGATGGATCATCTTGCCACTGCCAACACACAGTGGCTACAGTGGCTTTGATGCCAAGCTCTGCCTCAGATCGAACTAATTGGCGCTCTGGGTGGTAATTACTGAGAAGGACCCTCTGGCTATGTGAGACACTACAGGAAAAGGAAGGAGGATGTGGGCCACACGATCCTATGAGACGCAATTAAACAAGGGGAAAAATGGGTGGAGGAATGGCCCATTTCTTCCCACCATTAAAGCACGCACTGGTAACTCCCAAGCATGGGTATTGCAGCTAAGGCATTTGCTCTAGTGGTCTACTCCCTGTGATATGGATAGCTTTTTTCATTTTATTTACAATAGAAATGCAAGCTAAGCTGATTCTTTCAGTTTATGTTGGTCTATTTGTTCTATTTTACATGGAGATGGACATAAAAACAATATTCTACAGTGTCAGAAGAGGCTCAATACGGACTAAAGCTAGATAAAGTGTGAAAGCTAAGTAACACATTAATGTTTCTGTCAGACTCGGATATATACATATATATATATATATATATATGTTCATATTCACTTTGTCACATCCTCTCAATTCTATCATCTCAATTCCTATCCTAAAACACACATTTCCCATATAATCTAAGATCTGCAAAAACTACAACAATAAACAGACAAACAAAGAAAATACAACTATACCAACAGCAAAAAATGGTACATTGTGTGACATTGGGATCTTCCCTGTATAAATGTCTTACTTGGCTTTGCTGATGAGTAGGATGTCAGTGAAAAGGAACATATGCCTCTCCTGGGTCTGTAGACCAGTCTTCAGCTGGACATATGCATGACCAATAAACATCCTTGAAGGATTAAGATATGACTGCACCAGTAGGCATGTCTCTGGGCTGACTGGAGAGAGACTGTTATCCCTGAGGAAACAACAACAAATTCAACTCACTAACGACTCAACCACAGGTTAAAATGTGTTCGGGTTCATACATGCAGCAAACAATAATAAACAATTTAGCGAAATATGTAAATTATGCATTTCAATTAATGTTAGTTATGATGAATATCTGAAGAGGGCTAAAAAGGTAACACAATCAAAAGATGTGACACACTTGTCTATCTATCTATCTATCTATCTATCTATCTATCTATCTATCTATCTATCTATCTATCTATCTATTATTAATAAATAAATTTCGATTTAAGGAAACGTTTCTATCTCAGTGCTTTAGGATGGTGGAAACTACACTATACAGATTACAGACTACATTTCTTCTTCCTTCCTGTGTTATGTGCCAGCTGGTTCAACCTACACGTAATATTGACCCATGACCCATTGTATTTATTAAAAAAACAAACAAACAAAAAAACCCCCACCTACATAGAATCGGACTTCCTCTTAGCGCTGTACCATGAACTTGGATGACGATGGCACAAAAATATATTTTCATTTACAACAAGCTGAGGATATAAATAAGGGTTTCAGAAGACAGATGATGTGGGTACAGTTTGTAACCGGTAAACAAGTTTACAAATCCAGATTACGGCTCTGGTCACTCTAAATTAGGAGTCACTAATCGTCCTCATATAACCATAAAGAATTTAGTTCCAAGTCTGTTTTGTAATTTATCCCACCTCCTTCAGAGCATTGGTATTCACAAGACCATGACGCAACAGATAACAGATCCTAGATCTGGTTTGGATTAAATGATGGCATAAAATAAATATAAAGCGCAAGGGTTAATCATTCAAATATCTACATGAATGAGCGTACACAATTTCCTCCTGTATTGACATTTCAGTAAACAACATCCAAAAAAAGACTGGAATAACACCGTCACCAGCATAAAGTGAGTGCTTATGGGGTCATTTGTATGTGAGAAACAGTGATTAAACATCCAGTGCTGCTTTAACAAGGTTATTCTCTTCCAGTGTGTAAAGGCCTAAGGACTATATTTAGCCCTTATATCCCCTAGAATTATCCTTCTGAGGAGCTTAACTACTGCTGAAAATGCTGATCAAGTCACTCTAGGACACGAGAGCATGAGAATGTAACTTAGTTCCTTGACAGCAAAACTGTTTCAGATTATTATCAAGGATATTTTTTCGTCACAGTATGAAAAGTTTATTCATGATCTTTATTTATTGAGCTTTCTTTTCAAAAAAAAAAAAATTAAATGAAAGTTTTTCCACACAATATATAGATGCAGTTATGTGATTTTAGCCATATAGAAGACATACAGAAACTCAAACAAGAAGTAAAATGAGATGTGGTACTAAAAAAAAACAATGATTGATCTAGACCACTTTCAAGACCTGGACATGTTCAGTTAACAACCTATATGCCTGATAATGCCGACTCAGTGAAGCATGACGACTCTTTCCAGAACCTTCAAACTGACTGTCCATTCCAACCTCAAAATGGACAGCAAAATCCGTCCAGATCTTCAAAAAAGGAAACCTACCTCTTCCGTGAACATTTAACTAAGCCCTAACTTGTGTCAGCACTTAAAAACAATCATCCAAGCAAACAAACAAAAATCCCCTGCAATTACAGTATCTCTCACACCTCTACTCTGTGCTCTTGTATGGTAGCGCTACTTGTATTGTCCTGTGCTTGATGTATATATCGCTTTGCTTGCATTTCCTCATTTGTAAGTCACATGTTATATATATATATATATATATATATATATAACCATTACTCACTATAGCAATATTGTCCATCTATCACAACAGATAACATTAGTTTTCATTACTGTGTTTTGATATCATTTAACAAAACAGTGAAATAAAAAAAATACTGTTGCTATACGGATGAATGTCTTGATGCAAAGATTAAAATGATATCATTCATTCATTCATTCATTCATTCATTCATTCATTCATTCATCATCAGTAAGCACCTTATCCTGATCAGGGTCACAGAGAACCTAGAGCTTAACCCAGGAACACTAGGAGTGAGGTAATGTGATACACTCATTTAGCATAGCCAATCAACCCACTGGCATGTTTTTAGGAGGTGGAAGGAAACCAGAGGAAATCCACACAGTCACAGGGGAGAACATGCTAAACTCCACTCAGGCAGAAAAATGAACTCAGCACCTAGGGAGCCTGGAGCTCTAAATCCCTGCACCACCGTGCTGCGTAATCATATTACTGCATTATAAAAAATATCAAAGCTTAATATGAAAATGAAGGTCATGCAAAACCCGTTTACCAGGGATAGGGGCAGGCTGGAATTCAAGGAATCTGATTTTTTCTCATGACATGAACAGCCAGTTCCAAATCAAAAACATTGTAAAGTAAAAACTGTGTAGATGTGATGTAATGTAACCTCTGGTTCCTCCCCAGTCCAAAAAAGACATCCATTGTAGGCTGACTGGCATCTCTAAATAGTCTGTAGTGTGTTAGTGTGTGTGTGTGCATTGTGTTGGCACCACATCCAGGGTGTCCCTAGCCTTGTACCCTGAGTCCCCTGAGATAGACACCAGTCTCCCAGCAACCCTGTGTAGGATAAGTGGTACAGGAAATTTGATGGATGGATAATATAACATAGAATAGAATTAAGGCACTGTGAAGTGAAGGCAGGGAATTAGGGCGCTTATCATAAAACACTGCACGGTTTTTCATCAATTTGATGATATGACATGCGTTTGGTGAAGACAGGCTTTCCTCTCAGAGGGCAGAGGGGTTTGTGCTATCTCTTGATGGTTTCCTCTGACTGAGACATAATTTCCCATTATCTCAGTCTGAAAGTTTTCAATTCAGATAAGGAAATGACTATATGACTACTGCGAGCCGCTGTGATATTTACCAACACTCAACAGGATTCGCATCGGCATCTGGATAAAACACTGGCCATATATTTATACAAAGTATACCTAATTTTCATACAAAAAAATTCCCTCATTCTGATGTACATGATGGTATCTGGGTCAAACGTGAAACATTTTTCCATTGCAAAACAAAGTTTTCTCAAAACCTCAGTACAAACCTTCATTAAACATGAGCTCAGTTTTGGAAATAGAGCTTGTACCGACGTGTTAACCATTAGCGGAACATGCTTTACACAGAAATTCGCTATAACATGCACGTAAAGCTGTCTAGCTGTGGTAGATAATCCTGATAGTGGTGGCTGAAAATTGCTAACACATTAAAAATCGCTTGTCATTTAAACGGTGGGCACATTTCCTTTACAGTAGAGCACAAGTCATTTATTTTTTTTAATTTAATGATTCAAGACATCGAATTAAAACGATCGTCCTATGCAAACTTCAGGATATTACATAATAACAGGATCTGCTGCTGGTATGTAAGCTGCAGAATAATGAGGGTGGAAGGCATATTGTTAAGATAAATCAAATTTGCTTTGATTAATGAGATAATTAGCACTAAACATATTTAGGCTGCAATATATCGGACTCCTATTTGATGTCTATTCGAATGCTTTTTGTCTTTTCATATATATATTTTTTTATTTGCTTTTATGTAATTGAAACTCTCTTATCAGGCAACTCTACTCAGAAACAAATCTGCCAACATCAGAGGCACGGACTAGCAGCAAGTCATGTTAGTAATCTGATTGAACTGCCCAGAAAATCAACTTCAGCACCCGCCTGTGAATATGAGGGACGTTCCCTGCGTAAATATTGACACAATCTTTGAACTTAAGTTGCCAGCTCCGAATACGCCACACGCATTCCATACCTGGATATTGTTCTGGATCTAGTTAGAGCTTTGCTGATGACCAAGGAAGGAGCAGACTGCCTGCGACAAGACAGGGCCTTCGTCCTCTGAGAAGAAAAAAAAAAGAACAAAGTCCTGATTGTTACTTTACTTGATCACACAAATCAATCATTTATCACCATGAAAATGCAATATAAAGCACTTCACGCTGACTTTATTCATCTGATAAACAACAAAAATGTATCACGCTTTAGAATTTTTTATTTAGACAGAGATTAAATGAACATGTTTTTATGCATATCAACTTTATGAACAAAAACTCTTATTAAAGCTAATAAAGATGAATTACATCTAGTCTTTAGAAAGATTTCTGGTGAAAGCAACATCTCATTTTACTTATAGAAATACCGGATACAGGATTTGTCTGCATTCAAATGTTAAAGCTGAAAAACACCTTTCCGCCAGTAAAGCACCTGTAATTCACAGTCAAGTGAAACTACCGTACCACTTGACATCAAATATGGTTGACATGGAACCCTCACTGGACTGTGATATCAGAGCTAAATAATCATTGACAATGCCCATAATGCTAATAAGAATGATGTGGTGCAAAATATTATCCATACATATTTTAGGGCAGTATTTGTGATCTTTTTGTGTTCCAAGTCTGTAATGAGCCTTCTGGTACTGGCTTCATGCTGTGTTTCTTCTGAAGACCAGAAGAAAACCCTTTCTGAGAAAAAAAAAAGTTGCTTTTGTCTAATTTGTTCTTAGTCTATCTACTTTTAGTTTCTTCTCTAAGGTCTGCTCTGGAGCAGTGGAAGCTCAAGTGGTTAAGGCTCTAGTTGTTGATCTGAAGGTCTGGGTTTAAGCCCCAGCACTGCCAGGCTGCCACTGCTGGGCTCCTGAGCAAGGCCCTTAACCCTCTCTGCTCCAGGGGTGCTGTATAATGGCTGACCCTGTGCTCTGACCCCAACTTCCAAAGTTTGGGACATGTGAAGATAGAATTTCATTGTGCTGTAATGTATGTGTGACACAGTCTTCTTCTGCTAATGCATTCAGAGGGGGTGGGGTGGTTGGGACAGGATGAGAGTAAATAAACCACCTTTGGTATTTTACATCCACTTTCTTAGTCACTGCTGATAATGTATTACAGATGTCAGTGAAGATGGAGATAAAGATGACCAAATGGAGATAAAAATCATGACGGGTTTCACTTTGGTCTCTATATTGTTAACAAACTGCGAAATAAGCACATATTCTGTTTATAGTAATTGGTACATAACGTTCACTCTGTAAATTCTGTGCATATTACTCACTGCGTTTTGTCCATTAACAGCCCAGAACAACAAACCTACATGTTCTTTACTGTGGATTTTCACAGTCATCGTTTTTTGTTGACAATTTTTCCTAGAAATTTCTACAATTATAAGGACCTTGGAATTTATAAACCCCATAACAAATGTAACGCTAGGTAACGGACTTTGTCTCAAAGTGTACAAAGCTCATATTAGAATAAGTGTTTCTGGAAAATAAAGAAACCTACAAGTGGAAGTAAGAAGCAATTCACTCACTCTAAATACTGGCAAGACAGCAGAGTGTTCCTGATGATGAGGAAGAGATAACAGCCTTCGGTAAAATAAAGAGCTCTAATCGTTTTAGAAGGTCAAGGTATAATGGCTGTGGAGGCTATGGCCTGACCAAAGAAATAAGAATAATCTGAACAATACACACATGATGAAAAGATGCTGACTTGAAAAAGCAGTCAAGCAGTTCCTTCTTTTTTAGTTTCATTGCTTTAGTTTAGTTTACTTTTTGCTTTAGTTACCACATTCATTACAAAATCGTCAAACATCCCTTTTCCATTCATTAAAAGCTCTGTCATTAAACTGATTCAATCGATCCCATATGCACTTAAATCGATAATTACATACACGGATTATACATGAGGATCATTAAAAAGCTTCAGGGCGATTATTCACAATTCCCGAAAGATGACAAAATATTTTGTTTTCATATCTTATTCCGTTACAGTTTATTCAGTGAGGATGTTTTCAGTTACCCACAATGCGAGTCTGCTGAGAAAGCCAATCGTGTATTTTAATGCAAGCCACAAGTTTATTTTACCTTATGATAATTCGAGGCAAACTGTCAACAGATTAAAACTGTGGCTCTAAGTTTTAAGTTTTCTATGAGAACTAGATCTAATCATATCTAATCTCAAGTTCATATTTATTTCCTGAAATATTTTTAACATAGTACAAGCCTATAAATATACTGAACATGCAATGATCTGATTAACTGCAGTTATAGCAGCAAGCTTGGCTGAGATGAACATTTGACTGACATTTATACGAAGCATGCCAGGTTTTTTGCTGATTTATATCCACAATCTTTTTTCCAGATTTTTTTTTTTAGTTTATGTGCAGCACTGCTACTTTTTCACTGTTAAATCTTCCTTACACCTCCAGCTGTACAGACAAAGGTGAATATAAAAAGCTTACTGTTGCTGCCAAACAAAAAGCATTGTACTTAGCCCTGCACTGCGGCTGAACTTACGCTTTAAAAAAAATAAAAGGGAAACAAAAACTTTTCCCTAACTGTTTCTTCAAAGAAGAGATAAAGTTAAGACTACAGTCCATGGAATATGTCAGGAAGTGCACCACGTTCCAGCATCTGATTGTGAGAAACAAACAATTTCCACTATCCACAGGAAACCTGCAGCAGACAGAGTTTTAGTGATACACTGTCCAATGTTCGGCATGTCCTTCCAAAAAAAAGCCCCCCCAAACAAAACAACCCTACCTCACCACCACACCTCTTCACAGATTCACCTTTTGTCCACTGCGTCATTTAAGGCAGGGTCTGTCACATCTGTCATATTCTGCACGACTTTATTCTGTGGTCCATCAACAGTAAACCTAATAACCTGCTTTCTGAGCAAAGGTCATTTCTGAGTGAGGCTTTAATTTACTTCATTGCAAATGTTATTTGCAGTGCATTATATTTTACATTCTTATCAGAGAATCATTTTATTATTCATTTTTATTATTATTTTATTACAAATTAACTTACAATTCAAATACAGGCATATTAAAGATTCAAGTGTTGCAAGACTGATAGCATGATAAATGAAGAAAAAAAACGAGCCACAACACAAACACACACACACACACACCCTATAAAGCAAATGTCAGCAAAATCTGAGGACTGGTGTGTGCGCTCATATTCAGAATTGGTACAAACACTAGTCATGAATCTATAAATGTACAGTCACTTAAAGTAGAGTATAACAAACATTATATAATCGGATTCTTCTTGAAAGTTCATTCTTCTTTCAACAGGCCTGACACACCGTCTTGCTCATACTATGGGGACTCAGCTGTCAAACAAAAAGAGGAACAGGTACTTCTTAAGTCAGACAAACTAAGCCAAAGATCTTGGCCAAGCTGAAAAGTAGCCCTTCAGTTCAGCCAAGAAAAAATAAAATAAAAAGCCCTATACATAGGGTATGCTGAAGTGAGACAAATCACATAGGGAAATCCAAACACATGAAACCAGGGATGACAAACAGGATGGTCTAACCACTGGCATCCCAGGCTGGAGAGGGTTCCCTGAAATAACTCCGCATAAACATGGAATTACTGCTAACTTCAGCGCCGTTCAGACGCCAGCTCTTAGACCACGGTGCATGACTTTTCCACCTCTTTCCATACTAAAAGACAAAATGATAAAGACTGACAAATTATTATTGGATATATGAGATTTTACAACATACGGTATATCCTTCATATTCTGCATTTGCCCATGATGCATTTAAAGGATGCATGTAATTGGCACGTGCAAAAAAAAAAAAAAAGGTTAAGACAACTTGACACTGTGTTTAACATAAAATTGCACGCGCACGCAAACAACCCAAATGTAACATAATGTAATATCCTTTATAGCATCTTACTGCGTTGGACGAATTGTGGTAGCAAATAGAAACAGGGCTGCTGGGCAAAAGCGTCAAATGAACTTGACAGCTTCTCCTTTAATGCAGAAACAACTGCAAAGCACACAGGCAACATATTGCACACATGCAGAGCAAGTCCCCCCCCCCAGTAACCGCTATTAACATTAATTAGAGGGGGAATAATTGTAGGTGCATACTTAGACAGATATAGATTTATGATCACTATAGTCTTATTACTTATAGTTCCTTGAATTCTAAGGAAATACAAATTAGAGATAAATCACAGACATACAATGATGCATACAAGTAAACCTCCCACGGCATCATTGCTTGCGTGGAGGAATAAAAGAAATGTTTTGGCATACCCGCTTGTTATCCAGATGCGCGCACATTTTGGTCTCCTCAGTGAGTGATGAAGAGCGGCTCTGGCTGATGTTTACGTGCTGCTGCGGTGACATACTTTCCATTCAGACGCTTACAGGTGGTTGGACCGATCCAAGACAAGTGAACCCCTGTGCGCAAAGTTGCGAGTTATTCCACGACCGAAAACGCACTCACTTAGCATATTAACACATAGTCTACATTCTGGACATATCTCGCAATCATGCTATAGTGGAAAGAATAAACAGATAACGTTAAATGCGTAATGACCATAGTCCAGAGCTTCAGAGTAATATCCACTGAAAGGACGCACGTCTCGCGCTGTGTACTAACAGCCTGAATCCTGCACAACTTTTATTCGGCCCCGTCTACATAGATCTGTACGCATGAGCCGCTGCCCTGGGTCCTAAAGCCTACTGGCTCCATTCTGAACAACAGGTGGGCATTAACAGACAAGCAATTCTGCACTTTTGGAGAAACTCACTCACTCACATTCACTCACTCGCTTATTCACTCACTCAGTCCAAGACTCACTCACATATTTACTCACTCACTCACATATTCACTCACTCACTCAGTCCAAGACTCACTCAAATATTCACTCAGTCAGTCAGTCCAAGACTCACTCACTCATATTCACTCACTCACTCACTCACTCACTCACATATTTACTCACTCACTCACATATTCACTCACTCACTCAGTCAGTCCAAGACTCACTCACTCACTCACATATTCACTCAGTCAGTCCAAGACTCACTCACTCACATATTCACTCACTCAGTCAGTCCAAGACTCACTCACTCACTCACTCAGTCAGTCACTCATTCACCTTCAGTTACCGCTTTCTCTTGGTCAGGGTTGCGGTGGCTTCATAGCCTACCCTGGAAATACTGGGCCAGTCCATCACAGGGCAGCAGGCATGCACACGCACGTTCACACACTAGGGACAATCCGTCTTAGCCAATTCCACCTAGTGGAATGTTTTGAGAGGTTTGGGGAGGAAACCCAAATAGAGATGGAGAACTTGCACAGAAACTCTATACAGACAGTCACCCTAGTTCAGGATTTGAACCAGGGATCCTAGAGCTGTGAGGCTACACTGCAATTGCTGTGTCGACGACGACGACGATGACGACGACGATAAGCAAGTGAACATTTTGTCCTTAAAGTCAATGTGTTAAAAGCAGGAAAAATGGACAAGTGTAAGGATTTGAGCGAGTTTGACAAGGGCCAAATTGTGATGGCTAGACAACTGGATCAGAGCATCTCCAAAACTGCAGCTCTTGTGGGGTGTTCCCGGTCTGCAGTGGTCAGTATCTATCAAAAGTGGTCCAAGGAAGGACCAGTGGTGAACCGGCGACAGGGTCATGGGGGGTCAGGGCTCATTGATGCATGTGGGGAGCGAAGGCTGGCCCGTGTGATCCGATCCAACAGACGCGCTACTGTTGCTCAAATTGCTGAATAAGTTAATGCTGGTTCTGATAGAAAGGTGTCAGAATACACAGTGCAGGACGGGTCAGGGCTGTTTTGGCAGAAAATGGGGGACCAACACAATATTAGGCAGGTGGTCATAAAGTTATGCCTGGTTGGTGTATATTATGCTATTTTGCATGACATTTATCCCATTAGATAAACAAAGAAAGAATATAATTTGGTGTATAAAAAATATAATTGAAAAAATGTTAATTCATTCAGGGGCGTGGGATTAACCTGGAGGAAACCCACGTAAACACAGGAAGAACATGTGAAATTCCACACCGAGAGTAACTAGAGCTCAGGATTGAACCAGGGACCCTGGAGCTGTGATATAACAGTGAGACATTGTACTACTCGATTGTACCACCCCAACAAAATGCAGTTATATGAAACTTGATTGCGTTTTGAGAAATTTTCTGAATAAAAAAAATAATCTAAATAAACAGCAAATCAAAGAGTATGTGTTTATTTCCCAAGGTTTCCCCAGTCATGTATTACATATCCATGTATAATGAGCAGATTTCAATCTAGGGTAAAAAAAAAAAAAAACGGTATTAAAACTTAGCTATTAAAAGTATTCAAAACAACAATAAACATTTTTGGACTGTCCCGATATTCATATTCAGCTTTGTCTTGTGTATATAGTACTCGATATAATAAAACAAACAGAGCAAAAAGTAAAATTTTTACAAAAGTGGGCCTGAAAATGATGCTAAAGTGTGAGAAAGTAGGGCATGAACTCTGCTTCTCTCGAACCTCAAATAATTAATATGATAAATATAAACTCATTTAACAAATTAAAGAAAGATTATAACAATGGGAACCCAGTGCCTAAGGCAAGAAGACATTTCAACATAAAAGAAGTAGAGACTTGCACAAAAAAAAAAAAGTCATAATTATGTGCTCTCTCTTGGGGATGAAACTGACCCATCAGCTCACACAAAATAGAAAAACAAGCTCCAGTGAGACGTTTATATCAGGTTATTGTGCATGTACACGTCCTGAAACAACTCCATTGAATCTATATATTATTATTAATTATTCTGCTTTTGCACCGGGGCATACATAAACCTCTCTCTACATTGAACCCAGTTTTAAATACAGTCGACTCATGAATCCTGCTAACAGTATCTGGATGTGATTAAATTAAAATGATCATTACACAATAGCAGGCATGAAAACCTCCTTTCAGTGTGTAATTCATTAAAGTGTCATTATCTAAATTTTACTGTATTGCTTAAATACCAAGGTGAAGCATTACTGTATGAAGGTAGATAATTATTATTATTATTATTATTATTATGAAGATGATGATTATATACTTCATACCTAAGTTTAGAGCATCCCTGCTTGTGTTTACATCCAGCAAAAACCATCATAGTCTTAAAAATAAAATAATCCTCCATGAAATAACAACGTGAACAGATTTTATCACTGTAAATTTCCTTGTTTTTACATAAAGGTACCTTAAAAAAAAAAAAAAAAAAAACACAACACCTTCTTAAAAATAAATCTTTGCAATTTTCTGTTGATTTTTTTCTCTTTAAGAAAAGCCTTTGAGACTTAAAAAAAAAAAAAAAAAAAAAGAAGTGGAGGAAAAAGTTTTCAGAGTATGTGAGCTGTCCCCGCCCTCCACAACACGCTGGCAGAGGACAGAAATAGTCAGAGACGGAGTCGTAACCAGCAGTCTCAGCTTCCCTCCACGCACTCCACTCTGTAATTTACTGGATTGGTTAATGGAATGAAACAGAGTCCTTGGGTTAGTGGCAAGAGCTCGCTTTGTTTTTGTCCGTCCTGTATGTCTCTATCATTATCCTTTTTTCTTTTTCTCTGGCAGAAGAGGAAATATGGATGCCAAATGGTTTTAAGGAAAGACTTGTTCAGCTATTTGGTCTCATAGTACAAAAAAACATGATGCAACAACTTGTATAGGAAAGTTTTCTGTACATCTTGGGATTATTCATCCTGCTAACTGTAAGGCTAGTCCTAAAAAAAAAAAAAAGGCTGTCGGATTGTGGCATGGTCTTTGTTTGGCAGAATCAAGTGTGAGTTAAGAGCTATAGTGAAAAATTAGAGTGTATAACTAATAATGTACATGGAGAAAGCATAAAATAGTGAATGTGTTCTCTTATGTTGTGTATGAAAGTTAAAACCTTCTATATATTAGGTGGACGAAACTCATTGGTCATTATATCAGGTACACCTACCATTCAGGTCACATTACAGGTCTAACACAGAGGTGGAAATCACTTCATTATAATTGAGTTTAATTATTCGTATGCCAACATACATATACGCATAAATAGCTGTAAGAGTAAAGCTCATGCAGGGCAAAAGTCATGAACAATGTCAAGAGTCTCTTTCTAAGGCGTATTTAGATACAGAAGTGGCTTGAGAAAAAAAAAGATTAATATGCATTAACATTTGATTAGTGAAAATACAAAAAAAACCCCAAAAAACTAAGGCTGGTAGACTGCTACTGGGAATGTAGGTGCACTAAATACTTACCAAAAACCGGTGATGACTCTAAAGTGTTTACTTTCCATGTATTCACAACACTCCGATGAGGCAGTAGATCTTTCATTTTGCTCTGTAGGCATTAGAGTAAAAGTGGTAGATTCCTCAGCGGTGTGAAAGGGAAACTAAATTTAGTAGTAAATTTATCACTTATATGATGCCAATACAGCATCTGGAGCATCACAGTTGGTATTCTTCTAACTGTTAAAAATGAACATTTTTATTATAATTTTTCTACAGTGAATGAAAGGAAAAACATGTACACAGATCAGATCACTGATGATCTCATCATGGCACCTGTTAGTGGGTGGGATATATTAGGCAGCAGGTGAACATTTTGTCCTCAAAGTTGATGTGTTAGAAGCAGGAAAAATGGACAAGTGTAAGGATTTGAGAGAGTTTGACCAAAAGGGCCAAATTGTGATGGCTAGACGACTGGATCAGAGCATCTCCAAAACTGCAGCACTTCTGGGGTGTTCCCGGTCTGCAGTGGTCAGTATCTATCAAAAGGAAGGAACAGTGGTGAACCGGGTGATAGGCAGTCATGTAGGGAGCGAAGGCTGACCCGTGTAGTCCGATCTAACAGACGAAACCGATAGAAAGGTGCTGATACATTTTGATAGAAAGGTGTCTTTTGTTTTAAATAAGGTTCCTTTGCTAGACAGTTGTTGCATTTTGTTCTTAAATGAGTGACAGGGTTAAAATTTCCTTCAGCATTAAATTAGCAAACACATGCTAATCCTGCCAATGGCATGGGGACATGAATGACATTCTAACGATTTACTTAAAAGTAATTATTATTAGTTTTATTGACACTTCATTTCCAACATATAATGTATGAGTTAGCCCCATCAATCAACATCAAAATAAGGCATATGTAAAAAATAAATAAATAAATAAATAAATAAATAAATAAATAAACAAAAAAACAAAGAGAACTTTTCTTTTTCCCCACGATAAATTTAGATAATAAAAAAAAAATACTACAACATCTGAATGATTTTAATGATTCTATCACAAGATACACTGTAGTTATAGTGAGCTGGGAAAAAAGACAGACAAACAAAATGGAGTTTTCTGCTACAGACGGGTTTCATTAATATTTTTAACAGTTTCATTCTTCATTAGGCCAAGAGAAAAGGAAACATCTGGCAACATTGGAATCTTAAATTACTCAACCTGATTCAAAAGTTTTAACAAGAAAGAGAAGGACTGCATATGAAAGAAAAGCTATGAACCCTAACCCCTGGTCCACAGGCTTCTTTTTGCAATAAAGTAAGAGTACCTCTGAGCAGTAGTGCAGGTTGATGAGGATCTTCTAGACATCTGCAGTTCAAACCTCATTGCATAAAGACCTGCTGAGGGTGAAAAGGATTGTGTGTAGTAGAAAATTAGGCCACTGAAAATATCATAAATGGTGTATTGACATTGTGGCATGATGTGAACAATCACTCCAGAGTTGCTAGCCTACACTGTGTGCACATTATTTTATTATTTACATTTCATTGTCACTAACGGCTTCTACTATATTGGTAACAGATGCAGTGAACTCATGGAGATACATGAGGTTGGAACACCAGTCCATCAAAGGGTTGTCATGCATTGACTCACACTTGTGCATAATTTCTGGACAAAAGGGAACATACAGACACAACTGGGGCTCAGGAGCAAACCTTGGTGCAATAAAAAGCAACAATAAAACGTCTTTCACTGTAGCCAAGGAATAATATATTATTTTTTTGTATTTAACCAGTTATCAATTTGTTTTCTTCACATTTGCTATGGAATTAGAAACGGGAGGAAAACAGTGACCTCAAACTGAGAGATATTTTCCTGTAGAAACAAATTTTAGCATCAGATTCCAACTTGCTCAAGGTTATATTTCTGCCTCAGCCTTTTGTGATTCTCATAAATTATATAGTTGGAGTTTCTTCCCTTCGGTCCAGTTGCGAAAAGTCCAAAGGGTGTCCAAACTATTAGCCAACTCTTTTTTTTTTTTTTTCCCATCTTAATCATAATCTTATTGTTCCAAGCTGCCTATTATGTTATTTGTTTAAAAGTGGCCTAACACAGCCAAGGACAACTTCCATGCACTGGTTCAAAAAAACATTAACTACAGTACTGTTCTTGTAAATAACTACAATACAATAAACTACAATACAAGCCAAGCGATTAAAGGATTTGAGACTTTACAACAAAAGTTTCCAGGGTTGGAAATAAATTAGGTATGAAAACAATTATGTACAGAATGACAATATTACAATTTCCACAGTACAACAGAGACAAGTGAAGTATGAAAGAATAAACCTTAGTGTTGTGTTAACGCAGTTTCAGTTCCATTTTGTAAAAGAATCTATCTTGCTTACTCGCATTTAGAAAAACTGCCTTCGAGAAAGCAAACAATGCATAACAGGAACTATTTCATTGCCTATTATCAGCAATTGGAATAATGTGCTGTGGTCAGATACCAAAACAGGACCTTCTGACCATCTGCACCGGTGGCATGTTTACAAGAAAAAGTACCTGATGCCCAGTGCTCAAAATAGTAGTCCAATATATAATAACCTTGAACATATACACAATAAATGATGGGAAGGATGACAAAACAAAATCAAGGTATACATAACATAACCTTATATGTCTAAAACGACCAATCAATGTTAAAATAATAAAGCCAAACTTCTAATCTGGGTTCGAGACTTCAAAGCTGCCTGAAGCATTGTAAAATCGAACAGGTCATTATGACCCACTTACTTTATTTGTTACATGTTCTAAATTTCTGAACCCAATAATGAAAGAAGAAAAAAAAAATGGGAAAAGCATGGATATTATAAGGAGTGAACACCACCCTCACACTGACCTCAATTCCACTTTGAAAGATAAAATATTTAAGGAAAAAGCGTCCAGAAAAATTGTGCATTAATGAGCAAATAGCAGATTAACTTGAAGCGCAACATACACTACATGGTCAAAGGTATGTGGACACCTCAACGTCACACTTGCATGTGGATATACTCTCAATCTGTTGCTACAAATTTCACAGGAAGCCCAAACCCTGTTCGATGCTGTGTAAATTAAGGTCCCTAAAAGACATGATTTGCTAAGATTGGTGTGGAAGAACTTGACTGTCCTGCATGGGGGCTATGATCTCAACCCCACTGAACACCACAGTGATAAACTGAAAAGCCTGACTTCACCAATTCTGATGGGTATAAATTCCCACAACCAGATTCTAAGGCATAACAGAAAAGTGGAATCTATACAGCAGCAAGAGAAGGGCAACTACTAGAAAGGGATTCATGTATGAATTTCCATTTGGTATCAGGAAATAATACCAGAATTACTACCTCAACCTGAGCTACACAGCCTTAATACTAGTTAAGGTCTAGTTTGAGTTCTCTCAGGAAAGTCAGACAGGCTTTGTTTTGTTCCAGTAGTGGAAAAGTCAACCCTTAGACTGATGATTGAATTATACAGTGTTTATTTACACTGGATGCTTTAATTCATACCCCAAGAGATCAGAAGTAAGCCTAGATTCAATCCTACTGTGTTGTGGAAAGTTCAAGTACTCTACAATAATTGTAATTGTAAATTGTAATAATTTAAATTACATATTGGTGAACCTGATCTTTGGATACTACGACTAAATAACTAAAATGAGATGGTCAGTGGAATTTATTTTACAGTAAATGGCTCCTTTGTTTCACAAATAGTTTGAGAATCCCTGCTCTAAAGGGCTCTTTGGTCGGTCCCTCAGGGAGAAACCCTACAACAAAGGGTTTCATTACAGAAACATTTCCAATCCTTCTAGAAAAAAACAGAACTGCTAAACATAAAAAAAAACAAAACCCAATAAGGGTAGAGTCAGCAGTCGTGGGACCGTTAGTGTTACCCATGAGGCATTGCAAACATCTTTCATTTTAGTTTTACAAAGGAAGTTCTAAAACGATGGTTAGTTAACTCTATCTGCAAGAAAGACCATTCATTTGACATCTCAGTCAAGCTTAAGCTCTTAAGCTCGCCTATTCGTAAGCAGATTATTTGGATACCTTTTGCGGAAAATTCTGATCTTTTCTAATAAGAATGAAGTTCTTTCAAATACTTCAATTAATTTTCTCAATTTATACCAGTACCCTTTAGTGATGTCTAGTTATATTCACTGGCACTCAATAAGAAATGAATTAACATGGTGATTAACACACTTTCATTTAAACATCCAATGCTTAAAAAGTGTGTTGATTCTCATGTGTGATAAATGGCTACAATATTTGTTTTGAAGACCAATAAATAATTAGCTTGAACAACTCTAGCACCAAGTGAATTGGCCTCGACTTATTTGGTGAAACGACTTTGAGACTTAGAGAATTCTAAACACCGGCTTGGAGTGTTTGTATATGCTGTACAAATGTTATTGTCTCCACATAGCATGTAAGTCAGAGCCTTTGAATAAAAATCTGTGGCACTTCAATATTCAAACTTGTAAAACGGACATGTCGTTCCAGTTCATGAGTCTGTCCATTTTTAATCTCTCATGACGACCCAGAATGACAGAGCGAGAGGATCATCAGCTCATCTAGGGCCAACACACTCTTTATTCTTCTTATCGGAAGATTCTTTGACGTGTTACTTGAGTTCAGTGACAAACAGGGGTTACAGGGAGTTCAGTGTCTGTGTGTTATGTGTTCCTTTGGATACATGTGTCAGTCATTCATTCTAATTTAAGCTTAAATACAAAAACGAGTAATAAAAAAAACCTCACACAAGTCCAGGTGTATATATAGATAATATATGATTATGAAACACATGAGTTTATAAGATTGAGAGCAAAAAACACACAAAAAAGATTTTTCCATTTGCTTTTATTTTGCTAAGATACATCTATTTGGTGTACAGACAATAAACTGAATAGAAAAATGATTTAATTGTATGTGCTGAGTAAATAAAATCAGCAGATTAGTTCATTACTAAGCATCCACTGTATCCAGAAACATTTTAGAATTAATCTTGACATTTATTATTACTAAAAATGCAAGTACCTTTACTGATAGATGCCTGTTTGAGGTTTTTTTCTCTCACTTCTATGGCACCACCTAGTGGATATCAAACTGGTTAAAGGAAAGGAAATATATGTTACAGGGCTCTGAACTAGCCCTGTTTATTTCAAGATATTACATTACGAACAATTGGAATACTACTTACCTTATGGTTTCCTTGTGTGAAATAATTAGATATGAGAGAGAGAGAGAGAGAGAGAGAGAGAGAGGGCTGAATATTGTTTCACCTTATAAGCATCGGCACTCTTCCAAACCACGTAAAGGCCTGCAAGGGTTCTAGAAAGAAAAAAGACAACAAAAATTATTACTTTGAAACAGCCAATATATTACTAGCCTACTGTACTAGATAAAAGACCAGCAAAAATGCTCAGCAAATGTAACGGACACATACAGAGGGCTCCAGAATTATAAGTAAATAAACAAATACATAAATAGTGTATATATAATGAAAAGCACACATTAAGCTCAAACATACAGAAATACATACAATTGGAGATTTTTTATCTCCAATCTTAAAGCACTTTAAGGATTATTTAAATGATTGCTTCAAAATTATTTGCACCACGTGATACTGCCCTGGCTATAAAAAGCACATACTTTCTTCCTGCAGTGTCTTAAAGATTTGGGAAAATTCATGCATGCAGATTTTTATTTATTTACTTATTTATTTTCATTTTCTTATGTTATGTGCATGTGAAATTCTTCTTCAATTCAGACCACAGGTTTTCAGTAGAGTTCATATTCTGAAGTAGACAGGTTTGCTTTATGCCTCTTTAACACAAATATTTTGTTTCTTTATCCAGTTATGCACTGATTTGGAATTATCTTGCTGAAAGCTCCAACCTTGGCCAGATATAAACATGACGGCAGAGGCAAAACAGGTTTTAGGCTATAGGATATATCCTGGTACTTAGTAGGATTACATTTGACCTTAAAACTTCACATGAACACCTGCAACCCCAGATGCAAAACAGCCCCAAGGATCACCGATCCACCCCCATGTTTTACAGTGAAGCAGCACGTTATTTTTTTAATGCAGTCTCCGTTTGTTAGCAAACATGTTGATGGTGTACATAACCAAAAAAAATTACATTTGCTCTCATCTAATTAACACAGGATCCAAAATGTAGTTATAATGATGTTTGGCCAAGCTTAAGCACTGAATTTTGTGATTGGCTCTCGGGAAGTGCTTCTGTTTTGTAATGCTTCCAAATAGCATGTTGATATAAAACATTGTTATGCTTTTATAATTTGTTGCTTAATCTTAAATGTGCATTGTATTGCATTTTTAAATATTACTTATTAGTGCAAGGGCTAAAAACTGAATTTTATATATATATATATATATATAAATAAATATAATATATATATATATATATATATATATATATATATATATATATAAAAACGCTCGGAGCACTTTTGATAGATACTGACCACTGCAGACCGGGAACACCCCACTGTCCCCACTGCACAGAGCTGCAGTTTTGGAGATGCTCTGATCCAGTGGTCTAGCCATCACAATTTGGTCCTTGTCAAACTCGCTCAAATCCTTACACTTGTCCATTTTTCCTGCTTCTAACATCAACTTTGAGGACAAAATGTTCCCTTGCTGCCTAATATATCCCACCCACTAACAGGTGCCATGATGAGGAGATCATCGGTGTTATTCATGGCACCTCACAATGGTCATAATGTTTTGCCTGATCAGTGTTTATTTATATATATATATATATATATATATATATATATATATATATATATATATATATATATATATAAATAAACATATAAATATATATATATATATATATATATATCTATACACATATATACACACACACACATATATATATATACACACACACATATATACACACATATATACACACATATTAAACAACGGAAACACACATACATATCCATCTATAACCATCTATGCATGTGTTATATATATAAAAAACACATGCATAGATGGTATGCATATAGATAGATATGCATGTGTGTTTCCGTTGTTTAAAATAATCGTTACAATTATGCATTTATTTTAATGCAATCGTGTGTGAAAGGTGCAAATATTTCAGGAGGGCACTTTATTAAATGAAAAGCTAGACTAAGTACTGCGCTCAAGTATTAAGTACACAACAAAATATTCTAAAAAGCATAAAAATGTTATCAAAAATTACTATACTTAAACAACTGAATAGTAAACCAACTAAAAAAAAAAAACTCAAATCCCTGAAACAAATGATAATTTGCTCTGGCACTTTAAAGATTCATGCACTTTATTAGCTACACCATTGTAAATTTCAACAGACTTTACTAAAGTTCTGTCCCTGAAAGCAAAATCCCACACCCAGCTGACTCTCTTTTTATCAGAAGTGTGGCTTATAATTTAATATTGTTCATTAAAAAAATGCTCTTGCCTACGTTGAAAGGGGTGGTGCTAAAATTTCTAGGTAAAATAAACAAAATGTTTGGGGATTATTTTCAATTGACATTTTCTACACAATAGGCCACACACACCTCAGAAGAAACGCAAGTGCTGTAAAATGAGCTGATTAATAGAGTCAGGTGTGTTGGAAAAAATGTGCCAAGACAAGAAAAACTCCAGGACTACAGCTGGGAAAATCTGCAGTAGGAATAATAAGGACAGATATTTAAGATAAAATGTATATAAAATACTGGTGGCTTGGGTTATCTTTCCACTTAGAAGGATGGAGCAAAATTCCAGCAAACATAATTGGTGTGACTTGGTAAGATCTTTGGGCCTTCTTGCTTTTTTTTTTTCCCAGTTTAGTCCACAAGCTTGAGGCTTGGGTCAGGGCTTTGTGTTATGACCACTCTAATACTTTCACTGTCCCACTCTGGAGGATCACTATCTGACTGGTAAACACAATTGTAACCAATTTTCTGGCTAAAGTCTTGAGCTGTTGCTTCAGTATTTGTAGATCCTTCTTCCTCATCTCTCATATATTTTTAAGTATGCCAGTAACACAACATGATGCATGATCCCAAGGGGAAAAACCAGGCTTGTGGTGGTCCATATGTTTTTATTCCTGAAACCGAGTTGATGGAGTTGCTTGGAATTTCTCATGGCATCACAAATCCTTTTAAATGCACTGCATCTTTCATCCTTTTAAAGTTTAACATATCTCCAGATGCTCCCAATTTATAATAATGACAAGTGACCAACCAAAAAAGCTTTTAAATGTCATTACATCAATTTCTGGAACCTTCCACATGGTTAAAAAAAACTTGGTTAATGCCATTTCTTTTGTAATTAGGATATAGTGAATCATACAACAGTTAGCTCCGGTCCACTCATTTGTTTGGTTTCCCAAGAATACTTCAATTTATTAAAACCACACTGTGACATTTCACTGCATCGCTCAGCTTGTCCATGTTCACCATGTAAAATTCCACTTCCTGGTTCAAAACTCCTACACTCTATATCGTTAGAGACATCTTCTTTGTCAGTTGAAGATGAAAAGTTAGAACAGACACCAATTTTACCAGACACACCTTTAATGGGAAATCTATTTCTGTTAATAGAACAAAAATAAACAGAACATTTGCCAATATTGTTTCTGATAATGTCACTTATCAATATTAATTTATCGTTTCCAGAACTGATACATAAAAGCAATAATGCACTCGGTATCACGTAGTTAATACTGAACAACCAAGCAGGACCAATACCAGCTGAGCAAATATTCAGCACCAAAGCATTCGAGCTCGAATAATATTGCTTAATTAAAGCAGAAAAAAACAATAAATGCGTGGCAACATGAAATGTGCGTAGCTGAATATCTTTTGCCTAAGCGCAGGCAAACGTTCATAAGAAAAAAGTATTTAGCTGACTAGAAAGGCAATTGTTTTGAATTTTATCAAATAAATCAATCCATACATTCTGGTTATTACAAAAGTCTAATGTTTGCAAATTTTATAGATCAAGACTTTATTGATTTATTTGGGGGTTTTTTTAAGAGGCAAAAATGATTTGCAGACCTCTATACATCTCTATATATCCGTTCCTCATCTGCTGCGCCATATATCTGCACCCACTGCTATAAAAAGTAGACCTCTGGTTAACTCATCAGTCTGAAGCTGCTTTGTTATCGTCGCAGAGCATTACATGAATGGACAGTAAATGTTACTTCTGCAAGTCACCACTTCTGTTATTGTACCATATTCATCCTGTGTTAATCAGTGTAGCTTTGTAAACCAGCTGGAATTGGCAAAGCAGCAATAAACCACAGGCTAACCACAATCTGACCTAATTTTCAATGCTTTTTAAACATTCAGAACAGACAAAATAAATAAATGTATTAGTCACTGTCATACATTCACCAGTCACTTCATCATAAATTGCTAATTTGTGCAAGTTTTGTTGTGGCCAGGCAAGCTGACTGAAGTATTTGGAAAATGTTAGAGCTTGTGGGATTTAAACTCACAAGGCTAGAGTTTACACAGAATGGTCTGGGAAAAAAAAAAAGTACATCCAGTAAGCAACAGCTCTAATGAGAAAAGCCAGAATGTTGACCTTACAGCAAGACTACGGTAACTCGATCACTCTTTACAACCTTGGGGAGCAAAAAAGCATGAAGAGAGTGACTGAGTGTGTGTGTGCTGACAGCCAGAATCAGCTAGGATGATCAGCTAATTCAGCTAGATCAGCTATCATATCTTAGGTTCACTATGGCAAGTCAGCTTCATCAGCTTGATCAAATAATGAGGAAATCAGACTTACCAGCTAGAAAGTTTTTAGGCATCTTTAGGCAGACTGACTGCATTTACAACTGTGTTTGTTAAACTGGTTTTTTGTGCAGTGTGATGGACAGATACCAAGACTAATTCCAAAGGAGTATTTTATTAAAAACAAAACATGTGATTGTGATGAATTACATTTATATGATTTACACTGATCAGCCATAACATTATGAGCACCAAGAGGTGAAGTGAATAAGATTAATAAGATGATTATCTCCTCATCACGGTACCTGTTAGTGGGTGGGATATATTAGGCAGCAAGTGAACATTTTGTCCTCAAAGTTGATGTGTTAGAAGCAGGAAAAATGGACAAGTGTAAGGATTTGAGTGAGTTTGACAAGGGCCAAATTGTGATGGCTAGACCACTGGATCAGAGTATCTACAAACAGTCGTCAGTATCTATCAAAAGTATCCTTTAAGCCCTGTAAGTATCCTTCAAGCCATTTACTTACAGGACTTAAAGGATCTGCTGCTAACATCTTGGTGCCAGATACCACAGCATACCTTCAGGGATCTAGTGGATCAGGGTCAGGGCTGTTTTGGCAGGAAAAGGGGGGCCAACACTATATTAGGCAGGTGGTCATAATGTTATGCCTAATCGGTGTATATAGCTATTATGAGGAAACATACATATATATATACACTATATTGCCAAAAGTATTCGCTCACCTGCCTTGACTGGCATATGAACTTAAGTGACATCCCATTCCTAATCCATAGGGTTCAATATGACGTCGGTCCACCCTTTGCAGCTATAACAGCTTCAACTCTTCTGGGAAGGCTGTCCACAAGGTTTAGGAGTGTGTTTAAGGGAATTTTTGACCATTCTTCCAGAAGCACATTTGTGAGGTCAGGCACTGATGTTGGACGAGAAGGCCTGGCTCTCAGTCTCCGCTCTAATTCATCCCAAAGGTGTTCTATCGGGTTGAGGTCAGGACTCTGTGCAGGCCAGTCAAGTTCATCCACACCAGACTCTGTCATCCATGTCTTTATGGACCTTGCTTTGTGCACTGGTGCACAGTCATGTTGGAAGAGGAAGGGGCCAGCTCCAAACTGTTCCCACAAAGTTGGGAGCATGGAATTGTCGAAAATGTCTTGGTATGCTGAAGCATTCAGAGTTCCTTTCACTGGAACTAAGGGGCCAAGCCCAGCTCCTGAAAAACAACCCCACACCATAATCCCCCTCCACCAAACTTTACACTTGGCACAATGCAGTCAGACAAGTACCGTTCTCCTGGCAACCGCCAAACCCAGACTCATCCATCAGATTGCCAGATGGAGAAGCGCGATTCGTCACTCCAGAGAACGCGTCTCCACTGCTCTAGAGTCCAGTGGCGGCGTGCTTTACACCACTGCATCCGACGCTTTGCATTGCACTTGGTGATGTATGGCTAGGATGCAGCTGCTCGGCCATGGAAACCCATTCCATGAAGCTCTCTGCGCACTGTTCTTGAGCTAATCTGAAGGCCACATGAAGTTTGGAGGTCTGTAGCGATTGACTCTGCAGAAAGTTGGCGACCTCTTCGCACTATGTGCCTCAGCATCCGCTGACCCCGCTCCGTCAGTTTACGTGGCCTACCACTTCGTGGCTGAGTTTCTGTCGTTCCCAAACACTTCCACGTTCTTATAATACAGCTGACAGTTGACTGTGGAATATTTAGGAGCGAGGAAATTTCACGACTGGATTTGTTGCACAGGTGGCATCCTATCACAGTTCCACGCTGGAATTCACTGAGCTCCTGAGAGCGACCCATTCTTTCACAAATGTTTGTAAAAACAGTCTGCATGCCTAGGTGCTTGATTTTATACACCTGTGGCCATGGAAGTGATTGGAACACCTGATTCTGATTATTTGGATGGGTGAGCGAATACTTTTGGCAATATAGTGTGTGTATATATATATATATATATATATATATATATATACACATACTATAATATAGTGTGTATATATATATATATATATATATAAAAGTAGCAGAAAACATCGATTTTTGTCTCTCGCTTTCCAGAAATCAGAGACTGAATCTGCTTTTGCAGACAAAAAGATATCATTAATTTAAGGATTTGTTTTTCTTAACTTGGTTAAACTGGATCTTATTTTAAGTATAGGGTCTGTTAGATCTGTAAGACCAAACGGGTCCCCTAAAAGCAACACAGACCTGCCATAAGCTGAACCAAAGCTTACCTTTGTGATGTGTCAACATCCCAATGGAAAATGGTGAACCATAACAAGTGCAAGTGAAGACTTCAAAAACAAAATAAAACATTACTTAGGGTGCAATTTCAAAAGAGATTTTTTCTTTTTTTGACAGGTAGTATTTTCCCGAATCAATTAAGATTTTACGTTCTTTAAATGACCAAAAGCATTTATCTTGAAGTGCTCCATTAAGTCATATTATATTGTTCTACTATTACATACAATGTGGAAATACAGTATCCTCCCAAACAAATTGGAGCTGCAAGGTCAATTCTTTTGGTTTTTGCTATACCTAAATGCCATGACATGAAAGATAAGGCACCTAGAGCTACAGGGTTTATACACTAAATTTGAAACACTGGATAATATAGTTTTGGAGCTTTCGCACCTATATTATATATATATATATTTATATATATATATATAAATATATATATATATATATATATATATATATATATATATATATATATATATATATATATATATATAGGCTTATCTGTGACCAGGACAGCATGTCTTTGTGGTGTATTGATAGCCACAGTATCCAGGGTAATGTGCAATGAGCATGACACTGCCAAGGGACTCCATTCTGGAGAAATGGTTCAAACATTGCACCCTAAAGGTGGCGCTATGTGTCAGGATAATAATGCCCCCCCACACACAGCATTACTGTTGACAAAGCGATTTGATGAACATTTTCCGTCTTTATTTCAGCTTCAAAATGTTTTTTTCATCTCTTAGATCTCAAAATAAGAGTTGGCATTCTGATCTATTAAATGTTACCAAACAGAGCATGCATGTTCCAATATTTTTGATCACTTGAAAAATAGGTTGGTTAAAACAAATCTTGCCACATTTTAAGTTACTAGATGAATAAATCTCGATGGAAATCAGATCTTTTGTCATATACTCACCTTCTGATCTCGAAACCCAAATGTCTTCAATACAGAGAGAGAAGGAAAGGGAAGCAATGGACTGTGTACAAGTCATATTGCTGCCAAAGTTTACCACTCAAGTGAGCATTAAAATTCCAGTGAACCCTGCAGATACATTTACACAACAAATGAAACTGAACTGTTTATTTTGTGATCATGTATGACTGTTAGACGGTCATCATTTCTTTGTCTGAATATTAAAATATCAGCAGCATCAACTCAAGTGTCTGCATCATTTAATCAGACCTTTAAGTCCCTTATATAAGAATCTTATCAGGTGGTGTAAATATATATACATACACATGCTTAACTCTTGCATGCAAAGGCTTGCATTTCTGATTCACAGTGACCATTTCCACAGAATCCTCAAGTTAAGCCTTAAAGTGCTTTAACTATTCTATATGTTTCTCACTGTGTTTGCATAGTAACTCAAACGGGTCAACAGACAAGCACCACAGCAAATAAAAAAAAATCATAAAATGATAAAATAATCAATCATATAAACCATGAGCCAAACACTACAGGAATCTCTCAGCTTTTATTGCTGACAATATATATATATATATATATATATATATATATATATATATATATATATATATATATATATATATATATATATAATATTCTGTATAAATAAATAAACGTTTTCAGACATATCTTTTTGTTGATCAAGTGCTAGAGCATGATAACACAAACAATGAGATGTGGGGATTTCAGCGATTCACAGCTCAACATCCCCCCACTGTAATGCTTTACATGATGAAAGCTTTCTATTAATCTATTATACTGCATTGATGTTCATTAGCTATTAACTGTTGTATTAATTATATGCTATGGCAAAAAGCTTTGTGGACATCTGACCTTCTCAACCATGTAGGCCTTTCCCACACTGTCGCTCACAGCTGGATGACCACATCTGTATAGTTTGCCTTTGTATACTGGAGCAATACAATTTTCCCTGACCTTGAACCAAGATACCCAAACATGTTCCAGCATGACAATGCCCATGAGAACAAAGCAAGGAACATGAAGACATGGTTCACCAAGGGTAGAGTCCTGACCTCAACCACACCAAACACCTTCATTTGGAAGTACAACTGCACCCCACAAGAGGGCTGACCACTAATGCTCTTGTAGCTGAAACGTCAAATTCCATACCCACATTCTAAAATCTAATGAATGAAAAGAAGAGAAGAGTAAAGTCTATTATACTAACTAAACCCGGGACTTAATCTGATTTGGGATATTCAAAAGCACACAAGGGTTTGATGCTCACATGTCCACAAACTTTTGGCCAAACAATTGCTGCAACAGCCTATAGGTAAAGCTCAAGACCAAGGTGTCAGACGTATATTTTCCAGACAGCTAACTATGTATCTAGTCGAACTGACATAGCAAGCTACTAAAACTACAACAGCATTTGGTTAAGCTATTAAAGCTAATGACTTTATTTATATACTATTGATAATTTAGGTGGTGTTCCTTCTAGAATAGCTCACTTAGTTAATGGTTACAATTTGCCTTTCAGGATATAGGTACAATAATTACTAAGTGATTTCTCTTTTTATCAGAAGACTTGCATGTCAAGGTTAAGAGAATCATACCTTATAAAAAGCTTCCAAAGGTAAAAACAACTTTTAAGAGACTGCCAAAGGTAATAAAGAGATCCCAGATCTTCTGGGTTATTATACAAACCCTTCTGGTATTATCACTGTTTCAAGTCTCAATTAGTCACAATTTATACAGATTAGACAAATTAAAAGGAAATAAATCAGAATAATTAGTTGGAAAAGCATGAAAGTAGATGCTTCCAGGTAGATGTACTTGCAGGATACAATTAACATTGTCTATAAAAATGCTGAACAAGAACCGATGTCCTTGGTTTTGGAGCAAGGCCTTGTACTCAATAACATGTATACAACAATGACCACTTTGGATTTAGAGAATTTCCTTGACACTTCCTGCTATTATGCTCTTGAAAAGTATAGAATGGATGATTTGCTTATTATAGCTGGCCACTTTAATCTCACAATATCAAGTTCTAAGTTAAATAAAACTAATCAGAAAAGCTCATATTGGAGTATATGATAGAAATGTTTCAGGCTGTCTTCAATTGGTGGCTAACGAAAGAGCCCTGGATTGAGTTAGGTTTCATCTGGCCATTTGTAAGATGGAGCTGGAGAGTAATAAGGTAAATCGGTTGCACGAGTTAAGAGATTAAAGCACAAGAGTTTAGATCAGTCCAACTGCAGCAGCTGGTTTCCTCTACACAATCTGATCCCTCTGATTTAGTTACCCTGACACCGTCTGCTATTCCCTTCAAAGCTGCAAAGACGATTACAACTGCTGAGTTGCAACCATCTACTTTTATGTATGTAAGCATATTACTTTCCACCATTTCTGGAGAGTGGGGCAGAAACCTATTTTAGTGTTTTTTGAGAGACCCGCCGTTTGAGAGATTGTATTGGCCTACAGGGATTTAGCCGTTACTTTTATAATGCAAGCTTCTTTGGAAGGCACAGGAAGCATGCTGAACTCTGTTGCTCAGTGATAGAGTATGTGGTAGCAGAACCTGCAATTTTGAGGGATTATGAACATGTACCGGTGGATAATAGACAGCATATTTTGGGAAAAATTTGTGGAGGGGAGTTCTCTTTGATAGCTAGTACAGTGCAAATAAAGTTGCTAACGAGTCACTTACAGAGCCAGTTTACTATAGGAGTTTAAAAAACTCTGCCCCTGAATGATTTAACCATTTCTACTGAAACAATTAAGAAAAAAATCCTGAACAAGAACTGATGAACTTGATTCGAGAGCAAGGTCTTCTCCTCAATAACACGGATATAAGGATGACCACTTTGGAGTTAGAGAATTTCCTTGACGCACCCAATTATGATGTTAAAAGTGTAGAATAGATTATTTGCTTATTAAGGCTAGCCACATTAAACTCCCAACATCAAGGTCTATATTTAATTTTAAAAAATATGAAAGAAAGCACATATTGGGGTATTTGATTGAACTGTTTCAGGCTGCATGTGGCATGTCTTCAAACAGTGGATAAAGAAAGGGACAAAGTTTTAGCGTTATCTAGCCATTTGTAAGATGAAGCTCAAGCAGCAGTTATCAAGGATGAGTTTGTTTCCCACAAGCAAGCTTTTAAACCAATTAGAACACAATACTAGTCAGAAGGCAGAGCTAAACCTAATCAAATCAGTTGATCACGTCCCCAGTCTCACGAGACTTGAAAGCATAAACCTGGACACTTTGCATTGGTGAAAATGAGAAAGGCAGGGGTAAACAAAAATCTAAGTCCTAGCAATCAGGCTAAAGGTGTAGCTCTTTACAGATCCCATGTGTTCAGAGGGGGAGGTTGCTGTTGTGCCTTTATAAGAGACCAAGTTTGACCCATACTATCAACTTTTTTGTTTTAAAGAGGAGTGTTAGTTTGGCAGATAATGCTAACCCTATGCCAGTCACGATTTTAAGAGCTGCATGATTGCTAATCTAAGATGTGTTATTTTGTGGTTTGTATGCCGTATATCGGGTTATTTTAAAGCAACCTTTCACATGGTGCAAACGAGTGACTTGCTTCTGGGTAACTAACTTGCTCTCAGGTAGGTTGAAACCTGTTGTATGCACTGCCTTGCCTGGTGACATTCCTGATGTCAGAAATGTCACGTTAATGCTAGGCTAAAGCAGGAAATGGCAGTGTACACCTGGTGAAAATTTATTTGGTTTTAGCTGCCCAGAAGATTGATCCCAGTTAGAGAAATATTCCGGTCTCTTGCTTAATAAAGATGAGGCTGCTAGTTAGAAAAAAAATAAATAAATAATAAGTAGCATATCTTCTGGATGCTGATGTTCTGATTTGTAGATGTAACCCTAGCGACATGTTATGTCTAGCTCATGACAGTCACATGTCGAAATGGTCATGTATGTCAAAACAACAGCAAGCCTAAAAAAAAAAGTCAGTTCCTCCAGCTGCTTTGTTTCCCATTCCAGTTGAACCGAGAAAGCGCTTTCTCATGGACTGTTCAAGACCACTGCCTATTGAAGTCAAGTAATCAGTTCTTACTAACCATTATGTGCACATTTTGCATAGGCTCCCTTTGAGTAGACTACTGACTCAAGCGTTAGTTTTTTTTTTTTTTGATAGTCAGATCAAGGTACAATTTTCTAAAATCTTCTAATTCCACCAGTCCACCGGAAGGCAATGCTGCTAAAACACTGTTTGGACACTGATAATGTCTAGTATTAAGGGTTCTATCTTATACTGTTCACTGTGGGCAAGGCTGTGCAGGAATCACATTTGTTTAGCCTTTCTGTGCTCGTTTTTAGACATTTATTTAGGTATGTGGACCTTTGAAGTTGCTTGAGGAGCTAATGTTTTAAATTGTTAGTCATTTTCTTGAGAGGTTATATAAGGTATGGAAAGTCACAAGAGAAACCTTAAGATCCCAGGTACTAGCCAAAAAATGACCAAGTTCTTGCAGGTCCAGGGCTCATCTCTCACTGCTAGGTTTTCAGGCCTATGTAGTTAAAGCTCCTGAGTATACAGAGAGTGCTAGTGTGTCATTAACATGTTAATATATAGAAGGCTTAGATTTTGTACTGACTACCAGAAGGTTAACCTTGTTAAAGTCTTGGAATCGTATCCTGTACCTTGCATGAACGATCGTTAGACCACTTACAAGAATATAGCAAGCATCTTTGGTACCTTACCTTAATATTTTGCCTTTTATAACTCCTGCAATAGTGTGCTTGCTTGATTTGCCCAAACATGCAGTTTTTTTCCAGGGCTTGAATAGGGCTCATCTCACACTGACTCTGTCCAAGTTGCAACTTCACTCAAACAGTTTCGTTTTTAAGAGAACTGGTTGGTGGTAGCTGTATTCATCCTCTAGATGCCAAAGTAGCAGCCATAGTTGACTTTCCCACTCCTGCTACACACAGAGCTGCACCAGATTTTGGCAGAGATCTGTGAGAACTTTTCTACCATAGGTGGACCGATTACAGTTGCTCAGTCCCACTGTACCTTTTCACTGGTGTTTAACATCTGAGCATGCATTCAACACTGTCAAAGTGCTTTTAAGTGATGAGCCCTTGCTTATGGCTCCTAAAACAGCTGCCTGGTGAGGCAGGGAAGGCATTCTTTTCTTTCCTTTGGCGCCGTCTGTAGCCCAGCATGGTTGGATCTAGTCATGTCACCATGGTCACTCCGTTTGCAGTACTTTTTTTTTTTTTTGCACTGATAATCCATTTATTGCAATATACACATGTGCAGAGGGAAAAAAATTAAACTTAATTCAACAATATTGCTGTTCATCACTTCAATCAACCATCTCATATCCTTCCATGTTACTTCCCTTAACCCCTAACAAGTCAAGGGAAGGTATCAGTATGATCAGTCAGTTTGGACAAAGAGTTTGTCTAAAACTGCATAGGGAGGATTATTTTATATGGATATTACAGTGAGTTCAGCGGTACAAAAAAATACAAGCACTGGTGTACAAAGATGAAGGAAAAAGTATGTACAGAAGTCAACCTTCACATTCCTTGTGGACAAGTGAATAAGTACAAATTTGGAGTAACACCTGAAGAATAATACAAGACTGACCCTTACAGTGAGGGGGCATCCAGTAGCTTATTAAGATAGTGTTGTGAAAAGCCTAGAGGTGATACTCTTAAACAAAACATGAGAAACAGGAGAAAGGTCCCCAGAGTTGGCCCCCCAACTGTCAGCTAGTTCACAGTTCCTGATCACCATCTGATTTCATCACCATTTGGTGGTATTTCTGCAGAAAACCTTATTAATATTAATTAAAATTAATAGCCAATCTATAACTTAATACTGGGATGGGCTTCCAGCAAATTTTGATGTGGTTCAGGACAGCTCAACAAACCAAGTACATCTGTCAAGTTCCCTTGACACAGAGTGTTCCTACGCAGTAGACGAGAGCACTAGGTAGACACTTCAGACCCATTATATTCACTTACACTGGTATTAAGACTTCAGTATAGACTTAAGCTCTTCAGAAGTTGGGAGTATGCATGTGCACTGCATGTGATGTGTAGAATAAGACACAAAACAACAGGATGGATATACTGAAGTGTATATATTCAATATACTCTAATCAGCCATAACATTAAAAGTATCTGCCGAATATCGTGTAGGCGCCGTTTGTGCTGCCTAACCAGATCAGACCCTTTGAGGTATGGACTCTGAAGGTGTGCTGTGGTACTACTGTGCTTGTATTCTGGCACCATGACATTAGCAGCGGATCCTTTATGTCCTCCAAGTTGCCAGACGTGGCCTTAGGACTTGCATATTCCCACTGCATATTCCAACTAACATATTCCACCCCAATAACAGATGCCATTAAAATAATAAATGTTATTTATTCTCCTGTCAAGGGTTTTAATGTTATGGCTGATCAGTGTATACAGGATCAAGCTTTTGGAATAATAAAGTCCTACAACTAGGACTATTCATGCAGCAAAATACTGGCAATTTAAAAGACTATGATTAAATGTTTATTTCAATGCCTTACATCTGATACATCTGACAGGAGAAAAAGAGAGACACAGAGAGAGAGAGAGAGAGAGAAACACTCTATTCACTGTAGCCTACCCTGAATAGAAAGCCGTTTCAGGTTTGCCTTAAATATCAGATCATCAAACTATGTTAAATAATTAATAATTATATAAGATAATTAGAATAAAACATTAAAAATGTATGTCCTGGCTTGGCTCGCATAATACCTGGCCAAGAAAGTGAACCAAATTCAGCATGGGTCCTTTTATTATAGCAGCTTGTGTGGTGGTGGTGGGGCAGAGAGGGTTAAATGCAATTTGCTGAGCTGAGCCATGCCACAGCAACCAGGTGAAAAGCGCTACTCTTCAGCCATGCATTACTCCAACTGATTTTGAACTCTCCTCTAAAGCATTGATATTTTTTTTTTTCTTTTTACATTTTCTGACAGACAAAAGCTGAACACCATGTTGAACAATGACAACACTGAAATTATGGACTACATTTTTTTAACGTTTAAAAGGCACAAACGCACAAAACTACCTTTTTAAGCATTTTTATTCAAGAACGGCCATTTGAAGGCAAAGGAAAATAACCCGGCATGTTTAAAATGTTCACTAAAACAAAAATGACTGCTAAAAAGCATGCACATTCTACATTACACACACTAATATCGCTATCCATATACCAGAAGTTATCGAAAAAAAACAATCACCGTAAATCAGATGTTGTACAAAGAAGACGGCCCAAGCGACATGCTCTTGCCAAAAAAAGCTAGACTAAAGCATTTATCTAATAACATGAGATTTGAAGATGTTATGTGCAACAAACTTTTAGAACCTCTTGGTTGGAAAAGGTGACATGTTTCTGTTTAGAGCATGCTGTATAACAAGACACCGTTAATAATTAGTGTATAGGGGTTTTTGCTTTGCTTTCACAGAAAAGTAATAATACCTGAAATGAGCATTTTGCAACTCAAATTCTTATACAATCACAGTTATTCTGTTCCATTTCTTGGTTTCTGCTTAATACAGATCTTACCACTCACACTCTGTACAGAAGCCAGGAAACCAAAAGAGGTATAACTCATTCTGCTATTCTCTGTTCCCACATGTCTTGTCAAATAGAAAGTTCTGAGCAGGAATAAATGAACTGCACAGAATGATAAAAGTCCCACATGTTCAGGTAAACTTTGCACCTATGTAGTAGTTCAGCACAGATATGGTCATTAAGCAGATTTAATAAATGTTACCCAGCTTTGACTGATCTTATAACAAGGGGGGAAAAAAAAGGGTAAGAAAAGCACTAAGCAGAAGCACTGCAACCGTTCAAAAGCGCCGTCTGACGAGAATCTGACTTCCCTACAGCATATGCACAGTTAAGGCAGTATAAGTCTCCAAACAGGGCTGTTTTCAAATTTATGATCAGAACTGATTCATGCTATGTCCGAGATACTTGCGACAAAGGCCAACGCTAATGGTTGCCTGAGAGCAGCGCCACTGAAAAGGACATAAAAATGAACATCATCCATGAAGTTAAGATGGTCTGGATCAAACGACTAGATGTCACGATCATGAGAGGGGAAAAAAAAATAAAGTAAAAAGCCTAGTATCTACGGCGCTTGTTATTGGGCCCATCAAAGTTTCCCCCAACAGGATCTCCTCGCCCAAATCCAGCTGGACCACCCATAGGAGGCACAGGTCCTGCAGCACCAATCACAGGTGACTGTTGTTGCTGGGGGGAATCAACACCTGGTCGAATACCCATGGATGAACCCATTTGAGCAGGTGCTCCCTGAGGAAATCGTTCATTACGCTACAGTATGACAGAAGAGGGAAGTGCACATGTACGGTTTTATGTGAAAGGAAATCCATCAAGAAGCAGCCAGTTTTTGTCCAACGATTATCAGAATAATTAACGTGAATGTTTTCAATGTCACAACGTAGAATTCCCCCAAGTTGACATGATGAAAAGCAGCCCCGTCCAGGTACCAACAAAAAAGAGACAAATACAAATTAGTGTGCATAAAAATGAAGAATGTAGGAGACAAAACTGCAAATATGCTTCTAACTGGTAAAATTATCATATAACAAATACTAATGCATACAATGTAAGGGTCAAGAACATGCCAGAAAATTGAACAGAACAAAAGTAATGCATCACAACACCCCGAATGAATTCTAACCACCCCGAAAATTTTCTCGGATATATTAAAAAGAATTTGATTATTTTTCTGGAATGTTGGATGACCACTGAAAATGAAAGTCACTATATAACAAACACTTGCAATAGAATAACAACAAAAAACTGTACAGTTTTACTGAGGCTTATGGAATCCTATTTGTTGCAGGACATAAAACAAATTTGAATGTAGCTGGAATTTTGTAAGTGTGCTTTTCACAGCAAAGGAAAAAGAGAGAGAAAAACATAGTCTAAATGTCAGTACCATGTCCTAATCACATGGACTAAAAAGCCAAGTGAGAAGCTTATGACATGTTTGTATTGCATGTCTGAATTTATACGTTCAACAATTAGAGAAATAGTGGCAAGTGAATTAGTCGAGTGTGCCACTACAATGATCATAATGATCCCCACTTTCTTGGTACTTTGCACAGACACAGAGATACTCTGCATGTGGAATATGCTGATATATATATTCATATTTAACAATTTAAATCTGGGAATTTCCATCTCAGTAATAAACGATGAAATCGCTGGTAGCATTTACACAATTAACATTAGTGGTACAAGTTTTCTCCAAACATCAGGATGAAGTTATAATTCATCAGTGGTTTTATGTTTTGGTGTACAAGTCTGATGAGTACTGGCCACTGCCTTGAGTATGAAAGTCAGCATACTTGTCTCTTTTCATTTGTCCATTAATCATCTCTGTGTTATTGAATAACAATGGGACTGTATACATTTACCCATCTTTCTAAAGGTGCCATAATTCTGGAGTTGGCAGTAATATAAACTTGGTAAGATTTTCAGATTGTAGAATGATTTAATAACTTCCCAGTTCTAACTATCCTTGTTCTATTAATTTATTACATATTTTGATAGAAAGATAACACTTATTTGATATTTTGTGTTGTTTACTTGCAGACCATTGAATGCGCCGTTAGTTTTAGATAAGGATGTCATTTCACAAAACAGTAAGCAGCAAACAATAGCACTGATACGTTACCATATTTCCGTTATCCTGTATGAGGGGTGCCCCCATATTTGATGATCCCTCTGGCCCCATGGCTCCACCCCGGCCTGACATGCCCATGCCCATCATTTGAGCAGGGCCCTGGTTACCGCTAACAGCAGTGGCAGGATTAAAAGAATCTACACAAGACAATGCATGACCAATATTAACTAAGACAAGTTTCCATCCACCTTGGCACTAATCTAGCAACGGCATTTCCTTGCTATGTACCTGTACTTTGCAATGACAATTAAGTTGTATCTATTATCTAAGCAATGCAGGCTATTTTTGATGTGCAGTACCATGTAAGACGTCATGTAAGAAGAAAACAGATGCTGTATGAAATTCCTACATCTAACTTGCCCTCCAACAAAAGTGCATCCTATTCATGAATTGCCACAAGTTAAAAAAAAAAAAGAGCAGAAAAAGAGAAATAACTTTATAGGATTTGATTAAATAAAAAAAAAATCTGTTTGTTTAAATGTGAAAGAAAGAAAGCACCAGTTCCATAATGCACAAAAACTACCTACAACATACAATAAGTATATAAATAAATGCTGCTCTGGTGCCACAAAAAATCCAAAAATAAAGACTATATTTAAGTCACCTATAAGCCAACAGCAAAGGAATTATCTAGATATATAGATATATAATTTCCCAGAGAGGGTCTGGGTCGAGTCGAAGTATTTTACGGTAAAAAGGGTAAAAATTTCTCACTCATGCAACTGTAACACACATATAGACAAGCACTCCTCAGATCACAAGTCACAGTATGGCTGCATGGACATCAAAACTAGGGCTGCACAAAACTGTTTCAACACAGTGAGTAAAAAAAAGTGATGTATAGGACTAACCACACATTTGGTTCACGCTTGGGCTGAGACTTTTGACCATACCTCCCATATTAACGGCTCCACGGGCACCCATTTCACTCATTCTCATATCCTGTTCTCTCTGAAAGTGAAGAAAAGTTATGAAACTGTAAGCCTCGTGTTGAAAGAGTAAGCCTCGTGTTGAAAAAGATCATTTGAGGAAGTTTAAATCCTGCGCATTTGGACAGTGTCCTTGGGGTTTTAACGTTAATGAGCCTCATTTATCAAACTGGATACAGATTTATTTTTAAACTTGTTCATAGTACTGACAGAAGCATATCAAACGTGAAAAAGGGAATGTATGCAAATAAATTTATTCATTTTAAAGACAAGCTAATCAATTAAGAAAGGGTTCGAGTTGGTTCTGTTTTCTGTAGCATTTTCTTTCAATACTGTATGACAAAAAATAAATAATTAATAATAATTAGTCGCCCCCCCCTCACAATTAATATAATTCAGCTTTTAATGTAATTTGGCCCCAAATGTTGCCCTTTAAACAATTTTTACACTGTTGTTATAGGCGTGCGCGTCAAAATAACTTTTACTTCAGTCTGAGAAAGTCTTATTTGCCGTTCAGTCGTCATTTCAGTCATGTGAGCTCTGCCTTTTATGGTGTCACCAAAAACAACTGAAATTTATCAGCAGCTGTATGTAAGTACGAAGCTGGTGAGTATTTTCAGTTTGGTTTGTACAAACATTCACACAGAACTTTACTGAAAGATTGATAAATGAGGCCCGGTGTCATTAGAACAGTGCTTAGATTGTAGGGAACTCAAATATGATGATTATATGCTATAACCTTGTAATGTACATTAAAAGTGCCCTGTCAGTTTTCAGTAACAGGTTTATTAGAAACTATTAAGTTGCCTGCTCCTTCACTCCCAAATACAGGGTGCAAACTTGTGCATTACATATTTAAAATGAAAAGTTAGACAACTGTTTTAAAAAGTACAAACTATATATGTTGTATGTGGTATATTTATAACTCTACAGAAGAACAAACACAATGGCTTGAGTACATTATTGTGAAATTAAAGTAACAGTATGTAACATCAATAACGTTATTCTTATTAAATTTATTGACGTTACTAATGTAATGCTTTATATTTTAGTGAGTTAAATAATTACTTAATAAAAAGGTAACACTTACTCAAACACACACTCGCAAACAGTCACTCACACGCACATATACACACAATCACTCACACACGCACTCATACACACATGCGTGCAGTCTCATACACACATGCGTGCAGTCTCATACACACACACAGTCACTCATACACGTAGTCACTTGCACTCACACACAGTCACTCATACACACACGCACTAACAGTCCCTCACACACAGTCACTGACACATTCACTCACACACAGTCACTCATACACACACGCACTAACAGTCCCTCACACACAGTCACTGACACATTCACTCACACACAGTCACTCATACACACACGCACTAACAGTCCCTCACACACAGTCACTGACACACATTCACTCACACACAGTCACACATACACACACGCTTGCAGTCACACACCCAAAAAAAAATTAAAGAGAAAAAAAGTCATATAAAATAAGTGGAGAGTGTACTGTGTGATGCTATGAAATGCAAAACAAGGACAACTGGCCTTGCTTTTTAAAGTACATGAAAAGAGGAAATATAATATATTGCTATTTCTCAGACAACAAGATTAGAGTGAGGTAGATAAAACAAACAAGGGGTGGATAAAACTATGAGCATGCATATTCTGCATCATCAAGGAAGAACAGAGACTCAACAAAAGACACTAATCTATAATGTCTATCACCAAATGAATGATGGGAGATCCATCATGGGATGGGGTTTGTAACTAAAAACCATTAGACCAATTGCTTTGCATGGTCATTACACTAAGCAATATAACAGAGGATGTATTCTATAGTGCAAAATCTCTCACTGTCTCACAGTCAGGTCTATGTAAGCAGACAGGTCTAAATCACCCTTGTGTGTGCATATGGTGAATCCTATACAGCTTCAGCAGGCTAGTGATTTGTCCGGCCGAGTCTCGTACGGCAAAATTCCAGGAAGGATTAAGACTGGAGTTCTGGAGGGTTCCTTATTAGGTCCCAGGTGTAAATATTTGTTAAAGGTTTTGTCCAACCCCTGTATGTTTAAATAAATGAATCAATCATAAGCACATTAAAATGGCAGAATCAGTCCAGAGAACATATTCTGGAAGAATGAAATATCACACAGCAGTGAGACAGCATTTTCATTTCTAAACAAACAAAGGATATGATGAATGCTTGTGTAGAAAATGCTGAAGATGTGGGTAAAAAGTGACAAATCACCTTGGCATCCATATATAGCGCACATTTCATACTCAAAAACAAAGGTGCACACACACACACACACACACATATAGGTAAACACGCTTGCGCACACACACACACAGGTAAACACGCTTGTACACACACACATAGGTAAACACACTTGTGCACACACTCACCTCTTTTTAGCACATTTATGCCACATACCAATACAGCAATATACAATTAACATTCAACCCAATTTGCATTCTGAATAAACTCCTGTCATGGAACTTTACGCCTATCAGGCATAACATTATGAGCACTGAGCGGTGAAGTGAATATCACTGATGAGCTCCTCATCATGGCACCTGTTAGTGGGTGGGATATAGGCAGCAAGTGAACATTTTGTCCACAAAGTTGATGTTAGAGGCAGGAAAAAATGGACAAGAGTAAGGATTTGAGTGAGTTTGACAAAGGGCCAAATGGCTAGACGACTGGATCAGAGCATCTCCAAAACTGCAGCTCTTGTGGGGTGTTCCCGGTCTGCAGTGGTCAGTATCTATCAAGTATCCTTTAAGTCCTGCAAGTCCTTTAAGTCATGTAAGTTGTAAGGCCATTTATAGGACTTAAAGGATCTGCTGCTAACATCTTGGTGCCAGACAACACAGATCAGGGATCTAGTCCATGCCTCGGTGGGTCAGGGCTGTTTTGGCCCAACACAATATTAGGCAGGGGGTCATAATGTTATGCCTGATCAGTGTAAATAAGCTTTAACTTATTTTAATACAAAAGTATTGTGGTTATTTAAAAACAATCCTGGTCATTTTAAAGCAAATATGATTATTTAATACTTTTTATTTAATATTTAATAATTAATCAAATCTATATGAATTCATTGGGGAGGGAGAGAGAGAGAGAGAGAGAGAGAGAGAGAGAGAGATAGAGAGAGACTGACTGCTGGTCTTCTGCCTTTCGTAGGAGAGATTAACACACCCATTATGCCCAGACTTGCTGTGTCCCACAATTCTACATAAAGTTTATGCACAACAAAACAAAGAATAAATAACGGTTAAACAGCTGTCCATCTTAGTGAATAAATAAATACATAAATAAAAGTAAAAAACAAATAGAAAACGTACACACACACACAGACTCAAGTAGGTTAGCACTTCATATACACTATGGCCAAAAATATGAGGCCCCTTACAATCACAATCTATTCTTGAGCTTTGAAAGTGTCCATTATACATACAAATTATAAAGAATTGTAGACAAAATATTGACATCATTTCTAAAACCAAATATTGTTATCATTTTACCTGCTGTTGCTGTTTTAATAGCACACACACACAAACAGCTCACACATGCACAACACACACAGACTCACAAAGAGAGAGAAATATATATATAGAGAGAGAGAGAGCAAGAGAGAGAGAGAGAGAGCGAGCGGTCACTGCAGATCTTCTGCTTCTTGGGGAATTTAACAAGAAAAAAAAAAGACGTCAGCACATTATGAACATCAAATGAATTTCACACACAACATACCTGTTAAATACGAGGGTTTGACCTTGGGTTCTAAATTGAAATGCTAATCTATTTCAGTAAATGTCTAGTGTAAAAACCTTTTCAGGAAAATTTGGATTGTACAGTTCCAGAGGTGTATGCATGTCCAATGTGCTGGAACAATTTTTTGCATAGACTAAAGTACCGGACCTTTGAGGTTCTGCCATGTTCCACATTTGTTAACAACCATGACCCTAAGTCAACCAGTATGGTACAGAAGAAAATCAGCGTTACACATCATCACTTAAACACTTCACGTTGCAATGCAATCACATTTTCAATGTCATATACCATGTATAGCCAAGCGCAGAATTATTGCCACCCTTAACAAAATGCATAACATGAGAAAAGAAACCGCATAAACACATTATTATCTCGAAAATAAGTGCAGTGCAAATGTCTCTGCCAAACATTTCAAAATGACCAACAGCTGCAATGGTAATATTGGGTGAAGCTTCCTGTACGGAGAGCAACACAATATTTTCCTGTACTGGAATGTCAGAAGATTAAGATCCCACCATTTCAAAGTTCAATATCAACCTTAACCTACATTAATTTGGCACTAATGTAACTACTTCTAGTTTACTTGAAACACATTGCTGTGTTCAGGCAGAGTTTGCAGCTTGTATTTCCCACTTCCAATCAGTAAACATTAGTAGTGTTATCACTCATATAACTAACCTAAGTTGGCTATATTGTTGCTAATGCCGCTGACTTTCTTCACTACAGTAAAACAGAACCAGTAATCATTAAATCCTGTAAGTGCATGGCGTGGTTTAATGTAGCTGACAAATGTCTTCTGTCTTATGTCAAGCTAGTTTTGCCCTGGACCAATAACCATAAAAATTCTTAAGTATGTTTTTTTCATTAGAGGAAAAGCAGAGTAGTTTCCTTGTATGTAATAAATTCCCGTTTTTTTGCCTATTCTCTTTAAGGGTGTCAATAACTCTGGAAACAGGTCAAATTTATGTTCATATTGTGTTATATTAAATTGTACTTTATTAATAAGTTGTTCAAAAAATTTACTAAAAGGTTTTGCCTAAACAATAGAAACAGTTTTTAATATATAAAATGATTTCAATTTTGAAGCAAACACAGTAGCAGGGATAATAAGACCCCAAAAAATATAATGTGGTTTAAAGAGCAAATATATATATAATAGAAAGAGAGAGAGAAATAGACAATACAGGCACGAGGTACCACAAAGTACATTTCTCAACTGTGAGAGTTCGTAATGCAAAGTGTGCTGCTTCACAAATACACAGATTTTCACAGCACAGGGTTTGCAGTGCCATATGTATCTACTCATTTTATCGAGTACTTTGCTTGTTAGAAATCTTCGTTCATTTCTTTTAGAAGGAATGTCTATAGTTTTTAAGGAAACTCTAAATCAGTTGTAAACGAAACAGGCAATTCAAGTTGTTTTCCCCATCTCATAACAAATGTTTCTGAGTTAATCTCAATATACATATCATAATTCCCTCCCCAAAACCCACCATCATCACTGGAAGTAGCCACAGAAGATATTTTGACTGGCAGGTGTGTGGACAGAGCTATTAATGTTCCAGATATAAAGGTTCACGGGTCAGGATGTGAACATTGCCACTTGAATAGCCATATGTGATTCATTTATTAAATAACAATCACACTGGGTAACGGGGTTGTCGCAGCCTTTTGGGTTAAATAACAAGTTTCACAAGCTTTAAGACACTGAATTTCTACTGTTTAATAAGAGCATAAAAAGGGCATTATATCAGTAAGTACCTAATAAAGACCATAGGGACCAATACTGACCAGTATTATCTGTTCATTATAATCAAACCGGTACTTTATTGGTCATTTCCTTATTTTCATTATTCCTTCATTTTGAATCCCAGATCATACAACAGTAACTGATTAACTAATGAAAGAAATAGAAATTAAGCCACTTCTTTTTGGTGTATTATTATTATTTTTTATTTCAACAAAGGAATCACTCACTAGAAGCACTGTGATTCCTTCATTTACATATTTTTTGGCTCTTCTTTGTCCCACTATGAAATTTAGAACAAAGGAACTAAAGGGGCTCAATGTAAGACCTGTGGGTAGGAAAAAGGTCTACACATATTGGATTTTAGGTTTTTGTGATGTAAACTCAGAAATCAAGATAACTCATGTCAGAAACCTTTAATGATCCAAACAAAATACGAGATAAAACATTAATTATTAGTGGAAAATAAATTAAAAAATAAAAGAAACACAGCTTTTTATAATGAGGATGCATCCATGCTCAGAGTTAACCAATCACATTCAAAATTGTGTCCATAGATAAGTAGCATATTGCTGCTAATCTAGTTTACCCCAAATAAAAATCGCATGGTCTATTAGGAGCTGACAAATACCCGAAGAAGAACAAAAAACCCTTATTGTTGAAGGGTAAGAAACAAGAGAAGGGAACAAAGGCAATGTATTCTTTGGGGTCCTAGTAAATCTTTATGGAATATAAAACAGCTTCAAATATATCAAGCTATTTTGGTACAAAACCTGCTGGCTATTAGGTAGACAGCTTAGAATTCACCTTGCAGAATGAAAATAACCCAAAGCACACACTAAAGCCAAGATTCACAGTCATGAAATGGCCCAGTAAGAGATTAGAATTTAATCACGTATAAAACCAGTGAATGAATCAAAGAGGGCATATGCCTGTGTGAAAGAACTTGTGTAAAAATTAACCAAAAATAAATAAATAAATAAATAAACCCTACAAAGCCTTACTGTTGTATAAATGCAAAAGCTCCCCATCACAGATCATCACCTCGTGTCCTGCACCCTCACCCTCCCTGTAAACTACCCAGAGCTCCCCGATGTTACACAGCAATTGGAAATAATTAACAAGATCACTGCTTGTTCTCATTTGTTCATTATCATTTCTGTCTTTTCATTTAAAAATCCTAGAACACACTGTCTACAATTATCATATAATCCAGTCTGGCTTCAAAGTTGCATGGTCCATAAAAACTGCCCTTGTGGACAACACTGAGATATGTTGCTAGATCAGCCAAACTGTCAGCAGTCCTCCTCATTCTTGACCTTTTAGCAGCCTCCGACAGACTCAATAACAAGACTTTCTTGTCCAACCTTGTGAGTCTCAGAACTCAAAGTATGGCAATAGTTCACCAATTTATATTTACTGCGTTTGGCAGACGCCCTTATCCAGAGTGACTTTCATTTATACAACTGAGCATTTGAGGGTTTAGAGCCTTGCTCAAGGGCCCAGATGCGGTCGCTTGGTGGTCCTGAGATTCGAACTCGCAACCTCCAACACATTAACCACTGAGCCATAGGCAAAGAATCTGACCAAAATGTATAAGGAAGGATTTGCATCAGGGCATTCATTTCAGATTTCCTAACATTTATGCATTTGTCTTTAGCTTTTATTTGTTCAGATCATATTACATATGGAAAAAATTCTGAAAATGTATCTTGATTTCTGGCTTCACATCACAAAACCTGCTATTTCAATAAGGACTCTATATACACTTAATAGTTGAAATTGATTATACAAAGACATAACTATATTATATGTCTATTATCTATATATCTGATTGTAATTAGATTTTTCACAAATATGCGCCAACTGTCCACTTTAACAGCCTCATTTATGCAGGTATCCTATCAAGCACAATACATAAAATCATGCACAAGAGTGCTCCTGACACATGATTGGCTGATTGGATAACGGCATAAATGAGGGGCGATATACATTTCATTTTTTACAAAAGTTTATTATCTGAAAGGCTGAAATACTTTCTTTTTTTTTTGCGCAGTCACATGATACTCCTACTAAACCTGATGCTAAGACACAATACAGTTAAGTGCTTCCAGATCTCTAGCAATGACTCAAATACCCAAGTTCAGGTGCCACACTAAAGATATTTCAAGCAAATGCTCATCTAAAGCAAATATAGCTACAGGCCATGAGACTGGTTCAAGCATTACTTTATGTAAATAGTGCCCTGGCAAATACAGCGCACAGGTTTTTTACCCATTGCACATGACTATTCAGTTCTTTAGAAAGTTACAGACAAAAGCTTGGGGGAAAAATGTGAACAACATTCATTTGAAAATCTTTGGCAGGTCTGAATATCATCACTGCCAAGGTACATACAAAATTTGTAGAAGCTGACAATATTAACATAATTAAGAAAAATCTTACAGCTCAAAAGAGAATCTTTATTGTGTATACACGCCTGCTTAAATCTAATTGGACAAGGCAGGGGCATATGAACAGAAATGTTTTATTTCCACAGAGCTGGTAATCTAAACCATCATTAATATTCACTTAGATACAGGGTGTGTAAACCTGGTGTTTGAACACACTGCAAAGTTAGATTTCATATCATTTAACTCGATTAAAATCCAATTTCTATTGCAATTTAAGTATATGACATACAAAATATTTAAAAAAAACCCTCACCCTCCCAGGTATTCACCACCTATACAGGAAACCTTGATTGTTGTAGAAATGCTAGCAACTATCTACTCCAGCACCTTGTCCTAAAAGCATGTACAACAAGCAACATTAACACTGACATAAGATGTCATTTTTGATGAATGTGCAAGACTTAGGTGCTGTATTACTAGCATATTCATGAGCTCCTTAACCATGTACAATAGGAAAATGTTGGCCAAAATAGAAGATATTTTTCACCCTTATAAATATTACTTCAATAAAGACTCTCAGAGGAAAATGCCAAGAGAAATATTATATAGGTTTTAGTAACCTACTAAAACTTCACAATTCCAAGTATTAGTATTTCATAACCAAAACCATATATATTTATGTATATATGGGAGCTTCAGATTAAGTGAATAACGTGTTTCAGCCACTGACTGCTACCTGGACCATTTAGATAATTTGCAGATTTAACAATAACAAATAAAAATGGTATTTCTCTCATTTCTGGGACATTTTAGACTAGATGCATTGTGAGCACCACAGCGATGCAGCTTCTAATGTGTTCACCTTTTACATCACAATGGGAACCACATGCTCATAATAATCCGATGGTCAATAAGGCCATGTCTAGGTTATATTTACTAACCCGGTAGAATAAATAAATGCTCTGGCGGTAGCTGAAATATGTCACAAAGTGTGTCATGTCTCTTTTCAAGTACACAAGGAAGGCCCTGATGATTAAAACATGATTGTGTTGGAAGCAGCAACACTGTGGTGCTATTTTAGCCTTCTTAATGCTTCTACTGTAAAATGAGTTTCATCTTGTCCCAGGACAAACTTTGACACTTCAGTTCAAGGTAACTGACCATGCACTACAGATGCAGGACACAGGAATTATGTTTAAAACCCTGACCACTGTATTTAAGTATTCGCTCAGTGATGTTGATGTAACAAAAGTTTAAGACCAGGTTTACACAAATTCATTACATTTTAATATAAGGACACACTATATACAGATGACTTGAGTACACAGTAGTTTCAATAATCCATATAATGTTTGTTTGTACAGTTAGCCTCTTGTTGATGTAGGGAGTATATAGGAAGTATGCTTAGCTTGACATCAGCGTTTGACTGTGACCCACAAAAATACTGCTACTGTAATGGTGGTCATATGAGTAAGGTCTTTGAACACCATTAATTTTAGAAAAGGGAGAATGTTTGGTACTCACGCCATCCATAAAACCGGGTTTAAAGGCATCAGGCTGACGTCTCATATCATCCTGGTCTCTGTGGCGCATCATTTCTTCCTCATGTCTCCGTCTTTCTTCCTCATGTCTAAACATCCAGAAGGAATTCAAAAGTTATTGAGGATGACAAATTAGAATTAACAGAAAACTAGTGCATGGCATATTTTAGCCATTCATCTAGTACATGTGTTTTACATAACAACTTCAATAAAGGTCTGAATAACTCTAACTTGATAATAAAATTGCAGTTGTTTGTTATTAGGAATGCTAATATGTACCTCATCGCCATCTGTTTGCGCTTATGCAGCTCCTGGTTTCTCAGTTCTTCCAGTCGGCGCAACTCTTCTTGACGGCGCATGAGATCTGGTGTAAAAAAAAAAAAAAAAAAAAAAAAAAACCATCAAAATGCATCACTGTGTTATTTTGCAACGCTAACTTAAAAGGTGAGAGTCAAAGCTCAACTGCAGCTATACCTTGTCTCATCATCATGAGCTGGTGCTCGTGTTTTGCCGTCTCCATCTCAGCCTCCAGTTTCTCCTTGGCCTCCTGGATATTCCTTCTCACCTGCTCGCGCTGCTGTTTCTCCATCTCATCAAGTGCCTTCCAGCGTGAGGAGTACTCAAACTCAAAGGTGCCTGGCTGGGCAAAGCGTGGAGGCTGCTCCCTTTCTCTACACGGCGGGGCAGAGAATAATAATGATAACGATAAGTCCCATATTTATTGCCTATTGCCATTTGTGTCACAGATTAACAAATACAACAAACATTTTGTTTCATGCTTCCAGCAACATACTTGTGATATTGTGCAGACTTCTGCAATAATTTTTCTGAAAGGCCATCTTCATCATCAAACTGCTCTGTTGGTTCAACAATAACTGGCCTTGGAGACCTGAAAGGACAAAACAAAACAAAAATCCTAGTCATATTTTGACTCCAGCACATGATGTACTCAGAAGATTACCTATATCTAAAAGGACTTACGTGGTAAGTAAAAGGGCTCCATCAGCACAGCGGTCAAGAGCCTTTCGTGCAGCAGGCTTATTGGCAAACTCCACAATGCCTTTACCTGTGGGTCTGCCACGATCGTCTACCACCACAACTGCCCTTTCCACTGGCCCAAACTGTGAGAATGCCTGCTCCAGGAGCTCATTGGTAACAACTGGTGAAAGGTTTCGGACTGTGAGAGCAGCTCCATGTGTGGCAAACCGGATGCGAATTGGCCTGTTCCTCAGCACTGTCCCATCCAACTCTGCTTTGGCAATCTCTGCTAACGTCCTTGATTCCTATAACAAGAAAAAAAAAAGGAAAAGAACCCTTGAGATAAATATACATGATAGACTGGTGAGCTCATTAAAAAAGGTTGTTTATTAAATAAACATATGCACAACATGTCCGCTAAATTTGTTCAGATTGCCCGTGTTCTCATTTTTTCTTAAAGATAAACATTTTAGATGCCTCATTTCCTAAACCTTTTAACTGATGTACATTTTCATATTCATTACTAGAAGAGAATATGATGATCCTTTCCACCATAAAACCAGTGCTTTGTGCTTAAAAAACCTTGGACTTTATTTTTAAAACACTGCATATACACAACAATGGGTGGTGGAGTTGGCCTTGGAAAATTCCAGAAGCGTACATATTTACAGAAACTCATAGCAACATGCCAAACCTTATAAACAAATAGTGTATATTGACAGATCTATGGATTAGTGGCCTTAGCAGTAGCTATTAGTGTTAGAAAACCACGCCACTGGAACAATAAGCCTAGCTGAGCTCAGTTTTAGAAAGACCAACCAGAAAAAATTGATGAAAAAGATGTTGAGGATAACCTCGATCATGTCAGATACATACAGGTCAACATCAGTGTAAAGTATTAGTGATGCCCAGGTTCCCAAATTTACTTTACAATTGCTTGTATTAATACTAGCCATTTTGGAAAAGAATAGAAGCCTTTATTTGTCACATATACATTACAGCACAGTGAAATTATTTCTTCACATATCCCAACTTTGGACGTTGGGGTCAGAGCGCAGGGTCAGCCATGATACGGTATCCCTGGAGCAGTGAAGGTTAAGGGCCTTCAACAGCCATCAACAAAATGTCTGCCAAGAGCCATGCTGCACCTTAACCTGTGAGCCTGGATCAAATCTGCATAGTTACTGTAATCCTAATCCGATGCTCGTGCATCAAATCTCCCAAAAATTCATATGCAAACAGGGGCACAGGCAAAGCTTTATCGTTAACTGGAAACGTAGGAGATGTTATTGTCCCCAATCCTTCATTAATCAACTGCATGAATATTCAGTAGATTAGGATTATGAATAATCTTGTTTGGATTTTTATTAACGTTTCTCTATGGCACAGGTGGCTTTCAAATTATTGTTAGTCACATGTTTTGGATCTAATTTTTGCTAGTTACAAAGAGCTTATCCATTTATTAATAAATGGGATTGTGTGCCACTAAAGCAGTTATCAAGTTTTAGTAACCATCATTTATAACTGCATTAAATAATAGCGTTGAGCGTTTTTATTTTATTTGATTTCATTTTAAATGTTAAGTCTCCATCTTTAGCAGGCGCAGCTAAAACATAAAGCAATAAACATGTTAGACACTTGATCATCATTTTGCATTTGGTTAAGGTTTTGCTTTGAGGCTTTTTTTCCCCATTTGTGAAAGTTCTTTGGTATATCAGACTCCTTTTCAGATAAATAACTAACCCTTAACTTGGCAGAACAATCTCAAAATACAGCGTGACCAGAGATTGTACCCTAAGCTCTACATTACTGCCTTTAGATGTAATGGCACATGTATTTTACTACCATGGCCATAACTAGCTTATAATGGACCGGACCACTGTACATTTGAAAGGTTTTGTATCGTTTTCCTCACATACCTTCTCTGGGTGTCCATTTCAATACTTCAATACAGTACACCTGTATTCCAATAACCAATAATAAGGGGTGCCCTTAAAGCAAGACAGATTTGTTTATATCCTTATCACCTGTTATTTATATCTGGCTATCAGGCGCTCACTTTTTATTGAGATGCGCAAGGGTTATATTATATAAATGGTTGCATGTGTGTGTTCATGTGAAATCATTCACAATATCTGAAAAAGATTGTAAAAGGCAACTTTTTTGTTATTCATTGCTAGCCAAATCAGCTCGTTATAAACGAACATGAGAAACATTTCAGTGGTCCCGAAACCCAGGACTTGAGAAGTGATGAAAATGTAAGGAAAGTAGATGTAAAAGAAGTACTGAAAGGAGAACAGAGATTAGAAATCAGATGTAGTAAAGATTCAGAATTGAGATACACTATATTGCCAAATGTTTTGGGACACGACTTCAGATGTTGTTTTTCAGGGGTTGGGCTCGGCCCCTGAGTTCCAGTGAAAGGAACTCTTAATGCTTCAGCATACCAAGACATTTTGGACAATTTCATGCTCCCATGCGAGTTTGGTGTGGAGGAACTTCACAGAGTCCTGACCTCAACCCGATAGAACACCTTTGGGATGAATGAGAGTGGAGACTGCGAGCCAGACCTCCTCATCCAGCATCAGTGCCTGACCTCACAAATGCGCTTCCAGTGGAAGACTTGAAGCTGTTACAGCTGCAAAGAGCAGGTCAACTCCATATTACATTCATGTGCATGTAAAGACAGACATCCCAGTTTTGGTCTGGCTCGCAGTCTCCGCTCTAATTCATCCCAAATGTGTTCTGTCGGGTTAAGGTCAGGACAGTTCAAGTTACTCCACACTAAACTCATCCAGGTTCTTTATGGACCTTGCACTGTTAGGAGCATGAAATTGTCCAAATTGTCTTGAAGCATTAAGAGTTCCTTTCACTGGAACTAAAGGGCCGAGTCCAACACCTGAATTCAATGATTTGGAGGAGTGTCCCAAAACTTTTGGCAATATAGTGTATATTAACTAAAGCACATTTCTACACCATGTTGTGTATCAGTGAATCAGAGAAATCAATCGTATTGTTTATTTACAACAAGATATATGTTATGATGAAAACTCTAACGTTTATTAATGCTTTAAAGAACCATTAACAACATAGGGCTGTTAAAACATTACTTTTAAATATTATAATATTTTTTTAAGTGATACAGATGTGTATAGAGTTTGTAAGTTGATGAAACTCCTCTGATTAGAAATGTGATCTTCTCCAGTAATGTTTGTGCTGCACAGGAAGCTAACGTGTGGCTTATTCCCAAGCAAACTAGACTCGTTTTTATTACAACTTCTGCAAAAGTAAAGTCTAATCTATGTCTTCAGGCAGATTACATAAAGGTAATGATCGGTTACAGCAAGGCTTACCAGCCGAATGAACCCGAATCCTCTGTCCCGGTTGATGAAGACTTCGTTAGCCTCGCCATATTTAGCGAAGAGCTTCCTGAAGTCCTCCTCTGTAATGTCAGTAGGGAGATTGCCTACAAACAGTCTGCACCTCTGTGTAAATGTTTTCTCTCCCGGTTTCCTGAAGCTCTTCAGGTCCAAAAACACTTCCCGAGGCTCGCTGCTGCCTTCTGGTTCTGGTTGCGGGCTTGTGACTTTCGGCGATGGCGTCGCTCCCTCCATCTTCTGCACGCGCTCCGTGGACGGAGAGTCCGTGTTGCGACTCGGATTTTGGGGCTTCGGAGATGGAGAACTGTTCTGAATGTTTACATGCTTAAGGTTTCGGTTCGCCATATCAGCTGCGGTCTGTTGTGATACAAAAGATAACAATAAAATCCAATCCCCTTTACGAGTGACTACAACAACAACACAATAAATAATGCGTCTCTGCCAAACGTTACAATGGCAACAGCCGAACTGGTTTACAGTGCGCATGCGCAGGCTTTCAAATAACTTACCTATTTCCGGTGCACACAAGGTTGGCGTTTCAAACTTTGGCACCATCTACAGCATGGACACCAGAATCACTTCAGAGAAGCTCGACTATATAGAATATGTTCAAAAACCCCCAACTCAATAAACACCTGCCCCTTTCCCAAATACATTAATTGCCAAAAGTTTTGGGACACCCCTTTAAGTCATTGAATTCAGGTGTTGGACTCGGCCCCTTAGTTCCAGTGAAAGGAACTCTTAATGCTTCAGCATACCAAGACATTTCGGACAATTTCATGCTCCCAAATTTGTGTGAACAGTTTGGGGATGACCTCTTCCTGCTCCAACATGACTGTACACCAGTGCACAAATCAAGGTCCATGAAGACATGGATGAGTGAGTTTGGTGTGGAGGAACTTGACTGGCCTGCACAGAGTCCAGACCTCAACCTGATAGAACACCTTTGGGATGAATTAGAGCAGAGACTGTGAGCCAGACCTTCTCATCCAACATCAGTGCCTGACCTCACAAATGCACTTCTAATGGAATGGTCAAAAATTCCCATAAACACACTCCTAAACCTTGCAGAAAGCCTTCCCAACTCCATATTACATTCATGTGCATGTAAAGGCAGACGTCCCGCTCTAATTCATCCCAAAGGTGTTCTATAGGGTTGAGGTCAGGACTCTGTGCAGGCCAGTCAAGTTCCTCCACACCAAACCCACTCATCCATGTCTTTATGAGCCTTGCTTTGTGCACTGGTGCACAGTCATGTTGGAACAGGAAGGGACCATCCCCATGGAGCATGAAATTGTCCAAAATGTCTTGGAATGCTGAAGCATTAAGAGTTCCTTTCACTGGAACTAAGAGGCCAAGCCCAACCTGGAAGTGTTATATAAACTTAAATTTATGAGCACAAATTGAAGTAGTTTAGATAAAGAATAAAGAAAACACATGGCAGATCAATTCAACTTGAAAGCTGCTGGGAATTTGACAGCATTAGGAATAAATCTACAATGATGCCAAAATAAAAAGAGCTGAATGAATCTATCCTGCTGCAGGAAGATGCAGGACGAGTGAGCTGTAGACATTTCTTATTAGTGCAGCTGGTGTTTTAGAGTAAAGTGCTCTTTAATATTTCCAATGACACATGCATATGAATGCCATAAAAATACTATTATTTAATCACATAAAGTCCAAAACAATTTCAGGTCTCAGTCTTTCACACTTTCAGTCTTGCTGAGGACATCAGGGTATGTGCCAGGGGACTTTAACAGTATACCGATAAATAACAGAATCCATGTGAATGAATAAAATATAATATGAGTAGCTCTTAATTTTGTAAGTATCTCTCAGAGGAATAAAGGTTGGAGAGCCCTGGCCTGGTCAGTGACATGCTGCTTCAAAACACTCACTGGGAATTTATCAGGACAAAACATGAAACACGTGTATTGGTTACTAAAAACTACATTTTATTAGGAAAACAAAATCACTTTAAAACTGTCATTTTGATTCACACTGATAAAAAAAACATTATCATAGGTAAGGAGGTGCAGTCTATACTACAGGGCAGAAAGGGCAATAAATTACTCTTTACCTTCATTCAATAAAATAACAAACACTTTGTCCATACCTTCAAGATAAAATTGGATATGCCAATCCATTTAGCATTGCAAACAAACAAACAAAAAGAAACATTCAGATGCAAAAGTCCAACTTTAAACTAAGAAACAAATATTTTATTCAAGACAACACTCTTACAGACTCTCTTCCAGACACAATCCATTCAAAATACTCAGATACGCCCTCTAGTGTCCGGAACAACAATTACACATTAATATAAGGACTTGTATTTGATGCTAAGTGACAGAATTGATGTAAATGAAAGAAATCTGATAAGAATAACAGACAAAAATAGCTTATTCAGCTGGTTTGGTTTATGGCAATAAGTAGTGTAATCAAATGTTACTAGTAATACAACACGAGTAGCTCTTGGCCACCTTCATTTTGTTAAAGCAGCTCTCAGAGGAAAAAAAAAATGTTGGAGACCCCCTGATCTAAAGGAAACTTGGATAACATGTCTCATTTCAGTAACCGCTTTATACAGAGCAAGGTCTCGATGTATCCTATAACGGAAACACTGGGCACCCTAACATCATGGATGTTTTTTGTAAATATGTGTGAATGGTATACTTAGCGGCTAGCTGGAGTCTGTGTCTAGATGCATGCTTTCGGACAGTGGAAGAACGAACACCAGATGAAATCCACACATACACAGAGGGAAAACACGCAAAATTCACACAGATAGTAACCTGAGCTCAGGGTCATCAAGGGCCCCAGGAGCTGTGGGTCACCAACTGCTCCAAAAGGCAATAATATTTCTGACAGATTCATTAGAAGTTATGAAAGCAATTACACAAGGCTTTCACAAGGTTGTTTTCTTTTTGTTAAAAAAAAAAACCCACAATTACACAGAACCTATAAAGTGAAAAGTTAATGATGTTTTTAAATAAACCCACAAGGACAAGCATATCCACTGACAGGTGAAGTGAATAACATTGACTATCTTGTTACAGTGATACCTGTCAAGGTGTGGGATATACAGTATTAGGCAGCAAATGAACAGTTCCTTGCTGTGCTTGGATTAGAGAGCCTGCAGTATACTATCCAGAGCAGCAGACATCTGACCCTCACATTACCTGATGTCCATCTCTTACTGTGAACAATCGTTTTAAAAAAGCATCTCCCGTTCCTGGGCCTTATCTGGTGGAGTACTACTTCAAGGGATTTTCAACATGCACATTCTTCTAGTTGTGTGAATGTGACAGTTATCTTTGAGCACCTTTCTCATCAGTCATATTCCTCAGGGCATTGTAGGTATATATATAACAGACTGTTATATATATATGGCTGTTATATGGAGTGAAATAAAATGCTAGTTACATGTGCAACTGTATCCTGTATACTTGCCAGGATTCCTATTCTAAGGGAATCATTGCTCACACTGCGTTTCTATACCACATGTGACAAACTACCCCATAAGGGATTCATAGAATCACAGGTACTTATTAAGCTAGCATTACACATTGTGCCTATTTACAGTCCTTATCATATATTCTATACACCCCTGTTAAAATCACAGGGTAGCAGCATCATGTGATGGTGCAGTTTCTCTTTGGAATAAGGCTGTTAAGGTAGAGGAAATTATGGATAGCTCCAATACCTAATCTTTTTTGGGCACAAATCCTGCAGCCCTCTGTTAGATAGCTTTCACCTTTCAGCATAATGATGACTCGAAGCACAAATCCAAGTCAGCAAAGGAATGGCTTCAGAAGAAGATTATCAGTGTTTTGGAATGCCCCAATCAGAGCCCAGATTTATAAATCCTACTGAAAGACCATGGAATGATTTTGAAGAGCTGGCTACAGGAGCGGAGTGTGCTGAGTTTGTAGACTCTTTCCCAAATTGACGGTGCTGCATTAAAGTAAAATACGTTTTAGCAAAATATTTTTAATTTCATTTTATTGTCAGTACCGCTTATCCGATCTATACTCGGGTCACAGGGAGTCTGTGCCTATCTCAGGCGTCATCGGGCATCAAGACAGGATACACCCTGGACGGAATGCCAACCCATTCCAGGGCACACACACACACTCATTCACTCAAGCAATCACACACTACGGGCAATTTAGAGACTCCAATCAGCCTAGAAGCATGTCTTTGGACTGTGGGAGGAAACCGGAGCACCCGGACGAAACCCACAAAGCACGGGGAGAACATGCAAACTCCACACACAGTGAGCGGGAGCGAGACTCGAACCCAGGACCCTGGAGCAAAATATTAGTTATGTTATTTAAGAGAGCATGTTTTTTTTCTTTGAAACTTTCCTGGCTTTGTAAACTTAAGTAAAATACATGTGAACTAAATGAGCACACACACACACACACAAGATGCTATTACATTAGATTGCTACGGTCAGCACCACCTGGTTTCTCTGGTTTATCTTTCTACTGCAAAACATCTATACATTTACATTTATTGCATTTGGCAGACGCCCTTTTTTCCAGAGCAATGTACAAAGTGCTACAGTATGAAGTCTCTATCAATGATACATCACCACTGGTTCACTAGGTTACAGATTTAAGATAGTTTATCCTAAAACTCTGTTAGGAGGAATTATAGCACATTTTTAAAAAACATACATAAAATAAACTAGCTATTTCATAAATATTTATAAATAGGAGCTATTTCAGGAAGCTGTTTCAGGAGGTCTTGACCCTTTGTTTGAAAATGGCCAGTGATTCAGATGTTCTCGGGGAAGTTAATTTCAACACCTCGGTGCCAGAACAGACTTGATGTATACCTAACTCTTACCCTGAGAGATGTTGGGGCCAGTTGAGAAAGAATAGTGCAGTGCGAGGGGTGCTAATAGCTTTGAGGTGCAGGAGCAGGTGCTGGTCCATTTTTGGCTTTGTAGGCAAGCATCAGTGTTTTGAATCTGATGCATGCAGCTAACAGAAGCCAGCAGAGAGAACGCAGAAGTGGGGTTTGTGTATAATGGGAGTATAATACAGTTCTATTAACTTTCTATCTTTTAACTTGTTTCCCAAGAAAAGACTGAAAACAAGAAGTAAGCCAAAAATGTTTCAAAGCACCTCTGTTTTATTTTTTATTTGTGTGTAATTTTGTTCTTTGTGTCTCTGTCTTACAGAGCCTGCCTTTTGATCTAGAGTTTCCAGTTTCTGACTTTGTAAACTTTACTGCTTATCTGACAGTCATTTTCCCCTAGCCTGTGTTAACCTGTTTTACTAATCAACTGACCTGTGCCAGTTTTGCCCTGTTATCTGCTTAATGTGTTTTAGAATTATACACTGGATCTGTACCAAAAACCTAACCTAATTTTGCATCCACTTTCCTGGGTCTGTTCTTCCTGACAGATTACTTCACCACCCATGGATGCAGCAGACTGGCAGCAAGCCATCCCAGTACATAGGCAGCTGGTAGGAGAGCGCCAGAGGCATATTGTGGATCTGGATGCCAAAGTTAAGCAATTAGCTTAGTCTGTTGCCACCACCATGACCCCATCCTCTGCAGCTGCACTCTGCCACCCCCAGTGCCTCCCAAGAGGTATTCTGGTGATGCTTGTCAGTGCAAGGAGTTTTTATTACAATACTCTATGTATTTTGCTAGTTTTGAAGGGATGACAGAGATTTGGAAAGTAATGCTTCTACATGGCTCATGGGCAAGGTGCTGCTGTGGGCTTCCATAGTGTGGGAGCAAGGCCGGACCATTGCTGCGAGGAGCGGTGGGAACAAGTTGGTTCTCAAGGCCATGCTTCATTGTGGATTCAAGCCAGTGATACTCCCCGAGCCTGTATGCTGTTATGAGCATCTCATGCTGCACACTCTCGGTTTGTGATGGTGTGCCCAAATCAGCAAAAGGATGAGAGATTCTGCCAGGAAGGTCACTGTTTCTACTGAGAATCTGACCATTGCATTAGGCAACATCAATTCCACAAACAATCCAAAGATCCCAATAGCAGGAGCCCCAGCACCTGTATTTGTCTCACAGCAATTTTTTGCTTGTAGTCAGGATGCAAGAAGTGGATGAAGAGGCTTGGGATCCCAATAGATGCCTACCAACTGAGGAGCATCCAGGCCATCGATGGGGTCCCATCAGAGGCTATACCATCACTAGGCAGACTCAACCTCTTCTCCTCCAAGTTGGAGTTAGTTTCTTTAGGTGTGTCATTCATGGGTTCAGCTCCATTGCTCCTCCTCATGTCCTTCCTGTGAGGAGGTCCCAAGCATCTAGTCGCCAATCATCCAATGTCCCAAATGGAGATGGCATTCATCATAGCTGCTGAAGCACCCCGACCCCACTAGGCCCTTCATCGTAGAGGGTAGGTGCCTCTGAGAATAGGGTAGGGGCCATGCTCTCTCTCAGCGCTTTGGGGACAAGTTCAAATTGCACCCAGTGCCATTCTTCTTCCACAGGCTAAACTAGGCAAAGCACAATAATAAAGTTATCGATCAGTGGCTGCTGGCGGAAAAGCTTTCCTAGAGGAAACACTTGTTCAAAGGGGCTGAGCACTCCTTTATAATTTTCACCATTTAGAAAAACCTACAATATCTAAAGGGCCCAGTGGCCCTGTTTTTTTTTGCAATCTTCTATATCACTATTTCATTTTTGTGCCCTGGCTCAAAAAATAAGGCTAATGCCCTTTCCTGCATGCTCTCTCCTTAATCATCAGTCTTATCAGATTCTGCCATCTGCCTGCATCATAAATGCTATTCATTGCAATTGCATACATCACAAACACTTAGTGCCATCCTGTCCACCTAACCAGCTTAGGGCCAAATTGATCATGTGGGCCCATATTAGTCACCCAGTTCCCTTCATCTGTTCAATCAGATCAAGTTGAGCTGATTGCACATGCACAGAGACATCCAAGATATAGTCACCTCATGTTTCACTTGTGCCACAGCCAAAGTCCCCGAACCCTACCAGCTGGTAAATTAGTCCTCCTGCCCACATCTCACCTCAGCGTCCCTGGTCCTACATCGCAGTGCACTTCCTCTCAGACCTTTCCCTTGTCAGCAGGTAACAATGTTATTTCAGTAGTCATTGATAGTTATTTTTAATCATTTTGTGTGGTCTCTCTACCTAGTTAGTCAGTTATCACCACTAACAAGTTGTTGTTCACCCATGTTTTTCATTATTTTGGATTCTCCAAGGATGTTATCAGTGATCTTGGTTGGCCACACATCTTCTGCCACAATCTTTCTTGTGGAACCAGTTTAGGACAACATGTGTTTTGTGCACTGTCATGCTGAGTGTGGGCACTGAGAGAACCAGGTGGTCAGCCGCAATAAGTGGATCGCTTACGGAATTTGGACATTTCTACTTTGGTTTTAAGGTGTTTGGTGGGAAGTATGCCACTACTGGACTGCCACCTCTGATCTGGGGTCCATGGATGAACACTCTGACTGGCTTTACAGTATGGTGCAGTGGAAATCAGAATTCATTGGATCAGACAAATCTTTCCTAAAGTCTATGTACTCTTCAGTTTCAGGATTAGAACCCTGATAGAAGCCTAATGTAATTCTCTGCTGTTTCTGGCTTGTCTGCCTAAGGGTTTAAAATGTTTGCACTCTCAGAGATGTTATCTTCTCACCACAGCTATGCGGAATGGTTGTTTGAGATGCTGTGCTTCGCTGTCAGTCTGGGCCAGCCTGGCATTTTTTCTCATCAACAGAACACACATACGCAAATGCCACTCACTTTTTTTTTTGCACTTCTCTGCTAGGACTCAGTATCTGAGGTGTTGCTTCAAACCATCTATTGCAGATGACTGTGTCATGGTAGGAGTCATAGAAATCTGATTTTCATCAAGTGCTGATGCTTGATGAGAAAATGTACATTTGCCATAGTCATTTGGAACAATATCACTGGCTGTGAAATGAGCTAGAGAGTTGTATTGAGTTCAGTATGATGCTAGGTTTCTTAACAGACTCTTGTTTGCTAAAAAGGGACTAAAAAGAAGCCAAATCTAATTGTCAAGTCTGAATGAAAAACACTGATCCACACACTACCACACTTTTCATTCTCACATTGAGATTTGGAAAATAGTCAATGCCAATTCACTAATATAACACTAATATGCCTTTTAACGTCTTTCAATTGAGATTAAAATGCAGCTAATGATATGAATAAGCACTACTAGCTTAGTCATGAAAGACCACTGATTTCCAATGACCATTCACTGATTACCACCACATTTTCCACCCTTGGCTCACCTTAATCAACTATTTACTGCTTTGTTTTTGCCTGCGTTCTTTCTAGACAGTATGGTATTTTGAAAATGTGTGAAATTTGAGTTGAAAATTTTTGGTGCCATTAACAAATATGACTTCTTTCTAGAAATAATACATTATTCAAGAAATAAATGATAACCTTTTATCCTTTTTTCATATAAGTGTTCAAATCAGAGAGAAGGGAGCAGCATATTTCTTGCATTACAGCAACCTAAAACTCAAGACATTGGTCAACCAATGATAAAGTGAAGTGATAAAGTGAGTTTAAGATAAAGCATCTTAAATAACTTGCAGCCTTGGTTGTTGCTTTCATTATCATTCTACTTCCTCTTTTGAGTAAAATTCAAATTATAAGGTATATTTATTGCGTTCTGCTTAGTGATGAATTCCTTACCAATGCTCAGGCTTATTTAATTATAATTATATGAAATATATAGTCAGAATGATCCATAAGCTAGTTTGGAGCCTCATTCCCTAAAATCTGCCTGACTTTGCATATGTATGTGGTAGCTTCGTGGTTAAGGCTTTGGATTAATGATTGGAAGGTTGTGAGTTCAAATCCCCCAAACTACCACCAGTGGTCCCTTAAACAAGTGAGATAAATTGTAAGTTGCTCTGGATAAGGGCGTCTGCTAAATGACAGAAAAGTAAATCTTGTGGACAAATGGGCATGAACCCCTAAAGCCTTTCAAGACAGGTGATTTCTATAATAGAAAAGTGGAGACTAAATCTGGCATGGGATGTAATCAAAGCACATATATGTTAAGGTAAGGTGTCCACAAACTTTAAATGATATGCCTAGTGTATGTTATGCATGTAAAAATGTAAACCCTGAGCTTTTCATTTAATATTTTTGCGACTCCATGAGCAGTCAACAAATTTTGCCTTCTAGAAACATATTTAATCCTTATTGAGACATCTCATTTTCAATGTATTTCTAACTTTGATTTGATAATGGCTGTTTTTTAGAACACTTCCAGCAGAGAGCAGCAGTAACACGTGATGTGAAGAACCTAAACATTTATCACTCCGCATGTTCAGTGAGCTGGAGGTGAATTCATAAAATATAGGTTTATTTGAAATAGCTTTGTATTAATGGATGAATCTGGTACATGTATGCAAACAAAGCTATATTAATCAGTAATTGAGCCTCGTCTAGGTACTATGTACTGTGTATTATGCCTACACAGATTTATACACATCTTTGCACTTGGGGCAGTTAGAACCACCGGACCAATTACTGCCATGTTTTTGGAAACTGGATAATCTGGAGGAAACCCACATGAACACAGTCACTAAACCAAGCTTGATATTTAACTACAACTGTTAGGGGAATTGGAATATAAATAAAATATTTTATTCTGTGGTCATTGAACAATTTTGTTTGGAATTGGCTGTATGTTTTGGATCATGGAAGATCCAACTATGGCCTAGTTGTAGCTTCTTGGCAGCATCATGCTTATAGTCACAGTTCTAGTAGGCTCAAGCCAGCATGCTTGCCTTGACTGTGTCATTTGTGTTATTGTTTTCTTCTACTTTTTTTAGTCCCTTTGCCTGCAGAATTGTTCTAAAGGCAATGCTCATTCTGATTGATGGCTTGCAGCAGTGTTTAACTGTTGTCTTTTACCACTGTCTAACCTTTTCATAATAATAATTATTTTTATTTTTATTTTTTGCATATTGGCTTTGTCAGGAGGCTAAGACGGCAACAATTGCAGAGTGTTTCTATTAAAAACAACTGACAAACCTAAATTTTTAGGCAAAGATCAAAAACTCAGAACAGGCAGTGGTTCAAGTGACATGCAAACAGAATATCCAAGACCAAGGCAAATATCAATAGCTTGATTGCATTAAAACTAGACAAGTGCAAAACAATCAATCAATGCATTTTTGAAATATACGAAAATCACTGGAATACAGACCAGAATAAATTCCATTTCATATCGGGATGACTATCAGGATAAGTGGAGAATTATGACTATCAGCTGAATTAAATTGCAGAGATGAAAGTTACACATACATAGACCAGGTGCATCGTCATATTTCAGAAAGTTCAGAATCTGAACAGCAAGATGGAGCTGCAGAGCAAAAGTCAGCATAAGAGGGTAGCACCTAGGGAAGGCTGAGGACCAAACTGGTTGGGGTTTTCATCATTTTATCAATGATTTATGCATTCAGTCAAATTTTTAAGTGATATTTATTACAACTTTCAAAACTGCAGTATTGCTAGCAGCTGCCAGGTGATGTAGATTCAGGTGAGGTTTATTAATCCTTTAATTCCTGATGTTAGGTAAGAGCAAAGTCAACAACAGGCAGATGTTCAGGTGATCAACAAACACCATGAACTTCACAAAATCAGACGCGTAAAAACTATGAAAAGCCAAGGTCAAAAGCACAATAATGTGAGCAATGAAAGACAATGTATGTCAGGCAAATATACACTGAGCATTACTTCGTGGTGAGTGAATGTTTGCTGTGTGCTTAAGTAGTGGTGTGGTATAAAGTAAAGTTAAAGTTACAATGTTAATAAAAAGGATAATAAAGCATGTGGAGTTGTAAGGCTTTCTTGTTGTGCTTTATTTAGCTTGGCTCTAGTGTATAAGTGTTGGGGGATTAGGGTACAACTTCAAGAACTAGTTTATCTGATGCTGTTAGGGGACAAAAAAAATTCTCTTGGGACACAGTAACAAATCAGTAATTAGTAATGAATTTTTGGTAATTAATTACTTGGTAAATGTTTCTAAACTACTAAACTATTACTTCACAATTATTTACTGAAAATTATTTACAGTAGTTAATATTATTGACTTATGAGAACTACTCATTAGTTTCTACTTTTTAATTCCTGCATCGTTATGAGTTAGTGAACAGTATTGTAAAGCGTTACCCATCGTTAAACGCCCCTTTTATGCGATTTTACTTTTATATGTGTCATCTATCTGATTTTGTGAGTACCCAAATCAGTAACTCAATTATGATGATATGATATCCAGTACGTGATTCTGCATTGTCTATTTACCTGCTCTCATACTTTTATTTTCTGTAGATTGGGGTTCTATATGCATGCTTAGAAGTGTTGCATGCTTGATAAGTGAGGGTCCTGGTGTTATGATGGAATTTAGTATTTTATAAGTTGTATGTTTTGAGGAGGTCATGGGAGATTTAGGGAATCAAGCAAAAAAATTTTATACAGTCTTAAAACAGATTAGGGACAGTAAGGAAGCTACAGATGCTTAGCATTTACCTTTCTTGAATAATGGGGGTTTTTCATTTATAATTGTTTGCTATTCTTTTGCTGGGTGGATCATATGCTAGCCAGAGAACAAGTGAAAAGGGCCCCACTGGAGAAAAGAGAGCATTAGATGAATTAAAGTAGAGTGTAAAAAGGGAAGAAATGTGGTATGGTAGCATAGACAATAGGTGACATTTTTAGTGGAATTTTTTATGTGACAATAAGGAATGAAATGTGGGTGTGATAAGTGAAGATGAAATTGAAGAAGTGGTGTGGTTAAAGGGATCAGGGAGCATTTCTGGGAAACATAAGAAAGTAAAGTGTTACTGAAACAGTGTGATATGAAAACAGTTTAAACGTAGTACTGGCTTTTGCACTGGAGCAGATTCATTTTCAGAGCAGTTACGGCTTTTAAGAGGTAGAACGAAAGAAATCGTGGCTATTTGTTGAACAGTGCATTTGAATTTGTGTGTATTATGGATGTAAAAAGTCTACACACCCCTGTTAAAATGGAAGGTTTTGTTATGTAAATCATGCCAGGACATTTTCCACCCATAATGCACAACTGCAACATATAAATAAAAATGGAAAACAAACATTTTAGAAAAACAATTACAGTAACCTGGTTGCATAAGTATGCACGCCCTTTTATAACCAGGGATGTGGCAGTGTTCAAACCAATCAAATTCAATTTCATGTTCAAATGTCATACAGCTTTCATTAATGAAATTATTCTGATTACCCCAAATTATACATCACCTTTTTCTGAAGGATTTATACTTTTTGGTTTGATCCAACTGCTTAAGCCATGGTCTGGAAAGAGCATAGAAAGCACACATGCTATAAAGGTGAAGGTATAGAAGGGTATAAAGGAATTTCCAAAAGATTATAATGTACCATGTACCATGGACATCATCAACAAATGCAGAAAATAACATCACCAAGAACAAGACGTCCCTCTAAATGTATTAAAGGACAAGACAAAACCTACCCAGGAGGCTGCCAAGAGACAGCAACATTAAAGGAGCTGCTGGAAAATCTGACAAGTACTGATTACTCTCTGCATGTGACAACAATCTCTCATATTCTTCCCATGTCTGGGCTGCGGGGTAGGACGGCTAGAGGGAAGCCCTTTCTCACACATCCGACAGCTCAACTAATTGACCCCAAAAAATTGTGGCAAAGTGTATTATAGTCTTCTGAGACCAATAATAATTTCAGAATTCCTTAAGGTATGTTTGATGCAAAACAAAAAAAAAAGTTTGATGGTGGCAACACTCAATACTGGGGCTTTATCAAGGTGGAGGGAATCATGAAAAGCTACAAAGACCAGTATATTTGATTGCACAACCTTCACCTTTCAGCATGACAATGGCCAAAAGTATACACCCAAATCAACAAAGGAACCAAAAGAAGATCAATGTTTTCAAATGACTGATCTGGAGATCAGACCTGAATCCAACTAAAAATCTGTGGGGTGACCTGAAGCAGCTGTGCACAGGAGATGCCCTTGTAATCTGATGGCTGTCAAAAGTTTCTGCATGAATGAGTGGGAAAATATTGCCATGTCAAGATGTGCCATAATGATAGACTCTTACACCAAAAGACTGAGTGGTGTATTAGATAGATAGATAGATAGATAGATAGATAGATAGATAGATAGATAGATAGACAGACAGACAGACAGACAGACAGACAGACAGACAGACAGACAGATAGATAGATAGATAGATAGATAGATAGATAGATAGATAGATAGATAGATAGACAGATAGACAGATAGATAGATAGATAGATAGACAGACAGATAGATAGATAGATAGATAGATAGACAGACAGACAGACAGACAGACAGACAGATAGATAGATAGATAGATAGATAGATAGATAGATAGATAGATAGATAGATAGATAGATAGATAGATAGATAGATAGATAGATAGATAGATAGATAGGGTTTAATTTAAAGAATGAAAGATAATAAGGTTTAAGGGTCCATGCAAAATCTGAGTGTATTAGTTTAGGTGTGTGCACCTTAAGTAACTGGATTATTATTATTATTATTATTATAATTATTATTATTAATAATAATAATAATAATAATAATAATAATAATAATAATAATAATAATAATAATAATAAGTTTTTTTTAATTAATTGCTTTTTAATAATTGCTTTTATTCTGTATTTTTCTGTAAATTTCTGTTTGTTTTTAGTTTACATTTTTATTATATATATACTGTGGAGGGCCTTGCTCAAGTGGCGCTTGGTGGTGCTGAGATTCAAACATATAACTCTCCAATCCGTAGTCCACCACCTTTACCACTGAACACACTTCCTTATACCTCACATAGCCTATGTGGACAACAGACATAAAGGTATGAAGATATCCAGTTAAACTAGAGGTTGGTGCATAATTGTGATTCATTTCAAAATCTGATTTGGTAGATTTTACAATGATGAATATCTATTGAGCAATCTGTGTTATAGACAACACAATAGAACAGAAGCAGAAAAATTGAGAGAGTGTGTGGAGTAAATTATATACTGTATTCTGGCCTTTTCTTTAAAGGATAGTTCACTTCCTGGATCTCTATGTGACACACACACACACACACACACACAGAGGAATGAGTGAAAATGAGAAACAGGGAACATTTCTCTTTCATAATAGGATTCCTTCAGGTACACCTGCTGCCAGAAATGTCATAAAATGTCATCTGTCTGTAAGGTTTGGCATCATGTCTCAAACATCTTTACTAAAAAGTCAACAGGTTAACGCAAGTGGATTTAAGGGTTTTCTATGATGGATGGTCTGCAGGTGGAACAAAAGGGTATTATTATGCTATGTAGTAGATTCCTATATCAGTGTGCATGATATGATAGTACTGAAATATGATATTTCAGTATGATAGTATCAGGATTCCCATGTGTCTTGGACATATATAGACTATTTTTGCAGTTGAAAGAATAGAAATAAATAAAATAATAATAATAAAATGACAGAAGAATAGTAGTGAGATTCTGGAAAACTGTTATTGGTATATCTTTTTCTAATAAGCCTTTGATTAAGACTTATTTTTCATTTTGGGGGAGCCTGTGCCTATGATGGCTTTAGTTTCCGGTTCTTGGATGACAGGAGGGGAACCCCTGTGTCATCTTCTTCTCTTGTAATCCATACACCTCATGTTTTGTGCATACTGAGATGTTTTTCTGCTCCCCACACTTGTAAAGGGTGAATCTATGAGTTACTATATCCTTCCTGGTAGACAGATAACATGCATGAACGTTCAGGTCAACAGGCATTCTTAATAAAATCCTAGGACAGTTCCTAATAAAGTTGGTGGTAAGTGTATGCGTGTGTGAAAAAGTGGATAAATATTTAGATAAAGTTTCTGTAATATTAAACACCAGTTCACAGATAAAGGTTTGTGACCTATGGCTCGATGAATTGGGCTTATAAAACCCTCTTAACAACAATAAAATCTGAAGTGATATAAACTAAAGTTGAAGCTGTTCACTTGTAGTTAATGTTTCTTAAGTGTTGTAATCTATTATATACACAGTACATCACAATTTCCTATACATGTTAACAAAATACTAATATAGAGCCCAGTGTTTGTGAATGTGTTTTGCCTCACTCAAGTTCATCAGCACTTTCCAAACTCCTGCTTCTGTGTGTGAGGGAGAGATGGTTGATGAAAATCAACCACACTTGGAAGAGTATGTTCTATGAGGTCAGTGCAACCAGGTAGAGGTGAAAACACAACGGAAAATTCCCTCTGCCACCTGGCAACCTGTGCTCTCTGAGATATTGAGAGGTGGCTTCCACTGGGGACCAGGGTGAATCAGACCACATTTTTTTATTGACCTTCGGTCCCAGCATCGGCGTCTTGGGTACCACTATCACCAAAGCCACACGACCTGCCTCTCTCCATGGTTTTAGGTGATTGAGGTGGTCTATTTGAAGTTCATCATCTCTATCCATTCACCTGACCTCATAGTCAACTTCTCTGACTAGCCATGTGACCTCAAAGTGATCTTGTCAGTTTGTGAATAATTTGAGCTCAAGATAGGTAATAAAATGAGTATTTTATCTCCTGGTGCAAGTTCTCATAGCTGATTACCACATCATAAAGTTAGAACTTCAGTCTTGGTCCTGATGCAAATTCTGCTGCCTCAAAATGTGGAGATTTGAAGATATTGTTTGCATGCAACTCATGTGAATGTCCTTTCACAAGCATACAATGTATATCAACATATCAAACATTTAATGGAATGCTCTGTATGTCACATTTTGGACCAACATTCAACCATTCAACCATTGCTATATCTACCAGTACACTATTTGAATAAGATCAATATGTAATAAACTCATATTTATAAATAATACTGAGCATAAACCACTTCATGTGTAAATCTATCATTTTCATGAAACATAACTACAATTACTAGACCCAGAAAGGTTTGTAAGTCACATGGTAACATGGCTATTTTCAAAAAGCTGAAAGTCTTCATATTGTCTGTAGTTGTTAGGTCAACCAACGTCATTTCCCAACATGCACTTCAGCGTACAATTTGGCCACAACTTGGCTACATGGGGTGTGGTAGCTTAGTGGTTAAAATGTTGGAAGGTTGTGGGTTTGAATCCCAGGTCCACCAAGCTGCTACTGCTGGGCCCTTAAGCAAGACCCTTAACCTTCAATTTCTCAGTAAAAAATAAGACAAAATGTAAGTCACTCTAGATCTGCCAAATGTAATGTAACTGTAAATGCCACATGGACTGCAACGTGTAGAACACTCATGCACTTCCACATTCACAGTCACCCTCATAATGATCACACAAACCTGATCCTAATCACCATGCCACTGTTTAAAAGGACTCTCTTTCATTTCATTCATTTTGAAGAATACGCTCAATGATTTAACTGTTTGTGATGTTACCAAGCCTTTTGTTTATGTATGCTCCTCTTTGCCCTGTTTGCTGACTTCTTTGTTTTTTTGCCTAGCTCTGTTACCACTGTTTGTTGATCGCCTGACCTTTTCCTGTTTTTTCTCTGCCTGTTGCCTAAGGACTTGGAGCTGTTTACCTGTTTTAATAAACTTCCTTACCTGCATTTGCATCCGTGCGGCCTGTCTTTCTCTGACAGTGGCCCAAAGGTTTTACATTCTTTGCTTTCCCAGAAGTTGTCAAAATGTATGTTAGTCAAAACAATTACAGTGGCAGAGCTCATAGTTTTAGGGTAAGTAAGGTTTTGCACCAAAAGGTCAACTTCAACTGTAACAAATGGTTGTTATCTCTTTTTCATCACTTTGGAGAAAAAAAATAGACTTTTGGGTTATACAGTTGTTTTTACTGCATATTTACAGTATAGCATCAATATGGCACTTGATTAGAATTTTGTATACTTTTATTAGAAAAAAAATTAACCCTTTAAATAATTATTTTACTGATTTGTTAACTAAAAAAAAAATTAGAAATCTATTATCTATTATCTAAATCTATTATCTAAAGATAATTATGGTGTTGTTGTCATCCTTTGTCTGTTCAAGGTTGCACAGTGCATCATCTGATCCGCATATTAGATTTTGCCATAGGTATTTATGCTGGATTATTAATATACATCAATATTTATACCAAAATGTGGTAGGAAAATGAAATGCTAGGGTAGAGGTCAAGTCAAGTGTAGTCAGGTCAAGAAGCTTTTACTGTCTTTTCAACCATACATAGCTGACGCGGTACATAGTGAAATGAGACGACGTTCCCTAGGACCCTGGGATTTGGTATGGTGAGAAAGGAGATTTGGTACGGTGAGAACAGGTTAGGCACAGTGGCCTATCTGCCTCAGTCAGATGAATGTAGAGCCAGGCCTATGTGCTGTGATTTCTCGATTATTCATTTGTCATGGTGAGCACCTGCAGTCCCTGGAGTCTTACTTGCATTTCCACACCTAAAACCTGCATGAGCTGCTGGAGAGGAGAAATCTGGCAGCAGTTTTGGTGGAACATGAGTTAATTCCACTGAAAGTGGGGCGCATGCTTATAAGCCGTCTTGAGAGTGTAGGGCACAAAATGGAGTCTTTTTTGTCTTTATTTTATTTTTGTCCAATAAAGATTAATACACATGTTGATGATACATTTCAAAGTGACCGTAAAAACGTTTAGAGTTTATCAGTGACAATAGTCGGGAAATGGCTCTGTTCTTTGACAAAAAATCTCATTTGATGAGATGATCAATAGGTTCATGATGATTTACTTGATGATTTAGGAACCATGGCTGTCATGGCTGATCATATGCTGCCACAAATAATTTCTATGCTGCCAAGCTCTCAAAAGAGTGTACCAGTTATTGCCATATGTGTTATGCTTGATGTCATGCTTGAAGTCATGTACATGATGTTGTTATATCATTGCATAAATCGTCATGACAGCATGACACCTGTGATTAGATGTATTTATAACATGGTTATGTACCAATAATCCTTAGTTTTGAATGTGTTACTGTTAGGTGAAGGTATATGTGATTTACACTATTATTATAGTTTCTTCTGAAAGTATTGGAACAGCAACACACTGAAAACATCTGGGTTTGAGACCAAAAGATGAATATGAGGCAATATTCCACGGAACACGATTCCTTTAGTGGCAGACTATCATTTAGATATAGGGATGGAAATGTATGCTACTGTACATACAACTCACATATAACATTTTTCTGGGTCTTTCTTCGGCTGTTATTCTGAGCATGCTCATTAAAAGCTGAGTGATTGCTCCTGAGGTGGCTGTCAAATTACCTCAATGAATTAGGCTGAAAAGATTGACGTGTGGGAGGTACGTAGGGGGTACTGCTAAATACACTGCCATTCTTGAATTAGGGATAAAACCACCTACACAGACACAGAAACACACAGAGACACAAACCACCAACACTCCCCCACACATTGACAAGGAAAGCTGACAACTCAATAAAACTGAATAAATCACAAGACGGAATATTGGGCCAATGAATCTAAGTAAATTATATATGTGCATGACATTTTTCTGATGTGTCTCATATATACATATACGCATCAGAAATTATATAATTAATCTATTATATGTTAGAAATATTCATCATACCCTAAGACATAGGCAGTTCAGCAGTATTGCCATGATTTGGACCACGTACACTCTTTAAATAGAACAAATTGTGTGGAAAATTGTTTGCAATTTTATTTAATATGTGCCAACATTTATATAATAGATGGCATTGCATAAGCCAGACTAGAAATATCTGCCACTGTTAGTAGAACTGATTGAGCCACAATCAACAGTACCAACGTTATAGAAACTGTTTTTTTTTTATATCCTAAGTATATTTTTAATTAGACGTGTAATCATGATGACCCACATGTCATTCCATTCTCCAAAAGGTGTGAGACAACCAGTGTGTTCATTGCTCTCTGTAGGCATTCAGTGCCTGCCAAATCCTCCCCTTCAATTAAGTTAAATATAATGAAGACTGTGAATTCATTTAATAAAAACGTGTGCGTTGTTTGTGAATCGAAAGGGGGGAAAAAAATCTGAATTATTATGATGTTTGCAAAGGGAATGGATTGACTGTTGACAGGAAATGAATCCTAATCTAATATATATATATATATAAAAAAAATGAAAAACAATAATTGGACAGTAACCTTCAGTATAATACAAGCAACAAGGGGAAAGAAGATGTGCGAAAAGGCACATGCATGAACAGACAGAGTAGTGTAATCAAAATGCTAGACCTTTCACTGAGTTTAAAAACCTTGTCTGGTTTCAGCAAAGAGGACTGTTGCCAAGGCAACCGCTGCCACACTTGCCGGATAGGGTGGTGATATATGAATTCTGGAGTGGCATTAGGACTATAGCATGCGTATATGCCTGAGTATATATATATATACTCAGGCATATACATATTTATATATATATATATATATATATATATATATATATATATATATATAGATATATATATATATATATATATATATATATATGTGTGTGTGTGTGTGTGTGTGTGTGTGTGTATTGTATACTGTATATGTGCAGAAGAGTCCTTAAACCTAACATCTGCCACACACATGACAAAATAATTGAAAATAATTGAACAACCCCACATATTTATGCTCCTTGCTTACCCAATGCTTTTAAACTACAAAAAAAGACTCACCTTTATCTGGTCATGTGTGTTGTGAAACAGTGAATTGCGGAAGCCGCAAAGTGTCTACTAACAGAAAGCTAGCTATAATGAAGACCACTAAAATCCTTTTAGTCCAGTGTGTCTCCTGTTGTGGTTCCACCTGTGAGAGTGAGTCAAGGAGCCCATAAGTGATGATACAAGATGTGCTGAAGGGCCTTTCAAGTGCTCCAATCTCATCAAGTAAGAAAAGAGAGTAAAGTCTGCTGAAAACTATCAAGTTGCGGTTTTAGCATGAATAGTTTGCACCATTATCATTGCCTTTGTTATATTTATATCATTTTTTGTGACTTATTGTCATCAGAAAGCAGACGGACTCTGAGATTTAAACAGTAAATCTCTCTAGCATTAACTCTTGCATTAATGAATAAAAGCAAGAGGGATTCCCACATTCAAAAAAGCAGAGCAGTGAAGTCCTCAGAGCAGAAGTCCTCACAATGAAGCAAAGCCATGGGCAGTGAGACAGAAAAGTATTTTAACTAGAGAGAGAGAGAGAGAGAGAGAGAGAGAGAGTTCGGTAATTAGAGGCTAATCAGTAGAGAGACAGCTAAGTGGCACCTGTTGCATTCGCACCCGCTCGCTAATGCGTGGTCAAGTGTTCAGATTGTGGTGTTAATGTGTCTTTGTGTGTAATTTACAATCTATTTTACAATTCACATATTCATGCTTAAGTTTTGTTCCTTGCTGAAGGTTATACAAGGTTATGGCTAGTGTTTTAAATAGATTTTGAAAATAAAGTCATAATATATTGAGACAAATGACATAATACAAGAAATATACAATAAAATGGTACATATCAAAGTCTGTGTATCATTCAGTGAGGGTGTGTAGTTTATATTATATTATATTATATTATATTATATTATATTATATTATATTATATTATATTATATTATATTATATTATATTATATTATATTATATTATATTATATTATATTATATTATAATTAAAATTATCCCAAAGGAGTGTAATCTCCAATGTATTATAGCATATGGACTTGTCTGGTAAAATGAAACCTTATAATGAGTCCATATACCATAACACATTAGGGATTCAGTTGTTGTACTGAATGCAAGTGAATTTTGTGGTTTTTCCTTTAATAAAGGAGACAATTTTCTCCAACTTAGTGTGCTACTTTCTTCTTAATAAACATAATTTCTTGCAGAATTGTTTCAATGATCTAATGCTAATAATAATCATTTGTTGATACAGCAGAAGTATTTTTAATTTTGTTGTTCTTATATGAACAAGTCTGCCTGTCTGTCTGTCTGTCTGTCTGTCTGTCTGTCTGTCTGTCTGTCTGTCTCTATTCATGAAATATTGCAACTTTTTCTTAAAAATATTAGGTTAGGACTTTTTGAGTGGCAATAAAATGTCATTGTATTTGACTTAAGTAAGAAAGCCAATCATTTTATTGATGATTGATAACAAACTCCTTTCCAGAACACATACTTTAACAAAATAGATACTAGGGCTGGTAAATCAGGAGGGTTAAATATTCCACTGCAGTGCCTTAGAATTATGTATCTTTTATGTTCTCTAAGATGAGCTAAGATAAATGGATGAAAGAGAAATATTAAATGGATAGCTCTGTTGAATGACCTGGATTAACCTCCAGTGAGCCATTCATGATTTCCCTCCTTAGTAGGGTAATACAGTCTATGAGCTATAGAGAGGCCTTTATTGAGTTATCTATACCTCAGTTTCTGACCCTGACTGAGTTTATGTAAAGGTGTGTGTGTGTGTGTCTGTGTGTGTGTTATGAAATGTTTTCCAAGCTCACCTGTCTGAGCACACACTGCAATCATCTAAAGTTCCAATGCTGCATTGCAACCTAATTTGCATGAAATTTAGACCAGGATGAAGAGGTTAACCACACACTATTATGGGACTGGAACTATTTATCCTCATTGAAGATGAAGAGGGAAAATATTTGTGCTCTGTACACAAATCGATAGCAATACAAAAGTAATTTCAGAATGTGACCCATTTTAGAATGATTCAGAATGACTTAGACTTATTGTGCTCATATTATTTTACAGCTAGGCAATGATTGGCTAATTAGATAGATTCAAGATTCAAAGAACTTTATTAATCCCAGGGGGAAATTCCTTTGCCATGTTACAGTTGCTCTATTAAAAATATAAGAGAGAAAAAAAGAAATATATACTCTGTTATATAAACCGTAAAATAGAATAAATAAATACAAATACTGTACAAATAATAGTGTTGAACTGTGGTAATGCACACAAGGATTGTAAATTGGTGATAATTTTAATAAGTGATAATGGTAAATGTAAATGGTAATAGTAAATGTATGAATGTGTGATAGTACAGGTGTTCCTATTGAAGTAGAGGGTGAGTATGGCCAATATGTGGACAATAAAGATTTTCTTTTTCTTCAAGTGGGTCTCATGCTTTTCTACTCTTGGCCAGATATCTCTATTAATAATTGAAACAATTTGCTAGGTTTTTATATATTTTATATACATAGAGTGTATATGTTTGCTGGTGGTCCAGATGCGAAGGATCACTGTGTGTACTTGGTTGGTTGGCTTTTCTGCGTTAGGTCTGAGTATGGGAAGCTAAGGAAGAGAAATTAGGCATGAATCTTTGATAATACCCCAAGAAGGCATGTAGCTACTTTTTAGTAGTGGGGCATGGGTACACTTTCATTGTGTCTATCTTCTTTTTTTGTGATTTTAACATTCCCAAGCAGCTCTGGTACCCCAGTTATTGTGCCTCGGTTATTCCCAGGAGACACGTTCATGGGTTTGCCATCAGCCTGGCTTTTTAAAGTTTGCTAAGGACCTCACTGAGGTGGAATAAGTTGTCTGACCAGGTGGTGAAGAGTATCACAACATTGTCCAGGTAACAGCTGAGAAACTGCTGGTGGGGCTGTAGGGCAATGTCCATGAGGCACTGTAATTTGCCAAATGGAAAAACCTGGTACTGTCAGTGTCCAGGTACCTAGTACTGCCACTTTCTCGTCCTACTAGGTCATCCACCTGGACAGGTCCAGCCAGTAGGTCCACCAGTGGAATCATAGGTGTATAGTCGGTGGACATTAAAAACCTGTGCCACAGATTTGTCCATGAAATTTCCTGCCATAAGCTATTTCCAGTGATTCAGTTTCTGTAGCAATGGGCATGGCTGGTGACTAGCACAGGAGGTGGCACTAGCTTAACGAGATCTGAGCAGGTTGTCTATGCTGATGGCAGGTTGAATGAATTGGTTGATCAATAGTTGATGAATTAGTTGTGCATGTCATCTCTGCATACTACTTAGTTTGCACCACCCACATCACTCTACCCTTGCCTGAAACCATCTTCAAATGGAATGCTGGTTAATTCCAATTACTCTATGCTGCCAAAATGAGAAATGTTAAATAATAATTACCAGGAACTCGATTACCTTGCTTTACCAAAAGCGGTCTTTCTGCATCTTTTTCAGATTCCAGGTCTTTTTCATAGTTTCAGTACTGGATTAAAGTATAATCAAATTCGTTAGAAAGCCCTAGCATTTTCCTGGACAACCTTCAATTTTTTCAGTTAAAGTAGAATGCATTATGCGTACAATTCCTGGTAACCACTGTCCCCACTACACATGCAACATGTGATTAAAACATTGTCAATAAACAATGCAAGTCCAAAAATTGGAGATCAAAACAAACATCAAATCAATGGGCTAGACAAAGGCAAAAATGAGGCATCCACAAAGAGTCTATCCAGATAAATTACAGCTTAAAGCCTAAAAGAATGCAGTAAGAAACAAATACAAACTGTAAGGCTTTGCGTTGAAGTCACGGTTTATGTGCTTTTAATAGCAAACATAGGAAAACAACCAAAACATCTGGAGGATTAGTCTTACATTAAGATACCAATTTGGTTTTATATAATGCTCTTCTTCACTTCAGCAAAATACAAAAACACATGACAGAGGTTGTAAACTTTCTGTTTGCTTCATTAAAATGAAATGCAAATGATTAAGGCACGAATGGATTAGACATAACTGATGTAATTACTGACCATAGACAACCACTGAAAACAGCGATCTAAAATTTAATTATTTGAATAGAATTCCATTTGATGCCCTATAGGTACCTATGGATTCTTATTATTAATAACTATTAAGTAATTAGTAATAAATGTAAAGTATAACACCACATATTTCAGAAAAGTGTGGTGTGTTAATCAATTCCAAAACAGACCAAAACAGATCTTACAAAATCAGTGCATCTTTATTATGGGATAATCAGGATAATTTCATTGATGATGGCTGTATGATAATTTCTTTTGAACAGGAGGAACATGTGGAAAAAGTTCTGCCATGATTGATGTTGGCTTCATTTTTTTACTTTCACAAAAGCCTGCTGTTTTAATAGGGGTGTAAAAACTTTTTATATCCATTGTAACTATCTATATGACTTCAGTAATAATCATTTGGCATTAAAAAAAAATGTCTGCCATGGATTATTCTCAAAAGTCTCTGTTGTCCTGATCGAATAACTTATGACTTGTGAATACTGAAACCCTTCAGAGAAACAAAAAGATGTTCTCCTCTGTACCAGTTTCATTTTAGAAGCTCTTGTGCACGCTCTTCCTCCTGTCTTTCTATTGTCGCTAATTGAAGACTCCAGCTCCAGTTGTTAAAAGACAGACTAATGTCTCTAACTTTCTGAAATGGCAAGAGTGCACTAGATTATGCCTAAGGAGTGTCAATTACCATATGAATGCATCTACTTAGAAGCAAAACACAATGTGACTCTACTGATAACATTATATTCTTGTCCTTCGTGTGAAAATCATAACTGGAATTGGGGAAACACAGGTCTTATTATACTGTTCAGTCACCACAAGGCCAAACAAGGACAAGTGCTGCTGGGTGTTTATTACTTGAGGGTATGTAATTAATGCTGTCTGGGAAACAACTCAGTGCTACTCAAAGCGACAATGTTTATGTCCAACTTAATTGCACAATTACCCTTTGTTTTATATTACTAGCAATTTTTCAATCTTGTCTGTGTACACTATAATTATTTTCTGCCACTGAGGCTGATTTGTGTTTTTCGAAGTCGACAGTTTGAAACAAACCTATACATGATATACCATCTGATATGAACTTTGATATATTCAGCATTAAGTTATACACTGATAAACCATAAAAAACCTCTGATAGGTGCTGTGAATAATTTTGATGATCTCATTACTGTGGCACATGTCAAGAAGTGGGATATATTGGACAGCAGGGGAGCAGTCAGTTCTTGTAGGAACATCAGTCAAGGGCCAACTTGTGATGCCTAAACGACTGGATCTTGATAACGGCAGATCTTGTAAAGAGTTCCTGGTATGCTAAAGAAAAGAGCATTCCGGTATCTATTAAAAGTTTTTGGTATGATGTCTTCTGTCTGTTCAGTGTTTGTATAAAGCATAAAAAGTAAAGGCACATATTTTCTTTGCATATCCCAGATTGATAGGCAGCTAGAGTCAGATAGGGCAGCACTGGAAGAGAGAGGGTTAAGTGTTTAGCCGTTGAACAAGAAAAAAAGACTCTAGAGGCAGCTCTGGTGATTGAACCCCCACCCTTCTGATGAGTAACTCAGAGCGTTACCCATTGAACCACTGCTGGCCTTGAAGAACGAGAACGTCAGAGCACCTGGTTTCTTCAAGGCATGAACCTGTGAGCTTTGGTTCACAAGACCAATGCCTTCCCATTGGCCATGATGCCTGAGCATTAAGTGGTATGTTGCTAGCCTGCCTTGGATCTTTACAACTGCCTGTGATTTGCTCTCCTGCATTATGCTGCATCACCATGGCAGCCAAAAGCTTCAGTCTCTGAATGATGGAGGAATAAATTCACAGCCATTTAGAGATACAAAAGGTCTGTCCTCCACAACAGAGAGTGACAGTATATAGAACAAAAATATTTCAAAATATTGGGGCGTATAATAACGGGACAATCCAAGCCATTTATATAGAAAGAATCTTGAACAATGAAAAAATATTAGAATTTTAATAAAGATCTAACATCTGCTTTAGTTTCGGGTGAATAATTTATTATAATAATATTCTGCATGGATGTGTGGCTCATTCACTGAAATGTCTTCTTTGAGACTTGCACATCTCCTAGGGAGCCCCTGGAATTACAGCAAAGAATGAAAAAAAAATTATAAAAAAATGAATGATAGTGAGCCTACCATGCATGTTTATGGATTTGGGGAGGAAACTTTTGATGCATTGCCAGAACATGCAAGCTCCATGCACATAAAGGGTAGGCAGGAATTAAACCCCCAACCCCAGAGATGCAAGACAAACATGGTAACCACTAAGTCACCATGTCTCCAGCATACACCATTCAAAATAAATAAAAATTTAAGACTTGAGTATCATTACCCATATAAAAAAGGGAAGTTCTGAGTACTCATTTAAAGATTTCAACCCTATGTATACCCATAAACCCACTACTCTCAATAAGGCATACTTAATATATTTAAAACAGCAGGGAGGATTCACATCAGCACTTCAAAAGAAATATTATTCTCTGTAAAATGCAAATCACATTTAAATGAATGGCACACTCATATGTCTCTTTTCTGAATTTCTGCAGAGCTAGCTAAAATTACTGCGAGAACATAGTTCTCCCCCACATAGAGAAAAGCAAAGCTTTGAGTAAAACTGAAGTAGTAAAATTGTCTCTGGCAAAAAGGCTGTATTAGCTCTTTTTATGTTAAATATGAGCAGATGGCCTCAGACCTTCACATTAGGCATGTAGATATAAGTCCTTGCATGAGCAGGAAAAGGACATCATTGATCAAGGTTGTTAAGAGTCCCTTGACTTAGCTGGGAGAAATTCAGTCCTTATCAGCTTTAATCCTTTTTATTACAAAAAAAGAACTCCTACAGTTTTGGGGTGGCTTAAGTTATGATCCAGTGTTGTGGTTCCTGAACGCCTTCATTAGCAGACATTTAACAAAGGACCTGTATGTAGTTCTTAATTGATACCACCTAGCCCGAGTCTGGAGAAATTCCACTAGTCATTAGTCAAATAATCAGTTTACAGTGTAGAGGTAAATTAAATAAATGCAAAGAGATGCAGATAGATTTACATTTTTAACAGAAAATATTTATTAGCGCTACATAGAAAAGATGGGAATACTTTGACAGTGGCTAGTATTAAATAAACTTGAGTAATTCATGCATGATGTAGTAGTGTAGTGGATATCACTGCCATCTTATATAGTATATTGCCAAAAATTCCAAATCATTAAATTCAGGTGTTGTTTTTCAGGGGTTGGGCTCAGCCCCTAAGTTTCAGTGAAAGGAACTCTTAATGCTTCAGCATACCAAGACATTTTGGACAATTTCATGTTCTGAACTTGTTGGGAACAGTTTGAAGATGGCCACTTCCTGTTCCAACATGACTGTACACCAGTGCACAAAGAAAGATCCATAAAGACATGGATGAGTGAGTTTGGTGTGGAGGAACTTGACTGGCCTGCACAGAGTCCTGACCTCAACCTGGTAGAACACCTTTGGGATGAATTAGAGTGGAGACTGTTAGCCAGACCAAGACTGGGACATCTGCATTTACATGCACATGGATTTAATATGGAGCTTTGCAGCTATAACAGCTTCAACTATTCTGGGAAAGCATTCCACAAGGTTTATGAGTGTGTTTATGGGAATTTTTGACCATTCCTCAAGAAGCACATTTGTGAAGTCAGGCACTCTTGTTGGATGAAAAGATCTGGCTCACAGTCTCTGCTCTAATTCATCCCAAAGGTGGGTTGGTATCTATCCCTTCTAGGGAAGGTGGCATCTATCGGATTGAGGTCAGGACTTCCCCCGCACCAAATTCGATCATCCATGTCTTTATGGACCTTGCTTTGTGCACACAGTCATGTTTGATCAGGAAGGGGTCATCTCCAAACTGTTCCCACAAAGTTGGAAGCAAGAAATTGTCCAAATTGCCTTGGTATGCTGAAGCATTAAGAGTTCCTTTCACTAGAACTAAGGGGCCAAGCCCAACCCCTGAAAAACAACGCCTGAATTCAATGATTTGAAGGGGTGTCCCAAAACCTTTGGCAACATAGTGTAACTTCAGGGTTTGGGTTTGATTCTGTGCTCGGGTGGCTGAGAGGAGTTTCAGGGCATTGCACAATCCAATCATTCTGGCTGTCCAAAACCGAACTGTGTTAATTAAAAAGTTAACATTGGACAATAGACCAAACTCCATCTATCTAAAAGGAACTGAAAGGATTTTTATATACAAATTACCACCTGCTGTCTGTTTGAGGTAGAGCTGCACACAACAACAAATATGAATGGGTTGGATTACTCGAGTTTACATAGTACATCAGTTATGATGTTTGTCAGGAAATACTCCTTAATTAAAGAACATTCTAACCAATGAGGTAATGAATTACGTAGCATCGCAAATGCTTCGGGAAACCCACCCCTGTTCGGTCTCTCAGGTCTGACTGTGTGACTGTGAAGAGAGCGTAAGTGTGTAAGAGGAAATCGACTTCCTAAAATCCAAATGTAATAACATCTTTTCCTATAAATCATATATCCTCTGCATGTAAGTTATATGATGTTTACACTTAGTTAAATATTTATACTTTTTTCTTATTTGGTTGCAGAGGTCACAAAATACACATTCCCTAATTAATCATTTTAGTTATCTTCTAGACAAACCTTTTCCACCCAATAATCCCCTGATACTGTGTGTGTTCCTCTGATATGCAGGAGGAAATTATGAAGGTGGAATGATGGTTCATTTTCCGCATGAAAGGCTTTCACAAGAACATTTGAAGCGGAAAGAAGGATTGGAGCGCTCCTCACTGTGAACAAAAGACACATCTGAATAAATGCATCCATCCTTTGTTGAAATATGATGGCTAATACATACTTAAGGCCATGGCTTCTCAGTTAGTGTAATGAATGTTATGTTTTCCAGACAGCTTGCTGCTCAGTGCTGTCATAGGATGTGAGTGACTGCCATTTGGTGAATTGAATTGTTGTATATAAAAAAATAATGAATAAATAAATAAATAAAATCTGAAGTGGTGCTTCTTATAATGAAATCTCCGTACAACTTTACTTTGTTTCATACATTTTCCCCCACAAATTGTCTTAAGTTCTTGAGCTGTATTAAATTCATTAGCTACAGTCTGGTGCAAAAAGGCATAGTATCCTGTGCAAGAAAGGCAAAGATGAGTCCAAAAATAAGAAAATTAAAAGCTTCTAAATATCAAAATTTTTCAAATGTATTTTTTCAATTGTACAAATTCTCTAAAGTACATGCTTGTGAAGGACTTTTGTTTTGTTTTGTTTTCAAGGAAATTGACTTGTTTCAGTGAACCATCCATCTTTGGAGAACCTGCCAAGGTTTTTCTGCAGACTTTGACTGTTTTAATTGTTTCTAACTCTGCAGGTCTCAGACTTGATAATCTGAAACATGGTCTATATTACTTACATGCAGACTATTACAATACAAAATGTTCTTTATCACTCCTTTCTTTTGCAAAAACAAAGGCTTGGATATTTAAAATGAGGGTTTTTTTTCTACTGACAGCAATTCATTTATTAAACATCAGTAACCCCTGATACTGGTGCAGTGGATCACCACCAAGCCTGGAAACACTGAATATAAAACAGGACAACACTCTGAATGGGATGCCAGTCTACTGAAGGCTACTGATTATCATCCAAAAAATGTTTTAGGAAGGGAACCATCCCATAATACAATATTAATATAAATTTAAATAAATAAATTAATTAATTGTAAAAATCTGTCAAAGAAATTTGATTTGATTAGTAGTAAACTGTTTTACAAATATATACAGATATACTATACAGCCAGTTGTATGCAGACAATTGACCATTGCTGCCATATGTGGACTTAATCTGTTGTATAGGATGTCTTTGTATGCAGTATCCTTGTAATATGCCTTCAATGGAACTGTGAGGCCTTGCTCAAATGAAGCTTATGTCTGTTTATGTCAGAGTGGAAGAGATGGAGTGTTACCACAACCCTACACAATACCTTAGGAATGAACCGTCTGCTTCTAGTGATAAACCTTCTCGGAACAGTGGAGGTTATTATGGCAGCAAAGGCTGGGGGAGTAAATCTGGAATTAGATGTTCAAAAAGAACATATGGGTATGATGGCCAGCTGCCTGCAAACCACTGACCATATAGTGTAGCTGACAAATCCAAGGAATAAAAAAAAACAAGCTAAAGTGTCTCCATAAGGTGTTTAAAACAATGTGATTCTATTCTCAACACTACACACTTCATAAAAAAGCCTCCTGGTGGTCTAGCGGCAGGATCCCTTGCTCTCGTTGCCACGGCCTGGGTTCGAATTCCCAGGCAGGGAGCTAACCCAGCCACTGAAGAGTTAACTCTCAGTGCCGGTCCCAAGCCAGGATTAAATGGGAGGGTTGCGTCAGGAAGGGCATCCGGTGTAAAACCTGTGCCAAATTGAAACATGTGGACCAAATGATCTGCTGTGGTGACCCCAAACAGGGAGCAGCTAAAAGAACAACAATATGCTTCATAAAAATATGTAAGACTTTGTGAATTCATATAAATGTTTTATTCAATATGTTATCTCTGTGTATACAATGGATTGACAAACTGTACACTGCAGACTCTTTGCATATATGTAACGTATGTAAAGTTTAGTGGTACATATCAACAACATTTTAATCACTGTCTTGATACACATAGCCTACAACATGCAGGTCTTCAGTCTTCCCCCTTTATTACCATGCAATAGGTGAAACATATGGTGAATCAAGGAAGAAAACCTCAGAAAAGGAAAGAGCTCTCAGGAGGAAAAAAAAAACATGTACAGTCCTGCCGTTAATATTCTCAACACATACAAAGGACAAACAAAGAAAAGTTATCCTCAAGATTAAACGTCGACGTAAAACGTATGTCTACGGCAACAAGGGAACATACAAGTACAAATGGAAAACGATGTGAGGTACATTACAGGAAGTTATATCAATGAGAAACAATGATTTTTACACCTTGAATTTTACAAAAATAAATCCAGTCTTCTATAGAACCAGTTACAACTGGTCGGCAGGGCAAAATGTACGGTTCGGGAGCCCGGAGAAACACAAAGCAGACTTTCAAAGCATACAGGTGAAGGACTTGCAAATGAAAAACAAATGCTAGACTGAAATAGTGCAATTTTCAGTCATTTTTCTGGGTGACGTTAAATTTTCTGAGAGAAAAATGTATACTTTTGGACAAACCTTACTTTTTGGACTGCATTAATTAAACAGTTGATAAATGTATGCAAAATAACACGTTTATTATTGTTTGTGTTTAGAAACAGCAGTCTTGTTGGAAATCATTTAAGATTAGCATGGCAGCATCCGTGAATATATACATATATAACAATTATCATAAAACAAATAAATGGGAAGGCATTTTGCGATTTTCTTGACAAACATGTAGCTAATGAAATTATATATATATATTTTATATATAATTTGCGTCTGAATAAAAAATCATTTATGGCAGATTATAACATATTTGCAGTTAAGCAGTTAATGTTCAATATTCTGTAAATGTCTAGGTCTTATAAACAGCATTTACTGATGCACAGTGATATTTTCATATCCTTTTGCATTACATTAAACTCCATAAAAGAATCCTCATCAGTGGAAAAGCTAGACAAAACAACACAAATACTTAATTAAAGATGGTTCTTTTCCCATATGGTACATGATCACCTCCTTTCATGAGTGGAATGATAAATTAATTGCTAATTGGAAACAGTGTGTATTCAGGCATGATTTTAATCCTAAGAAGAAAAAAAAATGCATGATGATAATAATAATAATAAACATAGCATTTCATCCACCTACATACCAACAGCATACCACTTTTGCTACTATAAAAGGCAAAGGGAATAACAATACATCTGACCATTTTATAATGCAACCATGACCTGTGTGACAGCATCAGCATCCACTCAGGCATCAACATTCACATCATCATTCATGAACAGTTGCTGTCATTGGTCAGTGGGCTTCAGGGCTTGTACTAAAGTCAGATAAATTGATGAATTCAAAAAAACAGAGGCTGATAAGTTTGTTGACAACAAAATTCATAACTATATTGACAACAAACTTTTTAAAAAGCTGTTATCTGACAGTCAGGGAAGTGAGCTGAGGCATATCGAGGGTATTTGTGATATGTATACTCTTCCCCTGTGAGGGATTATGTCCACCCTGAATGCCCAGAGGCATGATTATCAATGCCATATCTCTTAACTGTTCACAGATTAAAACCTAGTGCAATTCAGTGCTATACTATCAGTCGTTCTTATGAGCGATAATAACTAAAAGGAAGAAATTAACCCAAGCACCAGGTCTCTAACTAATTTGGCAACTCCACACTGTCTCTACCATTTTACTGTATCTTAAACACATCTATTTTACATGATGTAGCTTGTTTCTTCATATTGTCTCCATTTCTTTTATGTGCACCAATCCTGACAGTCTAAATGGAAAAATGTTATAGAAAAGAACAAATAAATAAATGGACCAAGAAAAACAAACAAACAAACAGAAAAAAAACGACAGTAACAATAAGAGATTTATTTAGCATCTGTACAGCGATCAATCAAGACAAATGCTGGTGCACTGTGGTGTTCTGCAAAACCACAGTAACATGAAAGGTCCAACTGAAAAACCGTGGGTAGCTTTCGTCAGGCAAAGCTACCAGACAAGGCATGAAAATATGGCATTTTCACAGAGGATTGTCACAGGAATAAAGGCAGAACTGAAAGAAAAGGGACTTTTGAAAAGACGTTCCATATCCCATAGGACAATCCAATGACAGTCTCTCAATGCTGAGCATACAGTTTCCCCCTTTCCCTCCACAGTCAGAGCTCTACTTTTCTTTTTGAGCAATATAATCTTGTCCTTTGACCATAGCCACCAATATAATCTTGTCCTTTGACCATAACCACCCCTTGATTCATTTGTTCCAGTGGACCAGCTCTACAGGAGAGAGATTTTTCTTCATTTTTTTCCCTTTCCCAAGCCAAATGTGTGCATTATTCTTTTTTAAAAAGTAGCACATGTAGAGAGTCCCTCCAAAAGGGGAGGGGAAGGGAAATAGGGCTATGTCTCCTTGTCAGGCTTGCTGACAGGCTTGCCACCATTCATGACCACTGGCTCTGTGCTTTTGCTGGGAGGAACTCCAGCCTTTGGAACTGTTTCACCAACATCATGCAAGGAGGGCTCTCGATACATGGCGACTGCGGATGAAAGAACAACGTTGGTTGGGCAGAGAACATTGACAAGAGAACACAGCTCTTACTTTTGGCAAAGTCAGGTATTGCACAGGTCTGGTATGTAAAAGTATGTCTATGACCATGATTACTAATCAGTTTACAAGTTCTTTTACACAGGTGTGTGTTTATCTTACTGCTTTTCAAAAACTTGATCATTAACAAGCAAACCTGACAAAACCAAAGCAACTGACATCAATCAAAACCATGTTTACCTTCTATGGGCTTGGGTAGAAAGTGTGCAGCTGGTTTTGTCTTTTTCACGCGGTTCCCCTTCATAGGCTGGCCCTCTTTATTCAGGCCCAGGAACCAGGCTCGTCCTGACTCCTGCTGTCTGTAGAGCATGGATGAATAAATGACGTAGTAGTTCTCAAAAACCGACTCTTTGAACTTGCATTCTGGTGTGAAAAGCTCCTGCAAGACAAAGAAGAAGATATACAGAAGACAACGTAACTACGTTAGCTTACTGAAATAACGAATCCAACTGAATTATCGTCAGGCTGGAGGGTCTACTGGTAAATTAAGGTAACTGAACTTGTGACTTAATATTTAAAAATATTTTTCCAGTCATAAGAAAGGGTCTCTATGAGCTGTCACTTTGTCTCGCCACTGCTAAACAATCTAATCATTTGGATGACTAAAAAACTTCATGAATGTCTGATAGGGAATCATATACATAATAATTTACAACTTATTTCTTGAAAAGCACATGCTTAAAGAAGGTGTTCAAGCATGTATAGTACAATTGGCAATTAGTGTGAGAGAGATGGAGAGAGAGAGAGAGAGAGAGAGAGAGATGTGATGTGATGTACAAATTAAAATTCTTGTAAAAATGTGGTCCCCTAAAAGTATGAGGACATGTATTACTCCTGAAATGTTGCCAAGGTAACACAATCACGGGTTCAACAAAGGCACCAAGCAATTTAGGGGAAGTTGTCTTCAAATATAATTGCACCTGTACATGATTGGAATGAAAGCCTCAGCAGGTTGGAACATGCTTCATGGCCCAATATTTGTCCTTTAAAGTCCTTTAAAGAGTGCAGTCAATGAACTCACACACACACATACACACACACACACACACACACACTAAGAGTCAGAGTTATCTACTAATATCACACCTTGACCTTGACGTGAAACGTCTATTAGAAATATTGGTCAGTCATTATTTTGCGGCTTAGATAGAATAATAAAATATGGGGGGGGGGGGGGGGGGGAGATAAAAATCAATACAGTATGAATCCGTTCAGGGAATTTGTGTGCAGCAGATTCTTTAATGATCATTAAAGATACTCAATCAACCACTAGTGAGATGAGCGGCGTATTTTTTTCATCTTGACCATGCAAAAAGAAAGGGGAAAAAACAGTATCCTCAAGATCCCCCCCCCATTTATTACTGCCTAATTCCACAGCGAGATCTCTGCACAAGGCTTTGCTGAACATGTGAGTCATTATGGATACATAATTGTGATGGAAGATCAAAGCAAAACACATGGTTCTTATCATTTTTTATGCAGTAGTCATTGTATAGTCTGCGCAGTTCAGTAAACAAAACACAGTATGAGCTTTAGTTGGCATTTATTTCATTGCATCACAGCTAGAATGTTAATTAGCCCAGGCTTTTTAAAATGCACATACATCCATAATCAAGGGTAGGCATTCATTTAGACCTGTCTCTGGGGGGGCTCTACTCCTATTGTGTTTGCCAGCATAGCAACTAGTTATGGTCTGACTCACATGAAAGTGATTTTAACACCTCTCTAATTCAGAACTCAGTCACATCAAATCACCATACAGTATTTTCCCTAAGACATATGTGTACGCTTTGTAAGGCAGGTCAGGATAAGATAATAATCTCAAAACTTGCTAGATCGAGTGGGAAGCAATACTAAAGGAGAATGTCACCTTTTGACCGAAAATTCCCAAGGGATATTGTTCTTTCCTCACCCAGTGAAGGGAGTAGGAGTGTTCTAACACTGCGCAGCACTACAGTGCTAATAACCCTGTGGAATTGTGGGTAAGGTAAACAAATAAAATAAGGAGGATGTTAGCGAGGCAGAGGGCCAAATTGAATGCAACTGTGTGGCATCATAAAAGTTTAAAGACTAAAAGGGCATTCTCTGCAGCTTTTTAATTTTTCAAAGCAGGAAGGATGTACTTTTTATGCATCAAAAACTGGGATGTTGACAAGCCTTCAAAGGGGAGTTCGCTTCCGGCCAAAGCATCCTCAACACACACACACACACACACACATGGAGGAACAATATAGTAAAAGAGTTTCAGAGCTGCTGAGGAAAATCTCTCACCCGCAGCCATGAAGTTCAGGCACATCAGTAGAGACGGAAAGTTCTCAATAATAAGAAGTTGAGGAAAAACTAATTAGGAGATGCTTTAAATATTCATATATCTGCCATCATTACACACATTTTGATGTTGTGTCCCTCACAGACCTCTGTAGAAACACATATAAATAGATGTGTCTAATTTTAAAAAATTCTGAATAATTGATTTATTATTGCAGAAAATATCTTGTGGAAAAAAATATTAACCCTCTGCTGCATGCGTAATGACTCATTGAAAAAAAATCAATCCTTTATTAAAATTTTATTTTATTTTATTTTATTTTATTTTATTTTATTATTTTAAGGTATTTTGGGGTACACTTATGTATGGCAACACTGTACAACAATGGATTAAATATTTAATTAGGTTTTTGTCACTGCAGAGAAATACATTGCATTTGGAGTATTTAACTCCTGGCAACCAGAGTTTTTATTTTTATTTTTTTATTTTTCCCTTGTTACCCAGGGGAGAAAGAGGGTCTAAGCTTCTTGATTCAAGGCACAGAAATCTTCCTGCTTCCTGATTGGCCTGCTCCACTTGGCTGTTAGACAGAGGCTGATAGCCAGAGGTGAGAGTGACAATCACACCCATCTTCTCCATAAAGTTCTTCTAGACTTAAGAGGTGAATTTGTTCTCCTCGGTCACTTATAATATCCACTGACCCGGAACACATGATTGAAAGCGAGCGCTCTGGTTTCAAAGGCTTTAAACATAGCTGGTCAAAAGCTGATCAAACATCACTAAGCCACAAACACCATCATTAATCATTAAGTCATGCATGCCAAACAAACTTAATTTAGAACATGAAGGTAATAGAATCTGTTAGCAGAAAGCTTTTGATGTCAAAGCCACCAGGATGGGTTTTGACATGCATCTGGTTTTAAGATCACATTAGCAGAGGCCATTTTAAAAGCAAGCTGGCCTTTGTAATTAGAAAAGGAATAGCACATAACTGGAACCCATCTAGATATTAGCATGAAAGCCAGATACAGACATCTGTAGACTTAAACTTTATTGTCACATCAGATTCATTTGGATTACAAATGACACGTATGCAGCCAGTATTTATATTGCTTTGAAAAAATGGATTATTTGTTAGCGGATCTTAAAAGTGAAATTTGCTGCATGCGAAAGAATTAAATACCTACTTGGTTTTCCCTGGTAGAACCACCTTTTGGTGAAAAACCCCTTTAAGGGTAAGCCCCCTCCAGCTTTGCATACGGGTTTGGATGTGGTAGCTTAGTGGTTAAGGTGTCGGACTGCTGATTAAAAGGTAATGAGCTTGAATCCCAGGTCCACCAAGCTGCCACTGCTGGGCCTCTTAGCAAGACTTCAGTTGTATAAAAAAATGAGATAAATTGTAAGTCACTCTGGATAAGGGTGTATGCCATTAATGTTCGAGAGTGATTTTTGCCCAATCCTTTTGGCAGATTAACTTCAGGTTGTTCAAGTGGGTGGCATGATGTTTGTATACCACAATTGTGAATTAGTGTCACAGATTCTTGATTGGGTTGAGATCTCGACATTGCTTGCGTATATTTAATTTCTATTGTTGAGTCACTTGTGTGTTGCTTTGGCCTAGGATCATGTCTTGTAGTATCTCCCTACAGTTTTAACAAGATGCCCATTCTTCACTGAGGAAAAACATCCCCACATCATGATGCTTCCGCATTCACCGCTCCTGGACTGGTGTATGGAGGGATGAGCATTGTTATCCTACACTTTCAGACAAACTCCAGACTAAATTTTGCTTTGATGTATTTTCTTTGATCGGTAATGGTTTCTTTGTAGCCAGCCTCCTATACAAGCCAGTTGTATACTGATACTGCTGACAGGTGCAACTTCACTCTATCCACTAAACTCTGTTGCTCCTTCAAAGTGACTTGTGGCCTCTCTGTGGCTTCCACATTCTCAGATTTATGGTGAAGTTTTGAGAGACAGCTTTGTCTAGGTTGGGCCTGAGTGGTACGGTGCAGCTTCCGTTTCCTCACAATTGATCCAACAGTGCTCAATCAGATATCCAAACATATACAGAAACTGTATATGAATATAATTAATAATATATCAGGCATAACATTATGAGCACTGACAGGTGAAGTGAATAAGACTGATGATCTCATCATGGCACCTGTTAGTGGGTGGGATATATTAGGCAGCAAGTGAACATTTTGTCCTCAAAGTTGATGTTAGAAGCAGGAAAAATGGACAAGCGTAAGGATTTGAGTGAGGTTGATGAAGGGCCAAATTGTGATGGCTAGACCACTGGATCAGAGCATCTCCAAAACTGCAGCTCTTGTGGGGTGTTCCCGGTCTGCAGTGGTCAGTATCTATCAAAAGTAGTCCAAGGAAGGAACAGTGGTGAAGAGGTGACAGGGTCATGGGCGGTCAAGGCTAACTGATGCACGAGGAGAGTAAAGGCTGGCCCGTGTGATCCGATCCAACAGACGAGCTACTGTTGCTCAAATTGCTGAAGAAGTTAATGCTGGTTCTGATAGAAAGGTGTCAGAATACACAGTGCAGGACGGGTCAGGGCTGTTTTGGCAGCAAACGGGGGACCAACACAATATTAGGCAGGTGGTCATAATGTTATGCCTGGTCAGTGTATTTCACTGCATAGTAACATAATTTTCTTTAAAAAAACACAGTTTTCTTCACTTGACCAGGGAGGGTGGAGGCTTGCACATGCTTCCTCCAAGACACGTGAACCCCTTCTTTTGGAACCGCTTCTCATGCTGCGCAGTATAACACAGAGGAAATTGCTATCTACCCTCTTCATGAACTTACAGAAGGAGCAAACACTTTTCGAACGAACGTGTTAAGCTGCTTTGTGACAATGCCCATTCTTAAAAGTGCTATACAAATAAAATTGAATTGAAATTGAATTGAATTTTCTGTCATGCCACTCCACAAGCCAGGAGTATCTGGAATTACAAACAAAGGAGTAATACTTTTTCCCAGTGGGAGTGAAATCATTCCAGCAAGTGGCACAGCTTCTCTATCTCAATACATTAGACATGTGCTGTAAAATGGCTTAGAATGTGTTGCACCAATCTTTTCTCTTTTAATCTTTCAAAACTCTTTCACCTTTTTTAAAAAATGTGTATTCTCTACATTTTAATTCACAGAACACACAAGAGAAGTACGGCTCTAGCTGCTAACCTCCAGTGGAGAAAAGGTGAACGGATTTGAAATAAATAACAGCCTCAACATAAGTCAAGTCTTCTATCCTGTCATTTGGCAGTAATTGCCGCAATTTGTCATTCTCTACAGTCAAGCCACAAAACACAACAGGGAGACATGCTTGCCAGGCCAAACACCACATGGCCACAAAGACACTGAGGGTAATACTGTACAGGCCCACCTCATTAGGCAATCACCATACACCTCATGCACTTTATCAGGTTATTACTGTGAGTGTATCTGTAAACAGGGCAAGACTGAGCTGTCTAGTATAAACTGCCTGAGTAAAGTGTTGAGCCTCCGAAAGTCTCTGGAAGTATATTGAAAGGATGAACATTATTCTTCCAATAGATCTTCTCTCAATAAGACTTCTGAAGATGGTACTGTCTAACATATCAGTTCAAAATCTCCCAGAGGTGCTTAACTGGGTTGGGATGTAGTGCTGCCAGGCCAGAGAATATGATTTACATAATTTTCACTCAGCAAACCATTTAGTAAGTCCTTGTCCCCTGTGAATTGGGACATCATCATGCTGGAAGAGATCACCCACAACAGGATAGAAATACTTCATCATAATATACATGTAAACAGAAATAACAACTTTTTTTTTTTACTGGTTTGCAATAACCGTAAGGGGAAAAATGTACACAAACCAATCCACAAACCAATTACACCATAACACACCTTAGCTATCATAAGCTTTACACAAAGAAATTAATAATGAAATGATGGCAATATCTTTTTTAATTATCAAATATATTTCCTAGCAGAAAACACTTTCCGGTATAACAAAATAATCAAGCACAGTGGTATGATGCCAATTATTATTATTATTATTATAATGGCGTACACCAGAGTATATTTTTTTCATTAATTTCATTGTTGTGAAGCCACATTGTGACAGACACCCTTATTCACAGCAACTTACATTTTTTAGCTGATTTTTATCCAACTGAGCAGTTGAGTGTTAAGAGCCTTGCTCCGTGGCCCAGCAGTGGCAGTTTGGTGGACCTGGGATTCAAGCTCACAAGGTTCAGATCAATAGTTAACACCTTAATCACTAAGCTACCACATCCCCCTATTTATTACTGTTCCAATTTACATGCTGTCACATAACCATCAGCTCCAAATACCAGGTCCTTTAAAGATGCCTACCATGAACTACTCTCCCCACAACACACACACACACACACACACTCCCTGCTTGCAGTTACCAAGTTACTGTTCGAACACACTCCTGTGATCAATCAGCCACACACACTCACTCACTCACTCACTCACTCACTCAGTTGTATAGTTTATAAGGACTTTCATTACATCACTATATTAAAAAGTATTTGCTCAGTTTATGTGCTCTTGCTATGTACAAGACAGTGGTGAGACCAGCCATAGTGTATGGTTTAGAGACAGTGTCACTGAGGAACAGACAGGAGTCAGAGCTGGAGGTAGCAGAGCTGAAGATGTTGAGGTTCTCTTTGGGAGCGACACGGTTGGACAGGATTAGAAACGAATACATCAGAGGGACGGCTCATGTTGGACGTTTGGGGGACAAAGTTAGGGAGGCCAGATTAAGATGGTTTGGACATGTTCAGAGGAGGGAGAGTGAGTATATTGGAGGGGGAATGTTGGACATGGAGCTGCCAGGCAGGAGGCAAAGAGGAAGGCCAAAGAGGAGGTATATGGATGTAATAAATGAGCATATGAAGCTAGTGGGTGTAAGTGTTAAGGATGCAGAACATAGGGACAGGTGGAGAGAGATTGCAAAAATTGCAAAAACCTCTGTCCGGAAAATCCTCCCATGACTGAAGATTTACACTGAGCTGATATTAGAGACTGGTTCCGCTAATGACAACTAAATGTCTCTTTACATAATCCTTCATCATATCCAAGATTAACCAAGACCTTTTTTGTTAAATAAAAACATGTTAGTCTATTCTCCATCATTAGTCTATTCTCCACCATTATCATTAAACCTGTGGTTTACCTTTGCCTATTGTCAAAGCTGCTGTTATAGAAAATGACTTCTGACCAAACCGGGAATCTTCCAGCTAGAAGAACCTTAATGCAATTTTTGTATTTGTCTTAATGTCAGTGCCTCACAGCAAATGATTGGTGATTCTTTGCAAATTTCCCACAGGACTCGCCTTCCGCCCACAGATATTGAATATAAAAATCGAAAACTATATTGTGAATAAGAGAGTGACAATTTACAACTGAAGAGGTTTGTAATTAACACATAGAGAATCACTTCACACCCTGCCATCTGTTGAGCACAGAGACAGAGATGTCAGAGGAAGAGTGTGCTGAAACCACAGTTCTCGTTATAAGAAAAAAAAAGAAAAAAGGATCCCTGCCCCATTTGCATTCACAAAGTTACGCTGTCAGGGTAACATGAGAATACACACTCCATAGTAACGCTGCATACTGAAAATGCCCTGATACCTAACATTGTGTTTACACACAGAGTGTAAATATACAATTCTGAAATCCCTGTGACCCTATCCCTATTTCTTAGAAGAAGAAAAAAACGTCTGGAAGCCTCACATTTGTTTCTTTAACTGACAGTGAAAGAGAGATGGACAAAGCAAAGTTGTGGTTTGCAGCTGGTAATAATAAATTATATGTTAATAAAGTATTAATAAAGTACTTCCTGATGCATTGCTTCTTGATGCATGAAACAAATTGCTGCCAAGCTAAATGTACAAAAGTTACTCTCATTGAAGCAGATGTACCACATGCTATTCTGGATGAATTCACTTAAGAATGCAAAACAAACATCGAGCATTTAATTTATTAAATTGTTTTACGTGAATTCTACTTCAGTGTAATACTCAATATTTAAGAAAGCCCTTACTTCAAAGCTACAAAATTTTTACCACCTTTGTGGATGATTACTCTAGAAGAAACCAGTTCCGAAGCATCTTTATTGCATATTTATTGTTTAAAGATAAGCAAACTGTCCTCCTGGTGGTCCAGGGGCAGGATCCCCCACTCTCACTGCCGTGGCCCGGGTTTGATTCCTGGGCAGGGCGCCACCCCAGAGTTAACTCTCAGTGCCGGGCCCCAAGCCTCAATAAAAATGGGAGGGTTGCGACAGGAAGGGCATCCGACATAAAACCTGTGCCAAATCATGTGGATCGAATGATCAGTGACAAACAGCGGACCCTGCCATTGCGCGGGACTTAAAAATAAATATATATACGCAAACCAAAATGAATGGGAGTCAGTGAAATACTCCTTCTATTCAATCTCAGTCCTTTTGATCTCTTTGGTTCTTTAAAAAAAACTAAATATAGGAAATCATTACGAGTTGAATAGCTTCCAATATGTATTCATGAAAAATCTAAATATTTAATCCAGTACAACGTTCCAGTAAAATATTCCATAAGCTGACTTTTTTTTTTTTTGATTCCTGCAATTGTGATTTTGTGAGCTGCAGGATATAATCATAGCAAAATGTGACAGAACCCATCAAAATGACTGAGAGGATCTATTTACACAGAGACCAGCTATATGGAAGAAAAGATGGAGCTTTCTCGATCACCTCAGTTCGTTCATATGTCTCACTGTTTATTTGACGAAATTCAATCTTTCTATTCACTGGATGTTCACTATCGTGTTTAGCAATGAGACCCTAGAAAAAATTGGTAACACAAAAATCCTGGAATTCCTGCATTTGAAACTTTCAGTAAGTGCCATAAAGGAACAAAACCAACTATAATTCTGGATAATTTGCAGCTTACATAAGGAAGAAAATACCTAAGGTATTATACCTTAATGGAGACTTGGCTAACAATTACGGAGATAAATTCGGGCTTTGGCTCATTCATTAACTTGAAGGGAATATACACTTAACAGAAAACCACAAGGTGAAATGAATCTGTCTTTATGTCAGCCAGCTGTGGTGTGTAAATCTCCCTGTCAAGTGATAGCTGAGTTTCTTTGGTGTGAATCTTCCTTCTGGATGGGGTTACAGGCTCCCTAATGAATTTTCTTTTTTAGTCCATGCACCATAAATATACCTAATTTGCGCTCAATGTAAAGTTGTACAAAATTATTCTCTACTTTTCTGTTTCTATAATGAAGCTCTAGCTGTAAAATACTGCTATAAGCATGTCTTAAAGGGCAAAGATTTTAGTATTCAAGTAAAACCGGTCCACTGCAATGAATCTTCATTTAACTATTCTCAGCATCAGTTGAGAGAATCTTTTTTCTATTGGCCAGTTTCCACAAAAATACCAACTAACATTAAGAGACCTGGTATAGATAGTAAAGCTATTTATGCATTATTTGTCTGTTTCCCTTTGTTTAATTCCAGTCCATATATACTTCTAATCCTTTCTGCAGTTGACCTTTGCTTGTCTACTTGCATTTGACTGTGAATCATCCATATTTACCAACCTTTAACCCCAGAAATCAATGAGATCCATGATTCAACAAAAACTGATGAAACCTGATGAGACATGAACTCCTGTGCATGTCTCATCTGTGCTACACCAGGTGTTTGGTGTTCATTAGACAAACGGAGCTGATCACACAGGAATTGTCTTAAAAAAATATCATTTGAAGCAGACTTTATTAAGATGTGCATTATCTGGCTCACAGAAGACAAAGGGAGTCTGGGTATCATCTTAACATCATTACATAATTATAATATAATCTCTTAAATCCCCAGAATGATTTTTAAATAGACTTGCATACAAAAAACCATGAGGCCTTATGTAAGGATACACAATAGAATTTACAATGTAAGACAAAGCGATACGCAGGATTTATAAACTAGGGATAAACAGAATGTGGGAAATCTTTGGAAATGTATTCAGATTATCGAGTCTTCTATAATGTATTTATTCCTGGTTTCTGTGTATCGCTAGTTTTTATATCTTTGTGTCTACAGTGTATTGTGTTTCCCTTACATTAAGCTATGTGAGTATGGATGTTCAAAGCTAAATTATTTTAGTTTTAAATATATATATATTTATTTATTTTCATTTTATTTAGTGATTTTGTTTGCTACTGCACGATCAGATCAGGACACAAGCAGTTTCTGTGCAACACAAACTGAAACTGACTCCTGTTGGTATATAAGGTCCAGTAAATCCAGTAACACTGTAAAAGTACATAAAAAATCACTTAATATTTACTTAAATACGAACTAATGATGAGTTATGGCATGTGCTAATAACGCTGAGCGAACCTTAATTACTACATGAGTCTCATGTATTCATGCATGAATAACTACCACCTTAACTACATACATGTTTGTTAGTTAATATATGAATAAACATGTAGGGGTTAAACTAAATCAAACATGCTTCAGAAAGAATTATAATGATAGAATTTGATAGAATTTAAACTGTTTATATTATTTGTCATAATCAGCACCACATTTGACGTTGTGTAAAATCTAGAGACAGTCAGACTACTCAACCCAGACTGTTAACGTCACAGAGATTACATTTTTCCCCCCAAATTCTGATGTTTGATGTGATCATTAGCTGAAGCACTTGAAGTGTATTTTCATGATGTATTGCTTGTGCTGAAGCCACATGATTGGCTGCTTGGATAATTGCATGAAAACACAGTTGAATGTGTTCCTAATAAACTGCCTTGTGAGTGTAAATATACTACAGTAGAACCTCAGCATACAAATTTAATTTGTTCTGGAGGCGAGTTGAATAACGTAAATGTAGATAATCCATTCCAGCCACCCAAAAATATCACCAATAGATAGATAGATAGACAGACAGACAGACAGATAGATAGATAGATAGATAGATAGATAGATAGACAGACAGACAGACAGACAGACAGATAGACAGACAGACAGACAGACAGACAGACAGATAGATAGATAGATAGATAGATAGATAGACAGACAGACAGACACATACAGACAGATAGATAGATATATGTAAACTGTATGGCTGCTTACAAGGAACAAATCTGTCAAATCTGTATGTCGTTGCAAATTTCTTGCAAAATTTCAATTCTTAGGGCAAAAAATTGTAAGGTAGTGCATTCATATGCCGAGGTTCCACTGTATATGGCCAAAGGCTTGTTGACACCCTACCATCAAACCTATATGTCCAGTTTGAACATCCTGTTTCAGATTTAGTTCCACCATTGCATTCATCATCACCTTCACTCTTCTTGAAAGCTTTTCCACTAGACTTTGGATTGTGGCTATGGGGATTTGCCCATTCAGTGACATGAGCATTAGTGAGATCAGTCACTGAAGCCTGCCAATGTAGTTGAGGAGTTGAGGTTGAGGTCACAGCTTTGTGAAGACCACTTGAGGGCCAATTCCACTCCAATCTTGTCAAATTATGTCTTTATGAGCCTCACTCTGTTTCACATTATCATCCCCAAGCAGGTTTGGGCTACAGCATAAAAAAAGTCACCCTATACAATTGTGTGCTTCCTATTTTGTGCCAACAGTTTGGAGAGGGTTTGGAGATATGGCTGTAGTAGACAGGTGTCCACAGATTTTTGTCTATATAGTTTAAAATCAGTATATTATTTTCACAATAAAATCCCAAATCTCACTCCGGACCATTCCTGAGAGACTTAAAGCCAGTCTGTGTCTGAACACTCTAAAAGTGATTTGATTTTTAAAGGATTGTCATGGCAAGGGATCAACACTTCTTCAGCATACAGATGATGTAAATCGTTCCTTCTAAAAAACCCTTTTAAATCAATAATAAATGTATATTCTTCTTGAAAAAAAAAACCACTCCACTTTTTGCTTACAAAGGCAAATGTGGAGAGGAATAAGCATTTTAGACTGGAAAATGAGGTAAACAGTTTAAATTCTGTTGGATAAGACCATTCTGTCAGGGTTGAGGATAATTTATATTCTTGTCAGGTTGATGGCACTCACACATTTTGATGAGCCTTCCTTGGAGACAGAAAGAAAAGATTCAGTTGCAAACAGCAGAGAATTCAATGGTATTCCACATCTTTTCTTCCTTGTGATTTTTTTTTTCTTATCCACTTTTCCCTCTCTGTTGCCTTTTTATCAAGAAGAAAACGAAAGAAACCACCGGATGCCTTTATCCCAAAATGACAGCTCATATTTTAGATAATTTTACTTTGATTATTTTGGTACTTGGTTTCGAAAAAGACAAATAAAATACAATGAACGTGTTTATATAGCATGAGAAATCAGATATATTTAAACAGATGGCAGACAATTGACTCCTGATAGACATGGATGAAGAAAAATAATTGCGTATAAGACCAGTGTCGATGAATAATGATTAAATTGTCAGATGAGTGACAGCGTTGGTTATTAATGATGAAAAGACTTTCACATTTTTCTATTGCAATGGCTACATTTATTTTATATATACATTGTTTTACTGGTTGCAGCAGTAATTTATTAATAAATATTGAAAAGGTTTCACAATTTTTCCTGGGACTTTTTCAATACTGTGCAATTTTATCGATTAAATGTAATTATCTATCGGCTAAAACATTGCTATATTATACAGAGTAAGAAACAAAATTTGCATCGCTAGTTTCCCGAAACATCTAATAAAACTGGGTGAATGTATCCCAACACTTTATTAAGATAATCCAATGTAGACACCCTACAAACCATCTATAGACTATATATCTATCATAAAGCAGCCTGAATCAACTGATTATCAACATGTCAAATGATGTTTACCCTTAAACCTCATAAAATCTATCAGTTATGTCCCCATGAATTTGTAAAATGGTGATAGGACTAAGGACAACTTGATAGTTGATCCACTAAACATCTAATGTAGAGCTATAAACTGGACCATCTGAATAAAGCAAATATAAACTGGACCATCAAAAGAAAGCGAAAATAAAAAGAGATAAATAAATAATCTATTAAACGGGTATTGAAAATCCACCAAATACACAAACACCTTTGACCCAAAGCCATAATGAACACATGGAAGGTCTGAACACTTGAACATAAAGGAGCTTGAAATGTCTGAAGGGATCTAACATCATTCTACAAGTGTTTGCAACCTTACAGGAAGTGCTTTTGAACAAATGTAGTGTGTGTGTGTGTGAAATAAACTGGAACACAAAATTCCAATTCTGCAGCTGCCTGTATAACCCACCACTCATCAACAGCTTTTATTACAATATTCAAATTTCTGCAGAAATTCTCACCACAGAACACAAGCCGTGGCACAAATCACAAGCAGATCTGAGCTTTAGGATCTTTTAATGTTATAGAACACAGCAGAAGAATGAAGCAAGAAGTCACTTTACTCACTGATGTGTACAGATGGCCCTCTGCATTCATAGCAATGTATAAACCTGTCTTCACAGACTGGATAGCAACGATTCGAAGGCCCACTGGGATGAGGTTGAACAGTGCTGGAGAAAGAAGCAACAGAATGAAGTGAAACAAATTCTTAAAGTTGGAGACTGACGTTTAAAAGTGCAAGCAAAAATTTGAGATGGGTTATGCCAGGAATCCAGTTGATTTTCTGAGCACCCCATATTTCTTATTAAAATTGCAGCCAAGACTTTTCCTGAGTAAAATAGGACAAGATTTCAATAGTGTGTAGAACATCACCTTTAAAAACAAGCATTTACCCTTTAAGTAAGAACATTATGCGTTCAAGAAGCACATCTCATGGTTCTTTTTCTTAGTTGTCAAGTGTAATATGATGTAACACGAAGTCAGGAGAAGTCAAGATAAAAAAAAACCCCCGCAACAACAATGACACTAATGAGAAGTTAGCGAGCACTGACATAGAATCTAATAAGCGGTGCATAAATATTCATAGTTGTGTTTATCCTATTAATCAGATTCAACCGCTTATAAAAGACTTGATATCTATAGCAACAAAATACTAAATTGAGGTGGCAATGCTAGTGTCTTTGTTAATCTGTTATGGTTCCCTATAAAGAAAACGAGCCCATCATTTTATCGTTTTAGTGGAATATAAAAATGGTAATAATAATCGCAATTTCAGTGTTATATATTGTGACATGAAACTGCCTGAAAGTGGTGCCAGACTTAATACTGGTCCTTGTTTGAGTATACAATATGGCCAAAATTATGTGGACACCATCAAACCTATATGTGGGCATAAATTGTATAGAACTTTAACATTACAATTGAACTAAGAGGCCCAAATATGTTCTAGCATGACAAAGCCCCTGTACACAAGCAAGGTCCATGAAGACATAGTTTGTCAAGGTTGGAGTAAAGGAACTTGTGTCCTGCACAGATCGCTGACCTCAACCTCACTGAATACCTTTCGGATAAACTTGGCTTCACCCCAGGCCTTCTCCTCATCGATGCCTGACCTCAGTAGTGCTCTTGGGGCTAAATGGGCATTTGATCCATATGAACTTTTATTATGACTGTCCAAGCATCATTTATAGAGCAAACCTTAACACTTTATACATATAAAGTAAACTCACAGGAGTTAGTGCTGTCATCTTTGGTCCCATCCAAACATCCATCTGGGCTCATCTGCAAGTAGTAACCTTGCCTGCAATATAACCTGGTTACAATGCCCTTGAGCTGGGGATCTGTGACCAGGCAGAAAGAGAAAGAGAGAAAAAAAGGGAAAACAAAAGAAGATAAATATCACACCACATAGTATCAGATATCAGAGAGTTACGGTCACGATGCAAGAAAGATCCCCTGCGAGCATTTCATAATAAATATCACATTATACAGAGTCGGATATCAGAAGATTTAGTATCATGTTGCAGGACAGACCTCCTGTGAGTATTCCACTCGACAAGCTGTCTTACACCATCTATCATCTTTTGCAATATTTATTATCAGTTTCTCTAAACGCCACTTTATAAACGGGAGGTGATACAGCACTAAAGTCAAACCCCTGTAGGAATTAGATGCAGAAGCAATAGCAGGACATATGATATTGGAAATTCTACAATACATTATACAGTATCACAATGATGATTGTGCTGTACTTGTCCATATAAGGATGTCTGCTTTGTCATAGGTTATTTATTCATCTCCAGAATTATTGACACCAAGCTAAAACGAGTATATACATTAAATAACATTAAATAGGTAAAAAAAATCTTTTAGCTCAACCCCATGGTAATTAATAACTGAATCATTTTTTAGTTCCTGCCCCAGATTTTTAATATGATTTCTATCCAAAGGCTGATATTATTATTTTATGATTCTCTAACCTTTCAGTGTGAAATTTGGATGTGTTATTGAAAGACCCTGGCAGAGGCAACAAGGTTTTGGACTAAAAAATTCCTGATGCCATCAATCATCACAAGACCCCATTTCCAAAACAAACACCTGCAACAACCACAGCCTACATTTTCCCTGAATGGATTTCTGAAGAGTAATTAAATTGTGCATAGAAAAAAACAGATGATTTCGGTCTCATCAGACCACAACACTGCTGTTCTAGTGACATTTTGAGGTGCCTTTCCTGTACTGACATTAAGGTTAGGATTCAGTGAAAGATCCTCATAAAGATACTATTCTAGATATTTCTTCAAACCGTTAATATAACATTTTATGCCTAAAGTGATAGGGGGTCTCTTTTCTATGATAGAAAAATGAGATAAAACACAGACAGACACAAAATTGATGTATTTTTCATGGTCAGAAATTGATCTCTTACCTATATACTTTCCCAAGATGACACAAAATTACACTTCAGTTTGAGCAATAGTTCAGGATACAGAAGACAAACTGTCCTTACAAAGCTATGGAACAAAGTTATCTTCAATTCACTCTTTTTTCCTCTCCAGTTTATGTAGGTGAGGGAATCCCACTTAAAAAAAAAAAAAAAAAGTTTCCAAACACCTACTGTACACACCCATACTATTACACACTCCAGATGGCAGTGACCCACTTTCAGACGTACGGGAACATTCCTCACATAAATTAGAGAGCAACTTGTCCCTCTCTTTCCCTCCACTTGGCAGATTGCCTTTAGTGCCACATGCTGTGTTCAACCTTTCAGGAATCGATATCAGATTAGCGCTATGACATTATGCTAATTATCTTCCTCCCAGACCACACCTTGTGTGCATGTGTGTGTATGTGTGTGTGTTTGGAGCTTTTATCTCTTTTCTGACTTGTTTATTGTATGAAATGAGGATTCACTATCTGCCAAAGAGATGATAACCATTCAATGCTAAAATTACATCACATTATAGTGAATGCCAGGGATAAACTGCAAGTGCTGCACTAATAGTTCCTTATGTTTCTTTTTTTTATGATTATATCCACTAAAATCCTCAGGAATCTTGAATCATTCCAGGGTCACACTCTGGATCTGTTGCCATGGAGAGTTTCCCGGCTCCTTTACACGGCCCCTCCCTTGCCCACAGTCTGTTACTATGGAGACATTCTTCCTATCTAGGATTTCCCTCATCCGGACTGTTGCCAGGGATACCGTATCAGGGATTCCCATTTCCTGTCCTCTACAACAGACACTTCTTGTCTGTTTCTTTCTGCAAATATGTTTTGTTTATCCTGGGGTTTCTCTTCATCTCAAATGTTCTCCTGCATCTCCCTAGGTGTGTGGGATTGTGTCTGTCTTATAGGACAAAAGAAACAATTTGCTTGAGGGTGCTGTCTGCTATCTTGTCATGAATGACGATGAAACGTGAACAGATCCAGACACAGCTGTGTTTTGCAGTTCAACGGTCCAATTTGCAGGAACAAGAAGAACCTTGGATTTTTCATCATACTGTAACAGACCTGAAATATCTTGTCATGTTTGGAGCCATCAGTGCATGTCAGACACCACACTGCCAAACCCAAGCAACTATGGTCAGTATTTAGGTACACTAAATACGACTTACAGTATACTTTTTAAATCAGTGTCTCTCATTATAGCAGCACACTTGGCATTAAATAACATAATAACTAGGCACGGCAAGGATCCTTTGGTTCAGGAAGCTACTAGGATATTTTCCTGTGAACTAATTTTTTTTCCTTCAACAGTTTATTAAAACAGTGAAATAACAAATCTCTGATTTTTGTTTGTATACATACATAATTAAAAAAAAAAAAAAAATCGATGTTATTTCAAAGTGACCACTGAATAATGCTTCTGATACATCATTGCCGTTATTAATATAATAACAATCCTATTTTAATATATTACCACATTTAAATACAACTTAACACTGGTAATGAATTTCACAATCATTCTTTGGAATAATAAAAGGAATATTTAAAGCATTAAAAACTAATTCAGCAAAAATATTTATCACTCATCACCAGCAAAATACAAACCCACCTTTAACTCACTATCTACTTCGCTCGGTTCAGGCGGCATTAACGAGTGAGCGAGTGAGCAAACAAGAGCCGTCTGATTCAGACACCCTTCAGACGACCTTCTAGTGATGCCAGAGGAAATGGCAAGATTTCAGAGACGTGCAGTGTCACACGATGTAATTGGCGAGCAGCTACATTTTTAAGAGAACTCCAAGTGCTCTGTCTGTGTGTGTGTGTCTGGTTTGTCCACAGATCTTGTGCTGATAAGAGACTAGATTAAATTTCTCAGAGCTGAAGGGAGATGATAAATAGAGCCCACTGACAATATAATTGCCGACAGCCTTAAGAACTGATGTGGTATCACTTTCTCATACGTACCATCTTTGATTTATCTTCAGCATAAATTTTTTATTTATTTATTTATTTATTTGTTTTTACTCATAATTATGATATGATCCAAAACACGTCTTAAATGAATTTGTGGCTTTGAATCCTAACTTTGTTTTGTAATCTCTCTGAGGGGATGTGATATTAGATGATAAGTATATTGGGGTCACTAAATGTGAACAATGTGGGAGTATAAATTGGCTTCTCTTATTACAAACAATATATTTGATTATATTAAATTGATTAGATTGACATATCTTCAATAAAAAAAAGTGTCTACAAAAATTTACACTCATTTTTAGATTATAAAATGGCATACTGGTGTCAGAAACTGACGACTAAACCTTTATTAATCCGTTTTTGAGGCAAAAGGAGTGAAAGAGAAGGATGGAATGAAGCCGATACGCATAGAAACAGACGAGGTGGGACCGAGGTGCCATGAGCAATCAGGGAGTTGCTGTAGTTCCCGAGCAGAAACGTGCTGGTGTACAAATGAGACATTCACACATTAACGCCGCTCTCCTCCTCTGACACAGGAAAGCATGCCTCCTCATCAACGCAAACTGACAATACGTTGCTGATGACATTTAATACATTGTTCATGTGGGATTTAGGCTCAAATTGCAATCAAGCACTGATTGTCGGGATAAAATGAATTAAATGAGTTAAAAAACACATGCGTGTAAAATATGAATTGAACACATAGCTGCATTATGCAGCTACTTATTGTACTTGTGGTTTATAAACACAAAATAAAGCGTGATAGGATATGCTTTCATGAGAATTGATTTAACAGGAATGGCTCTGTTACCATGTTGAAGTGATTTACTTTAAGCAATTCTTACAATGTGTTAAATTTATGGCTTATTTTTTCTGCTATTATAATCTCAACCTACACTTCTATCGGAGCTGCTGCAACAGAAAATTCATCAACACCTTCAGAGATTACACAACAGTAATATAATATAAATATAATGACAACTGCTTGCAGAATCCCAGTACCAAGACCCAGTAAGCTGAACACATTGTACTTATTGATAACACTTATTGATAGTCTATTACATAACAGTAAAGCTGACCAATAATCTTTATGTTTAACATCATAGAACTTTAACCCCATGATCTATTCATTACAAAGCGTTGTATTGCCGTCTGACCCAGCTTTGATTTGGCTTCATAGCTGTAGAACTATACAGTATATGATAATGCGTAACATATCTACAACAATTTAAGCAGTATTTAACAAAACAGACACCCAAAGTGTGCTCATGGATAATTGTTATAGCAGTGTGAAATAATGTGCATGTTATTAGCCACAGCAGTGAAAGACAAAATATACACATAAACAGATAGATATCTCTGGAGCCATAGCTTAATCTGTTAATAATAATGATTTGATTCACAGCTTTACTCATTTTGTGTCCTATTTTTAAAGTAGGGATTTCTAGGGAAGTTGGAAAAAGACACATTTAGGTTCTCTAAAAGCAATTTGAAGAAGAATGTATAAAAGAAATAATATGGGTCACGATAGATTTTTTTCCCCTGCTATCAACAGTACCATATTTCTCATTTCTGCCCTTGTAACACCTCATGACTTTTTCTGTCTCTCATCTGTTGTGAAAGTGATTAAATAAGAATAAGATCAAATATAGTAGGTCTCCACTGCATACAGCAACAAGTTGTAATGAAGCAATTGTGGATCAGGGGTTGTGGATTATCAGATTCATCAAACAGTGCATTGCTGTGCATTTAAATATTTAATTATTTAATATCAACTGTGTATTATATATATATATATATATATATATATATATATATATATAAACTGGTTTCTCATATTAGCTTGAGTTTACTGATGGACAAATAAGTATAGCAGCAGGTAAAGCTAGCTGTCTTTGGAGGATATTGGGAAATTTACGACTTACTTGGCGCTGCAAACTCTAAACTATTTTCAAAAGCACAGCATGTAAGAAGAAGACAGAGCACTGAAAAAAAAAGATTGTTTGTTTCTGGACGTGTGTGTGTGCGTGAGAGAGAAAGAGAGAAAGAAAGACAGAGAGAGTGTTGATGAGATGTCTCCATGTGTATATCGCCTGCCTTGCTGTCGACAGGTTGTCATAGCTGCAGTTAAATTGACTTGATAAATCTCAAGTGGGTAGAAAATTAATGGCTTCCGATAAACCCTCCATAAAACAAAAACAACTGCGCACATGCACATAAACCCTGATATTCATCTTTCGGTGCAGAAAAAAAAAAAAAAACTCAGTCAAACTCTGTGACAAGAACCTCTTCATTAGACTAAATAGACCTTCATTAGGCTAAATAATCCAACACACACACTTTGGGTCCGTTACGCACAGCCTAAAATAAAGGGTACTACGGTCAGAGTTGAACAAAATGGCTGTCACCTGTTATTGTATGACTTCCTGTCTCTGTCATTACTTCTCCCCCCAGGCTCCGCACACACACACATGCTAGTCATGTCTATTATTCACAGTATGATATTCCGCCTTGACAAACACTTCGATACACATGCGCACACACACACACCTCTTGATATAGACACAAAAAACCAAAACCACCCACAATGTGCCAAAGCTTCCATCTGCTGTGGATTTATAAGATCTTCCTGTGATGTACCAGTATGCAGGTCACAGATTTACCTAAAGATAATAAAACGGGATTTAATGCAACAGGCCAGGATATACCTCCTCAGAAAAAAAAAAAAAACATGTTATGTAATAAATTTAAGAAGTGGAAAGTAGAAACAATATAATACACAGTAAAATCTTTAGACTGCAGTTTCTCTCGTTTATCCTGGCAGCAGTGTTAATATGATGCTGATAATTCATCACGCACTCTGTATACAGTACATCGTGAACATATTAAGCAGAAGACACAACATGGCTCTAGGCATTTCGAGTCAGTTACCAAAAGAAATACTTGATTTGATTTGATGTGTGTTTCATGGGAAGAGGAAATAACGTTGCATGCACTCTCAATAAATACATGCCATTTAATTAACATAATCACCACGCCAGTCCACTAGAAGCAGTATCGAATGTCACCTGTAATCATGTGTCATAACCACACCCTCCAGTTTCATTTATACCTACCAAGTACCAAATTTCAAAAAAGCCATTTTCCAAATGACACAAAAAATAAACGCCTTCATTTCAGACTACAATATGAGTGTAAAAGCACTAAAAAAAATAACAGCTAAGTCTGGTAGAAATGACAAATGAATCCAGTTCATTCCAAGCACTTACAGAGCAATGAATCAGAGCGAGACAACATGTATTTTTCAAATGTAATCAGGCCAGAAATAAAGCCTTTGACCTATGAATAATAAAAGCTTCATCTTTAAATAGTCAAGACTATCAGAACAGGAGATAATCCATCTTGGCTATTAATCAGCTGTAAAACTGGATCCTGGTGTTCAAAAAAATGTTTGCAGACACACTATGTGCAGGGGAAAAAGTGCAACCATGAATAAAATATCAGCCATATATTTAAGGCAAGAAGTGTCAGATAAAATCTGAAGGGGATCTATTCCGACCAAGATCACTAAGTGTAATTAAACCGAAACATTATATTCCCTTATCGCATATAACCTAATTAGCTGCACTAATCTGAAAGAGGATAAAGCGGATCTTTCGGTGCCATACGAGGCTGCTCTCAAGTCTTATTAAAGACAAGTGGCTTTGTGCCCGAGACACAACAGCTTCGAGAGCAAAAGGGCCCTTTATTGATTTTGCTCACACCTTGTCTCCGTAGTCTCCTCTTCTTGAGGCCAAAGATTCGCACTTTGGAGAAGATGTCGACCAGGTTGCTGTTACACAGCCCCTTGCTCTTATTCGGGCTTTTCCTGCGTCGGTGAGTCGCCGGTCTGTGCAGGTGCTGCTCGCGCGCTTGTCGCTTTTGCCGAATCAGACCGCTGGCGATTGCCGCTGCCATGTCTCAAACAACAAATCACAAAAATACACACACTCCACCGCCACCACCACCACCACCAACAGCACCTCGTAAAAACGCAGAAGGCAACGGGTTCACCTCCGAACGCGCAGAGCGAAGCGACAAGGAGCGTTTGGTTTCTTTTTCTCTCTTTCTGTCCCTCTGCGTCCCGCTTTTGTCCGCGTTCATTACCGAAGCTATAACAAAAACAGCGACTTTTTAGGGGTCAGGGCAGAAATGCTGGCAGGAAAAAGTCCACGCGCCACACGTCGACGTGTTTATCTTCGCCGCGAGTCCACATAACATGCGTGCGCCGTCATACACACTTCGCTGAAAGCTCTTCTGCAAGCACGACTCTGCCCGACTTCTTGGATGAACCTCCGCGCCACCACATTATTATTTTTTTAATTTCGAAACATCAGAGCGCTAAGGATCCCTCCAGACCTGTACAGCCAGTACAGGAAAGCATGATATCAAGATTTCCTCTCAGCACTCTCCTCCTTTTCCGCTCCCTCTCCTGACAGTGACACACAGCGCAGGTGAAGATCGCTGGATCTCAGTGTCGGGAGTTTAATGACCGCGTGTTTCTCGTGCGCGCGCGTGTGTGTGTGTGTGTGTGTGCGCGCGTGTGTGTGTCTCTTGCCGGGTGTGGCAGTATGGTCGCCTCAGTCGCACGCGCACCAAGTTCACTATGAAAATGACTATGCAAAAAGTGAGGGAGGCGAAAAGAATCATGCATGTGGGCGGGGGGTAATTAGGGACAATATGGGGTAAGAACCTGATGCATTCCTTACAGCTAACTTTTTCTCAGGTGACCTGGTGGCCAGGTTTGTTCCCCTAAAACTTATCCGTGGTGGGTAGGTGGTGAGCTGGATCGATTTCATGGCATCATTTCACCGTTTTGTCTCACGGAGAAGAATGAAGTTTATTACATTCAAGATGTTATGCAATATGAGTACAGTTTACGCAAAAAAAAAAAAAATGTGACAAGGCCTAGAAGATTCGACATTATTCATCATGCCATTTCATCAGAAGAGAGAATTCTTATCATGGGCGAAGTTAGTCTGTTTTAGTCAGCTGGAACATTGATCAGAATGTCAAAACGAACGTGGAAAATGCCACGATTCACACACACACACACACACACACACACACAAGATCGGGATTGCAAACTTCACACTTAAACAGTGTTTGATGTTCTTTTCTCATTCTATGTCAATAGACTGCAGCGATTTTCTTAGTATTGTTCGACAGCAAGATAAAAAATGATCAAAAATCCACGTTATTTGCAATAGCCTGACAAGATGAAACTCAAGAGAGCCATCTACTGTTTGGTCTGTCTATGTAAATGCTGCAGGTTTAAAATGACAGCAGCTCCTCTCTGTTATCTTGTCATGGTGTGTAGACATGCTGGCGAAGAGCAGACGCACTGCAGGTCTGCCGTGAATATGCAATCAATGTGTGTGGGTGAGATAGAAGTGAATGAATGAATATATGAATATATGTCTGTGTGTGTGTAGGGGGTGTTTTATGTTGGAGACGGAAAAGAACTAAACCAGGCTAATCTAAACTAGTGCATATGCAAATGAAGTCAATTATTTTAAGCTTCTAATTCTCGTTATCAGTCGTCAAACCACACTGCTGCATTATGAATTATGTGGATAAGTAATAATACATGGTTTGAATTACTTTAAGTTCCACAGCGTAGTGCCTTCCTTTGAATCTGCACTTCAAATAACGATAATTGCGTGATTTTCTCACCAAAAGCTTGGTGTTGTCTTCAAGCGGGATTAGGGTAGTCCTGCAGGCACTTTAGGGACCTTGGATAGCTCCCCGGTGGATCAAGCACTATGATGAAACTGTATGTATGAAGAAGAAGAAAATCTTTGTGCACTTCATCACACAACACAAAACTACACTCTAACACAGAGGTTAAATCTAGAACACTGAAGTTTTTTTTTAGTTTGCTTCTCTGGGGAGAATATTTTCCATTTAGGAGCCATTTCATTTGCCACTCTTTGGAAACCCTTAATGTTTAATGTAGAACACTCCAACTGAGGGTTATCTTTCATTTCCTTTAAGAGAAAAGCTTTTTTTAAATAAATAGTGATAGTTAGAATCAGTGACTGTCTAAGAACATTTAATTAACCTTTTTTTTAATATAGCACACAAGACATGTCACGTGAATTATACAAATGTTCCACACTTTTAAAACTGTTACCACATGCTAAAGCTGTTCCTGAATTATTGTGAAAAACACAATAATTAGTGTGATTGGATGGGCATCATCACGAGGGTTGTGGTCAGTCTTTAAAGGCTGGCTGTTTCACATGTTCACTGAAAACTTCAAGCCTATTATGTAACAGGCTCAAAGAGTTTCTGATAACTGACTAAAATATGCATAAATGCACATGTTGCTGTGCATCTTTGCTTGAAGATACAATATCACAGCATTAAAAGCATTACACGCTTTATTCACCGCATAAAAGTGAATTAGTCCCTACCAAAGGTTGCCGAAGGAAGGAGATCCAGTGAACCAGCACAAATTTCTGTAAAAGTTAATGCTGGCTGTGATAGAGAGACTTTACACAATGCATCGCAGCTTGCTGTGTATGGTGCTGCATAGCTGCAGATGGGACAGATTTCTCATGCTGACCTGTCTACCACCAAAAATACCTACAGTGGACACATGGGTATTAGAACTGGACCATGGAGCAATGGAACATACTACCTTTTTAAACAGGGTTGCAACAATGTTCCCTAATGGCAGTGGCCTCTTTTGACAAGATAATACACCTTACCCACACTTCAAAAATTATTAAAGAATGGTCCGAGTAACATGTCAAAGGGTTCAGGGTGTTGACTCTGCCCCAAATTTACTAGACCTCCATCGGCTCAAGCATCTGTGGCATGTGCTGGACAAACAAGTGTGATCCATGCAGACCCCACCAACTTAGAAGTCATAATGGATCTGCTGCTAACATGGCAGATAACACAACAAACCTTGAAAAATCTTGTGGAGTCCATTCCTCGATGGACTCAGGACTGTTCTAGAGATCTAGAGAGCACAAGAGAGCCCTAAACAGTATTTCACTGGTGGTTTTATTGCTATGCCTGATTGGGGAATGTATGCTACTTAACAAGTAAATACAATTAGTAATTTTTTTTTCTGTTATCAACTATAATCATTAGCATAAACCATCAGCCATGGTCACCTTTCAAACTGGTCTAAATAAAGGATTGATCAGAATACATAGTACGTTTTTTCTGATACTTACTTCTCTTCGTACTTTGTCATTTTCACATATTGGGCTTATTGTTAAGAACTGTGTTATGGTTTACTATGCTGTGTTCTTCCCTAATATTTCTTCCCCTCTGTTTCTTTTTTGGGACCTTGGATAGCTCCTGGTGGATAAAAGCACTATGACAAAACTGTATGTATGAAGTGGAAGTGGAAACTTTTTGCACTTTATAATACAACACAAAACGAAACTTGAACACAGAGGTTAAATCTAGAACACTAAAGGTTTTTTTTTTAGTTTGTCTGGGTTTTTTTTGGCTCCTCCTACTCATTCTCTCAGCAGGTAGCTGATTGTCCTCAGTTGCAGCTGCTTACCAACTAAGAGTGAGGCAGCACAAAAGCAGAGGAGAAACTCACAGACTTTTAGAAACCTTCCTCCAGAAAGCTTTATCCAGAGTGATGTCTTTTGTCCTGTCCCAGCACAGTACACTTCTGAGTGCGATTTCCAACTGCTTTGTACTCTGTGAACTGGATGTACATGGAAAGTTCAATGGCTGTTATTAGTGATTACAATGTTTGAGCTGTTGCTCATCTTAAACATATATTTTTTTTTGTTTATGTTTAAAAATTTGCAAAGATGAACAAAAACTGTCGCACACAGTAGTAGGCAGTAAACCATAAATACTAAAAACAAGACTTTTGGCAAAAAAAAAAGAGAGACTAGAAAAAAACTGGTACGGCATTAAACACACGGAAGCATAAACCTTTGCAAGACAATGGCAGACTTTAAAAAAGTAACTTAAATAAGGTGGTTAATGAGCAAACACAACAGGAAATGGAAAACAACAGAAGAAGAGGTTCAAAAAGGTGTGTAAGTTTGCCCTCTGGTGGTCTAGTGGGGAAATGTCCAGGGTAGCTGTGACAGAGCAAGGAGGCGGAGCAAAATTTTGGTGTGGCAAGGTGAGGGTCAGTATCCTCTGCATGGCAGGGAAGCAGAGCAAGAGGCAAACTGAGAACTCCTTCTAGCACTCAACCACCAAGTTAACGCCCCTCCAGTGCATCTTGGGATACCACCCACTGCTGTCCCGTGGAATACAAACTCAAACTCACCTGCAGTGGACGAAAGGGTCAGGTGGAGTAAACAGGTCTGGGAACAAGCCCACAGACAGCTCAAATGCACAGATCAGGTAACCAAGAAGTTTTCATATCAACACAGGATGGAGACTCCATGCTGTAATCCAGCTGACCATGTTTGGTTATCCACTAAAGACGGTCACATTACAGAGGGGTTATGTCGCTACGATTGGTCCATTCAAAATACTACAAAGAACTGATAAAGTTATGTACACACTGGGCTTGCCATGACACAGACACCTATTCCCATCATTCCACATTTCATAAATAAATCCAGTAACACCAGGTACCCTCACAGAAAACATACCTCCTGCCACTCCCCCAGCACCCCTCAACATCAAAGGAGAACCAGCTTACACAGTAAGTAGACTCACACCAGAGGGAGCACAAACTTCCATACCTAATTGAATGGGAGGACTACAACCTGAGGAGAGATGCTGGACACCTGTCCATGATGTGCTCAATGTAATGCTGGGTCGGGAGTGAACCCCATGTTATGCCAAGATTTTTATGCATACCACCTGAAACCACTGCAGTGGGTTCAGCGGTGGAGACAGTTGGTTGGGAATTGGTGGGAGTCAGCATCTAACCACAAGAGTATATCAGGACCCTCATTTTATCTTATAACACAAAGCATACACACAGTGAGGCTTTTTTGGACCAGGAAATAATGCAGCATTCTCAGTGGAACACTGAGCAACTTTCCTCTGGATCCAGGAAAGGGAGCGACAACCCCAGTGGAGTAGGAAAGCAATGCAATGTCCAAGGTGGTGCAGGAAGGCTAGAAAATGGCTCCAGTCAGGGCAGGGCCCCCCTTCCTGAGAAATACTCCATAGAATCCTCAGTCTTGGCAATGAGTTGATCAAACAGGGCCTTGAACCTGCCTCTGCTGCATCCTTTTTGCTGGTCTTATGTCACAAATAGGACAGCAAATGCAAATACAAGTGCAGAATATTTAAATGTGCAAAGGTGAACAAAACAAACCATAGCACACAAACAGATGTAGCAAAACGTAAACATTAGAAACAAGACTATGGCAAAAACACAAAGGCATAAACAGTTGCAATAGAGCTGCTAATGAGCAAACACAAAACAGATGAGCATGATCGTGAAGGGAAATGGAAAATACAATAGAAGAAGAAGAAAAGGTGTATATGGTGAATGGTTGCTCTCTGTTGGTCTGGAGTGGAAATGTCCAGGGTGGGAGACTGTGAGAGCATACAATTCTGTTGTTAAATTAGCTTTTCTTTGAGCAGTTTAGTTAAAGTTTTAATCCCTTTTTGTTCATATTTAATAGTAATGTAGTCATTATAGTATAGTATTTTCAAGTAACACATAAGTAAATACATTTTACAGCTAAACATATGTAGCTACAATTTTATTAGCTATTGCTTTTATTGGCATCTATTTATTAAAAGTTTAAATGGCAGAAATTGATGCTTGTTAATATCATGATTAAAAGTAATTGCTGAGGGATGCTTGGTTGAAAGTAAAATTTCAAAAGTGCATGGTGTACAATATGTCTGTATCCCGGGGTAACAAAAATTATATCCCATATATATTATACCCAGCAGAAATTATATACAAAAACAAGGTATAATGATATGCTTTGTGATGTATACTCCACGGACACATGGCCATGACACCTCTGGGTGGTTGTTGAACATCCAACATGTGGGGATGTGGTAGCTTTGTGGTTAAGGTGCTGGACTACTGCTTGGAATGCTGAGAGTACGAATCCCTGGACCCTCAATCTGCTGTTGCCCCAAAGCAAGACCCTTAACCCTCAGTTGAGATAAACTGTAAGTTTCTCTGGATAAGGGCATCTGCCAAAATGCCATAAATGTAAAACATCCTTTTCCCAAAGCATGGCATTTATATGGAGTTGGCCCCTCTTTGCTGTTTTACCACCATCCACTGTTCTGGGGAGGTTTTCCACTAGTTTTTCTAATGTGGCTGTGGTAGTTTTTGCCCATTTAGCCACAAGAGTATTAGTGAAGTCAGATATTGATTTTAAGCAAGAAGGCCTGTGGTGCAGTCAGTGTTTTAATCCATTCAATCCAAAAAGGTTTTCAGTAGGATTGAGGTCAGGGCTCTGTGTAGGCCATTTGATTGCTTCCAAACCAACCTTGTCTTTATGGAGCTAGCTTTTTGGACAAGGGTTTTGTCATGCTGAACACCACCTTAATGCCTGTGTAAGACAATTATGTGTCTCCAAATTATGTTATTCATTTAGTTAAAAAAAATATCCTACACACTCTGCAACATGGCTTCTTATCTACTGATGGCAGTCTGTTTCTAGACTCCTCCATAAAAGTACAACACTGAAGACTTGCACTTCTTGGTCTGTCTAACTTTGAAGTGTAATCAGTAATCAGAATGTGGTCACTGACTCACTATGTATGGTCAGATTTAAAATGGAATTGTGTAAATAGGAGAAAGTCTGCCTTACGGATATAATATCGAGAGTTTGAAGCCTAGCTTCCTGCTTTCTATAATCACTACACTTCATTACACATTTTTGACATATTTGTGTATGAAGTTAAATTTACTCTTGTGATATCTTGTTTGTAAATCTTATTGGTATTGGTAAAAGCATTAACTGCAACTGCAGCCATCTCTTCTGTCTGACTTCACATTTTTAGAGATATGTGCTCTCTGCTCTCGGTATGATTAATTATACTGGAATTGTTGAAAAAGTGGCATAATTACTCCAGTCCATATATCTATAATGTATATCCAGTACACACAGACACACATATTGTTGTTCTTTCAGTTGCTCCCTGTTTGGGGTCACCACAGCAGATCATCTGGTCCACAAATTTGATTTGGCACAGGTTTTACACCAGGTGCCCTTCTTGACGCAACCCTCCCATTTCATCCAGGTTTGGGACTGTCACTGAGACAGGGTTAGCTCCCTGACATCATGATCTATTCTCCAGACAAGGAAACACAGGTCACCCATGTCAAACAAAGACGTGGAAGACATCTCACTGACCAACTCTATATAACCAGAAAGAAATGTAACTAGAATCAATTTATTTAGTTACACATTGGCCCAGAGGGGGCGCTCTTGGACCAAGACAAAATCACGGCCATCACTAACCCTTGGAATACCATCAAGGAACTGGAATGTTTACTAGGGTTAGCAATTTTTTTGTATCGGATCGTGTAATGTGTTACTCCCTTGCTGAAGAAGCTGCAGTGACATCCTGCAGTAGACGTTTTGAAAGCCACCTTGATCTTCATCCTGAAGCATTCTAACCTCTCCAAGTCTTTCATAGTGAAGGAGAATGCCTCTGAGACAGGGGTGGGGGCTGTCCTTTGACAGAGGTTTGTGGAGAATCCCAAGCTCCACCCAGTGGCCCTCCCTGGCATGTTTCCATGTTTTCCCTGGCAGAATATAATTATGACATCAGCATCCAGATGCTCATTACAGTCAAACTGACGCTCCAAGAAAGCTGTCACTGGCTGGAGGGGGCACTTCACCAATTCCTCATTTTCACAGGCCATTAAAACCTTGAATATATCACCCATGAGATTAAATTTATGGCAGACATCCTGGCCTTTATTGTTCACCAGGTTTTCAATCACTATCACATGCCAACCTGGCTCAAAGAACACCCAAGCAGATACTCTCTCAGTTATATTCAGCCCTTCCCAAAGATACATCTAAAAAGTGCAGCCTTTCACTGTCACACTTTGTAGGGGCATCACATGGGACATCTATTAAGAGGTTGAAAACACACCAGAGGTGAGAACTCCCATGTCCTCCCAAGTGAGAGCGCACACAGTCCTCCCTGGCAAAGGGACACCTCAGCACTCACTAGAACCACCAACTCCTCCAGAGCAAGTACTGATGGCCCCGATATTTATCTCTATCTGTTCCAAAATATCTCACACCTTACACGCTGGAAAATCCCTCCTGCTGCATACACAAAAAAAATCAGGGTTACATCTAGCCATCAACTTATTGATTAATTGTCCATAATTGGCCATTACCTGGCCAGCTACCTGTTCTCATACTCAGTTATGTCTTCAGGTAATTTGGCATCACAGAGGACATAATACGTGACTGGGGAGCTTTTACATAAAGCGTAAGGGAGAGACTTAGCATGTGAATGAGCCTAATATCAGGTTACCATCCCAGGCTAATGCCCAAGTGGAAAGAGCCAATCAGAAGACAGGATGCTTCTTACAGACATTCTGCATGAACACTCGAGAGAACTGAGCCCAAGTTCTAAAAAAGTGAAAATTTGGCTTTGCTTTAAAAAAAAAGTAGTCTCAGCCACCAGACACTGCCTGAGAAGTCATGCTGAGAATCCGCCATAGTAGAAAACATTTTATATGCATGAAAATCCCAGCAGTCATCATTGTTGTTTTCTACTTGTATGCTTTCTTTACTCTTTTCCACTATACCGAATTTTGTTTGTTGGAAATGTCATTTTTATATAGAATATAAAATGTTTTATGTACTGACTCAATAAAGCAGACTCCTAAGAAGTACATACGCCATCAGATATTTCCTGATATTTACATCTAGCTGTGTTAAACTTTTGCTGATGTCAGTGGGTCAATGGCTTGGTGCAGTTATTGCAAGCAACTTCAAACTTTATTATTTGTTATTAACTTTTATCCATATATCAAGATGGAGTTTACCCTAAATATAACAAACTGGCACTCTCAAAAATGGAAATATGCTTGCTGCTTCATAAGCAGCATTAGGGCAAGTTGTCCACAGTGTGGAGCTGTGGTTCAGGATGATGAATGATCCTGTGAACAAACACAGACTTGGAAGCATTGGGCTTTTTTTTAAATTTCTGTTTAAATAGCAGAGTGGAGGGTGGATTACTTGATAATTCTCTAAGTCTGGCAGTTGTGTTTATGAGAGAAAGCTTGAAACTCAGATGGCTAAAAAAAACAGACACATGGGAACACCTTGGATTAAGATTGCCACAACATGAGCAGAACTGGAAGCATTTACAGTGCTGAGCCTCTATATCAGAGTGTATAGGTGACCCATTAATCAAGTCACAGTGTTTGAGAGAAGAATGTGAGGGATAGAAGGCAGACAATGATTCAGAAACCAGACAGAAGATTTACAATAATAGAGACTGAGATACTGTAAAGGAGAGGGAGGAATGATGTAAGAAATGATACATTCTTTGGTTCAGTCCTACTGCAGAGAAAAGGGGGAGCCATCTATAGGACATGAACGGTAACACAGTACTATAGGGCCTACTAGCAGAAACCATCAAACCATACACTTAATCATTAAGATCATTTCATTAGTATTTTTCAAATTAAAATAAACAATGACCTCAGAGTACCAATAGTTTAGAAATGACTTTCTTTGTGGAATATACAACAAAAGTTTGACTACATGATTTTGTGCTATTTACATATAGATTATTATATTGCTAATATTTGAGAATTTCTAATATTCTAATAAGAGATGACTTAGTTCAACATCCATTGCTAAGCAGTGAACAGAACAGGGGACTAAAGGCAGACTCTCTGACGCTGAGCTGAGCTGATTTTCAGGCTAGGCTCTCTGCATTCCTCTCACCAGGTTTGCACTATTCTGCTCACATGTAGGTGACAGGAATGATGCTCATGCATCTCTTTGCTGATTTGCTGAGTCTCTCTTTGGCCCTTCCTCCTATGTCCTAATTGATGGAGTGAAAGGAGAGTCCCTCTGCAGTGGTAAATCCCCCCCACCCCCAACCACACCCGTACTAGACCTGTTGCTAAGCAACACGGCTTGAGTGGAACTCCCAAATGCCAGAAAAGAGGAAGTTGGAGAGGCAATCACCTGCAGAATGTGAGCTGACGCAGCAATCATCTCGACTCAAAGCTGTCTGTTTTTCAAAGGTACCAATCTTCTAGTCTCAGCACTAAAACATTACCCAGCAGAGAACAGCTTGTTCTGTTACACTGGTGCTAAATAATTATTTGCTACATTGGTACACATAGAATGCATCTTTCTCAGTTTATCAACAACATATGTGCATGATTTTTGCTAAAGAAATCTCATGCTGATGAACTGGACAAATGCAAACACATGCAAATGCTCCTATACCCCACACATACACACAGAGTCACTGATCAGCCATTGTCACTGTACTGCAGAGGAGCATCAGCAGTTACAATATGATCAGTGCAGCATTGCATTCATAAACAAGGAGGGCTCTCTCTCTCTCTCTCTCTCTCTCTCTGTCTCTCACTAGTTCTTGCTCTCTGTGGCTCCATTCACTGGGGAAAGATGAGCTAATGCTTACAGAAAGAGAGATTGCTTAAAAAATGGCTTTCATAAAGCACTCTACATTACAGCCCCATATTCCAAGGCACAATAATATTAGAATCTGTTCGTTCAAGACGAAAATGTTATACTTTATATAGTTGCACAATATATCATAAATGTTAATACTGTTAATTATAGACATATATGTTCACTGGCTACTTTATTATGAATATCTCTAGACTTGCTCATTCATGCAATTAGCCAATGATGTGTCATAAATCACTCACAAAAACACAATTAACACTTCAGTTAATGTTCACATCATACATCAGAATGGGGTAAAGGTCAGACCAACAGGCTTTTTGTGCAGAATGGTATGAAAAAAATGGAAGTTCTTTGGGCAGAAATAGTTTGTTGATGACAGAGGTCACAGGAAAATGGTTAGACAGGTTTGAGTTGAAAAAAAAAAAGGCTACTAAAAATCTAGACAACTGTCCCCACCCACTTTACAACCATGGAGAGGGAAAGGAAAAAAAAACATGACATAGCTTAGACACTCCACAAAACTGGGTTTTTAGGAATGGTGGGAAAAAGGAAACCATTAATGAAAAAAGCCATATGGAATCCCACCTAAAAAGGCATGTTGGAGACAAAAGTTCTTTGGTCTCATATAAGCACTTTTTGAGCTTGGTATATAAATGTTCATGAATGCGTTTGATATATGAATGTTGACTAGTTCTGCTATGGAAATTTTCAAGTGCTTGGTTGAATCCACTTAAATATTTCGCCTGTACATTTCTAGAGCAACCACTGTTCTAGGTTGGGTGTTACCCTTGGACCACTGGCTTTGACTGTTGCTCATTCTCCAAAAATCTCATACCTTAGTACATCATGTAGCAAATTACCTGATTTAAATAGACCGAAGTATCTAATATAATCTAAACTCGTATCTAGTATGCAACAAATGAATCTAAACAAATATACTTAGACACTATAAAAACAAAAACAACTTCCCAAATACTAAGAGAAAGTGTTTCTGGGGGGAAAGATTCACTTGTAAAAACGACCGAGACACACCTGCTACTTGATTTGACTTTTTCTGTATAAACAGATGCAAACTCCCTTGGGCCCATTGGCATTTTCATCCAAATTTCAGAGGTGTTGTCAGGAACAGCTGGACAGTTCCCTGCCAGGCCGAGAGAGGGCGCTGGCAGGTGAACCTTGGAAGCCTGCTTCTTTGTGTGTCTTTTGTTATGCCCTTCCTATTGTTCCTATCCTGATTGTGTCACCTGTATCCCATTAGCCCTAATGTCCACCCCTATAAATAGGGATCCTTGTGTTTGTGTCCTTGTCCATTGTTATCTGTACCGTGGTTTCTGTTGGGCTTTTGTTTGCTAGGTTCCATGTCCAAGCTAAGGTCTAGGTTTTGTTTTGTTTTGTTTAGTTATCCATGCCATGTCTTGGGTTATGTTTGTTTCCCTATGTCGCGTCTTAAATGTAATAAAAGCAGTGCTTCGCTGAATCCTGCGCATGGGTCTCATTATACCGTGTGCTGGCGTGCGCACACACACCACGGGCGTCTGGGGTCGAGCCCCGCATAGGGCGGGGGTCCCAGACGTTACAGGTGTGACCTAAAAATGGAAGACCATTACTGAATAATAAAATTTGCCTTTTCCAGACCACTGGTATCAGGATTAGACAGAATGTTCGGAGTCTATGGTCAAGCCATGTTTGAAATTCTTTGCTTTAAAACATGGATTCTAGATATTGCCATCTTCTGTAAGCATCTTTCTGTAGTTCATGCAGACCATTTTCATGGAGCTGTATTATTAAGTATATTATGGAGTCACTTCTAGAAAATCCCTAGCTTTTCTTTTCTTCTAAGGTTCAAGTTTTGGGTCTGTTGTCTAATGTAGTCTTTCCATATGCGGTTCTCCAAAGATGTCTGAGATGACATGTTAGTCTAAATATTCTCACTGAAGGTGTAACATTGGCTCAGATCACTGAAATTCATAGCATAGATATCAAGTAAACTGTGACCAGGTTTCGTAGAATTTTCTAGACTATTTATGCGATTTGTTGTTGTTTTTTTGTTTTTATTGTTTCATGCTTTTCTTTAAACTCAGCTCAATAAGGATATATAGTGTTGCATTTAAGCTTCGAAAAAAGCTTCACAATATTTACAAATCATGCGAGCTTCTACGACAGACTCATATCGTTGACGACGCTTCACTAGGACTACATTTTCTTTGTTAACTGTTAATAATGTCTGACAAAAACACACAGGCGGCTTGTTCTGGAGAACAATAACCTTAGTTACAGCAAAAACAATTTAATCATGCGAAACTGTCCAAAAAAAAGAATACAGTACACAAGTCTACATAGACCTTCTAACTACAGAAATAGGTTACCAAATTCACCACTAGAAATCACTGGGAATTAGGTTATGTTTTCTTCTCTTATTGGAGAATCAAAACAGAGTGAGAGAGAGAGAGAGAGAGAGAGAGAGAGAGACTGGCATCTATGAATAATTCAGATGTCATATGATGAAATATGGAGAAAGGCCTGGGGTGACTGACAGAAAAGCCCAGTAATGTGTCTGACACCTTTGGTGGCCCAGACAAATGAATGACCAGATTAAGAAAATCTCAAGGTGCCAAAATCGATGCACTGCTGAACAATCATTTATTAGCATGAATGAATAGAATGTATAAGCAAATTGTCTCAGCATGAGCGATCGCAAGTGGTGAGAAACAGTGGTGACTAATGATAAAATAAAAAAATTATGCAATTATGTAAACTGTGCTTATAATACCAATGTATGCAATGCCACAAAAACATATAATGTATTTAACTGGAAAAAACATAATGTTCATACAGTCTATTTTCTATAAGATTATATTTCCTACTTGTTCCACACACAATAGGGTCTGCACCTAGACCCAATAAGTCTAATAAACATTGCTCTGGCTTTATGTTGCATTACATAACAAACAAGCTCCAGATTTTTCTCTTGCTCCAAATCCATATAGAGGGAGGAGAGAGAAGGCAAGAGAGAGAGAGAGAGAGGGAGAGATGCTATTAGGAAAGGGTTGGGGGTTAGGCCACCACAAAATTTAACAGGATTGTGAGCACACATAGAGTGAAGAAACATTAATACAGCCACCTCAGCCCTCATTTGCTCTAAAGCTCACTTTTCCATTCTTGTCATGTTGCTCTGTGAGGTTATGCATACACATGTGGGTTGTGAATCCTTTAAAACCTGCGGTGGTATGGTGCATTGTGGTCCTAGAGGCTGCACAAATGTTGTATATAACACCTTCCCAGAGACCAATCCAAATGTTGCTAATTGTCACAGGAACATTTACAGTAATCATGTACTGTGACCAGGTGACACAAAAAAGAGGACACAGCATATACAGGACTGTGCAAAAGTTTTTTAATGCAAAGATTTGTCATAGATGTTTATTTTATGACTTATGCATTTATAGGTCAGTACAAAATATATTTTTTCCAACAAAAAAAAAATAAGTGTTACAGAAAAATGATTGTATGTCACTAAAGAAGCAACATATTACATAGTACACCACTAAAAAAAACATAATCAAAGCTGTTGGGTTTTGCCTGCAAAACATAAAGCAAGAGTGTCACTCAGAGACGTCAGAAGAACTGAGGCAGATTCTACAAGATGCTTAATAAATTTAACAGACAATTTCCATCTGGAGCTATAATTTGCTTTACAATATTTCTCTGACTTGTGCACAGTACTGTATATCCCATGTAAAAGATGATGGTAGGCCATTGAGGCACTGTTGTTTACAGGAGCTTGTGGGTTATGCTTTCTCGCAAACACTTTCAGGTTGAACCCCCAACCATCTGATTACTAACCCTGTGCTGTAACCACTGAGCCACCGCTGCCCTTGGGCTTGGAGATGCTAGGTTTCATCCGTGCCACTTCACATTCAGCAACAACATGTTGGTGCAAATAACAGTTATATCACCTCTGAGGCCTTTCCAGCAATAGCTGCATGTTGATATCATGTCCATGAAAATCATAAACAGGTTTGGAACCATAAACAAGTTTGGTTTAGTGACAAGAATGCTGAAACAACTCTCACTGCATTTATACAGAGACTAGATCCCTCAAAGCATTGACCCATATACCCCATTTTCACATAGTAGCACCTAAAACAAAGGCACATGATGCACATGATCATGGGCATTCTACAAATAAAAAAAAGTAGGCTGGATAAGTATATTCCTAAGTCACCTGAGAAAGCTGTACAAAAGTAAAGAGTTGGTCCACTGTGTCCAGGTCCCCCAATGGTCTTCCTGAATCAACAATTAAAAGGAATCTCCTTTCTAGAACCTTGGCATACACTTTTCCTGGGAAGCTGTGGAGTGTGACATCCCATAAAAGCATCACATAATAACATCACTCCCTCTTACCCAGTTTGCCAGTCTGAAGGCACTGCCTGAGATCTCTGTGGTCACCAGCTGCAGTTAGAACCCTGAGTCTCAGAGTAGAACCATTGAATTGAGAAGGACTCCTGTTGGTTAACTCCCACAAGAGCTTTAAGAAGCACTTCCCACTGGGTGGAGACCCCAAGGATCTACAGAAGGAGCTGTGATCTGTGGCTTGATAAACCTGACCTGACCTTCTGATCCCTGTATAAATAAATATGTATCTATTTTGTACCTCTTGCAAAAAGCTTTTATGTCCTTACACCTCCTAAGCCAACCCCCACACATACCAATGCATGTAACTTTCACTGACCTCTCCTCACATCACCCCCACCATCAGAGGAGGCATCATTCAGCCTTACAACACAACTACTGTATATCACACACCATGTACTGCTCACACTGTGTACTGCACCTTCTATCAATCCTTCACTGACCACTCATCCATGTGTGGGTTACAACACAGATTTATTTATTTATTTAATTATTTATAAAAGCTTTTTTTTTTTACAATAAACAGTATGGAATCAAAGTTCAATCAGTATCATAATATGCAGCATATGACATATGCTCTTATCTTCTGTATTTCTCTTTTGTTCATTGTTTTTGCATTCTTTTGATAATGGATTCGTGTAGCTTCGGAGGTTCCTGTTATTCTTCCTCAAGGTACTCCTAGACAGTTAAGTTTTAATTAAACTTTACAGGACAGCTGGACGTCTATCATTACCTGAGACCCGCAATGGGCATCAATTTTGATTCCCATTGAGCAGACTGTCAGAAGGAAATGAGAAACTAGGTATAAGGCAAGCATGTAAGGCAAGGCCATAAATGAAAGCATGACTTTCTGCAGTTGTTACTAACATGCTAAAAAAGTAAAATATTTTCATTGACCCAATTAACTGAACTAACATAACCTAAAACAAATATGAAAATAAAACACAAAAATCTCACCAACAAAGCATTATTAATACATAAGCACACCTCTATGGTCGAGCATGATCTGCAGTGGTGGACTTTGTAGTCATGCCACTCTAGCCATGATGGTAATCAAATCATTTTCCTGTTCTCTCTCGCTCCTTTATATTCCTCCCGCTCTGTCACTAATACAGTTCTTTCTGGCTCGCTGCCAAAGACACAGGCTGACTGTCAATGCTTATTCTATTACAGGTTTGTTGAGGCAGGATGCTGGCTGGCTTGTGGCCAGCTGACATTGATCTGCACAACTGAAAACCATCCAGAACTTAGCCCACTCATTCAGGCAGAGTGTTGCACATCCCACATCACACACATTCCAAGCAATATGCGGTTCAAGTCCTGGAGGTTAGCTAGAGGTTCTCTGAATTTTAAAACTGGTGTTTTGTTTCCAAATGCTTAGCTCGCAGTTGTCACATAGTATCAAGTTTAAACGAACACTTAGCTTGGGACAGAAGTCACAGTCCATAAGACAAGGATAGTTGGCTATTAAAGGAAAAGAGATACAGCATCAGCCTGAATACACAAAAATACTGATGGATGGTTGGATGGCAACCTACCGTAGCAGCAGCTCTGCTTTCACTGTTAGAAATAAATAATGACACTACCTGTTATTATAGCAAAGATTTGCCATTATAGCGTGGATGGACCAGTTGTAGCTCAGCTTGGATAAGCTATGGCTACCTGGGGGACATTTACACTATTTTCAGCATAAGTGACCTTCATTTGCATCTGCAGATTGTCCTCCAGATCTGTTACACTAGCCGTAAATAGAAGAGTAACTGTGTGTGTACTGTGGGCCATTCTACCTTCATTGTATCTAGGCCTCACAGTCTTTAAACAGCCAGAAATCATAGGTTGGTCCAGATTTACACTCTTCACTCTGAATAACTACATACCTTGCATTATATGGCCAAATATATAGATACGGCGGAGGGTTGGAGGCAAATAACCTCATATATCAATATTCTTTCCCCCAAAACAGGCATTCATAAACTAGGTAGAAAATTATAAGTACACCCTTGCTATTTTCACAATCATTAATAGAATAATTAGCACCCAGCTGTTACTACTGTAAAAAATAAACTCAACAAAAAAGCAAGCTAATTTAATCATCAAGAAGTGTGACTACATCTATTAAATTACAACTTTTGGCTATTCTGGAGCACTCAGGTGTGTATCTACCTCATGACTCGAAGAAAGGATATCAGCCATGACCACAGAAAAGCAATTGTTGCTACTCATTAATCTGGGAAGGGTTCTAAGGCCGGCCCCAAACAATTTGAAATTCACCATTATACAGTGAGAAGGATTATTCACAAATAGAGAGCCTTCAAGATAGCTGCCTGTCTTGAGGGTCCCAGCAAATTTGTTCAGACTGTATAATACTCAGAATTAACAAGAAAACCCCAAGAGCTACATCATGTACAGACATCTGTAAGAACATAAAATGCCAGAACAATCAGAAAATGACAGAATATATTTGTATAACTATGGTAAAAAAAAAAAAAAAAGTATATGGCACCACAGTTTGAACACACCACTAAGGTTCTCTAATAATATTCTTTGGACTGGTGAGAACAAGGTGGAGAGGTTTGGTCCTCATGCACAGTGCCATTTTTGATGAAAAACAAATACAGCACATCACCATAAACATGGTGGTGAAGGGGTGATGATCTGGGCTTGTTTTGCAGCCACAGGACCTGAGGAACCTGCAGTCATTGAGACAATGACAAACTCCCACTTATACCAGGATATTCTTCAGACAAATGTGAAGCCATCTATCTAACAAGCTTACCTGGAAATTGGGAAATTGGGTTAGACAACAGGATAATAATTCCAAGCATATTGGCATTCTTTGGAATTCCATGTTGGAATGACCAAGTCAAAGTCCAGACCACAGCCCCATTGAGATGCTGTGGCAGATTCTTGCAAGAGCTGTGCATTAACAAATTCCCTCACAGAACCACAGAACTGTATCACACCCCATCCCATCATA